>NW_027596103.1:1820000-2139455 GCF_964194155.1 Cetorhinus maximus | reverse complement strand
GGTCACCTAGCGAGGGGGGGCGGGAATAGATCTCCGATGCAGTGGGGATGGGGAGAGGATGAGGGGGAAGGTCCCTGAGGGAGAGCCGATGGGGTGAGGAGGAAGGGAGACTTCCCCGAGGGAGAGGGGACGGATAGCAAGCCCACAGTTAGGGGGGACATGCAGAGTTCCCTGATGGAGAGTGGACGGGTGGAGTTCTTCGAGGGAGAGGTCTCGGTGGGTGAGCCGGCAGGGCGAGGTCGCCGAAGAACAGGGGACAGGGCGAGGTCCTCTAGGCAGAGGACCCCTAATGAGAGAGGATGGGGAGAGGTCCCAAAGGGAGAGGGGATGGGTGATGTCCCTGAGGGTGAGGGGGCGGGTAGAAATGACGTCGAGGCGTCGCCGAGGGTGTCGGGACAGTCTGAGGTCCACCTCGGAGAGCGGAAGGGGAGTCGGTAAAGTATGAGGGGACAGGGAGCGAGGATGGGTAGAGGTCACGAAGGGAGAGGGGACAGTGAGAGGGACCGGGGAGAGGTCACCGAGGGAGAGGGGTCAGGGAGAAGGGATGTGGAGAGATCCCCGAGGGTGAGTGGATGGAGAAAGTGGAGCAGTAGGGTTCCCCGAGTGAGAGGGAATGGGGAGAGTTCCCCAAGGGAGATGGGAAACGGAGAGGTTCCCGAGGGTGAGGAGAAAGGGAGATGTGCCTGGGGGAGAGGGGACAGGGAGCGAGGTCGGATTTGGGTCCCCGAGGGAGAGGGAATGTGCAGAGGGGACGGGGAAAGGTCCCCGAGGTTGAGGGGATGCGCAGGTACCCGAGGGTGAGGGGATAATAAGGATCATAGAGGTAGAGGGTACGGGGAGAGTGGATGGTGAGAGGGAGTGGGGAGATGTCTGCGAGGTAGATGGGATCGGGAGAAATTCCTTCGGAGTGGAGACGAGTAGAGATCCCTGAAGGAGGGGGGATTGGGAGAGGTCCGCAAGGATTAGGGAATGGGGTGATGTCCTAGAGAGGGAGTGGACCGGGAGAGGTTCCAGAGGGAGAAGGGACGCGGTGAGGAAACCGTGGGAGATTGCAAGGCGAGAGACCCCCGAGGGACAGGGGGCGGTTACATGACCCAGAGTAAGAGGGAAGTTGGAGAGGTCCCCGAGTGCGTGGGGATGGTGAGAGGCACCGAGGGATAAGGGAGGGTGTGACGACCGGAGGGAAAAGGGACAGGGAGAGAACCCCGAGGAAGAGGGCACGGGGAGAAACCCAAGAGGGAGAGGGTATGGGTGGAGATGCATGGAGGGAGAGGGGACAGGGAGTAGACAGAGAGATATCTCCAAGGGAGGGGGTACAGGGAGAGTTCCCCGCGGAATGAGGGGACGGAGTGAGGTCCCCAAGGGAGAGGAGATAGGCTGAGGTGACAGGGAGAGATCCCCGAGGGAGAAGTGACAGGGAGAGTTCCCCGAGGGAGAATGGAAATTGAGGGTTTCCTGAGGGAGAGGGAAAGGGAGAAGGGACGGAAAGATGTACTCGAGGGAGACGAAATGGGGAAGGTGACAGGGAGACGTCCCCGAGGGAGATGTGATTGGGGGAGTTCGCGAAGGGAAAAGGGACAGTGCGAGGTCCCCATTGGTTACGGGACGGTGAAAGGTCCCCAAGGGAGAGGGGTGCGGTCCGAATTGGAGAGGGGATGGGGAGAGTTCCTCTCGATGGAGAGGGTAGAGGGAGAGCTCCCCGACGTTCAGGGGATGGGCATGGGGCCCAGGGGGAGAGGGGATTGTGACGAGACAGGAATTATCTCCAAGGGAGAGGGGACAGTGAGATGTTCCCGAGGGAGTTGGGAAAAGGAGAGGTCCCCGAGGGAGAGGGGACGGGGAGAGGTCTCCGAGGAAGAGATGACGGGGAGTTGCCCCCGAGGGAGAGGGCCGGTGGGAAGCCTACAATGAAGAGGGGAATGTTTTGGGACCAGGAGGGACTGTGGCTGTGAGAGGTCCCCGAGGCAGAGCGGATGGGGAGGGGGCTCAAATGGAGAACGGATGGGGAGGAGATGGAGAGACGTCTCACAGGGAGAGGGATAACCGAAAGGACCCCGAGTCAGATGAGACGTTGAGCGGTCCCCGAATGAGTGGGGCCAGGGACAGTTGCAAGTGAGAGGTACCCAAGGTAGAGGGTACGGGGATAGTTTACCGAGGGAGATTGGACAGGGAGAGATGACAGGGTGAGATCTCCAAGGGAGAGGGGATGAGAAGACGTGACAGTGAGAGGTCTCCGAGGGAGATGGGATGCGGAGAGGTCCCCGAAGAAGAGGGGATGGGGAGAGTTCCTCGAGGAGGAGGGGGCTGTGTAATGTCCACCCACTGGAGGGGAAGGGGACAGTTACCCGAGGGAGCCGGGACGGGGAGAGGTTCCCGAAGGAGAGGGGATGGGGAGAGTTCCTCGAGGAGGAGGGGACGGTGTAATGTCCACCCACTGGAGGAGACGGGCACAGGTCCCAGAGGTAGAGGGGAAAGGGAGAGGTCCCCGTGGGAGAGGGGACAGGGAATGGTCCCCGGGGGTCATGGAACTGGGCGGTGTCCCCGATGGAGATGGGACTAGGAGAGGACACCGAGGGAGATGGGGCTGGGAGAGGTGCCTAGTTCGTAACAAAATACATATTTACGTTTTACATGTTTTTATACCAATGACTTTTAATTTGTGTCTCCTTGTTTCCAGTTCTTATACCAATCTAAACAATTTCCCCTTTTCTGCTCTATTCAAACCCTTCATGCATTTAAACACCTCTGCTAACCCTCTCCGCTCCCATTATCTGCCCGAGGGAGAACAATCCATGTTTCTCTCCATGTAGTTCCAGCCCCCCCAACACCGCCCACACCCGCCCCCCGCCCCCACCCCGCGCCATTCCAAAGTCTGGATACATTCTGGTGAATCCCCTCTTTTCCCTGGTGAATCCCCTCTTTTCCCTGTTCAAAGCCTTGACACCAATATTAAAGTGTGGTGTCAGGAATCGTTACATGACTTGAGATGAGGCCTCGTCCCAAGTTACAAATTATTTCCCAGATGTGGGAATCATTGGCCGGCCCAGAATATATTGTCCACCCCTAGTTATACTTGAGAAGGTAATGGTGAGCCGCGTTCTCGAACAGCTGCAGTCCATGTGGAGTAGTTGCATCGAAAGTGCTGTTAGGGAGGGAACTCCCGGATTTTGACCCAGTGACAGTGAAGGAACAGCTTTACAATTCCAAGTCAGGATGGTGGGTGACCTGGAGTGAAACGTCCAGGTGGTGGAATTCCAATGTGTCTGCTGCCCTTGTCCTCCTTCGTGTTAGAGTCTGTGCGTTTGGAATGTGTTGCCTAAGGAGGCTTGCTGTGTTTCCGCGGTGCATCTTGTAGATGGTATACACTGCTGCTACTATGCGTTGGTGGTGGAAGGAGTGAACATTTAAAGTGCTGGATGAGGTGTCAATCAAGCGGGGCTGCTTTGTCCCGGATGGTCTTGACTTTATTGAGTTGATCGAGCTGCACTAATCCAGGTAAGTGGAGATTATTCCATCACACTCCTGACTTGTGCCTTGTCGATGTGGCCAGATGACTTGTGGACAGGCTTTGCTGACTTAGGTGGGGAGTTATTCCCTGAGTTTATAGTGGAGGATTGAACGATGGTAATGCCTCTGGGTGTCACGGAGAAAATGTGAGATTCTCTCTTGTTTTTGATGGGCATTGCCGGGCGATTGTGTGATGCGAATGTTACTGTCCACTTATGGGAAGGCTGTGGCATAGTGCTAATGTCAGTAAACGAGTGACCCAGTGAGTCAGGCTCATGTCCTGGGGACACAGGTTCAAGTCCAACCACTGCAGCTGTTAAATGAAATGCACTGAGTAAATCTGGAATATAAAGCTAGTCTCAGTAACTGGGCAACAGTGAACCAATCGAGCATTGTCAGATCAACTCATGTAGCTATCTTTTGGGAAGGAAATCTGCCGTCCTTCCCTGGACTGCCCTACATGTGACTCCAGACCCACAGCAATGTTCTCGAGCCTGAAATGTCAGAACAATCCGCTCAGTTCTATCAAACCGTTATCTAAAAAAGGAAAATTAATTTGATTTTGTTCTCTCTATCCCCATTGATCTCACTGATGATCTCTGACTCTCTCCACTTGCTGTGTCCACACACACACTTTCCTCTTTTTGTCTACTTTAATCAGGAAGTTTCCCTTAACATTACCTTTTAAATCGGTACCATCCTTCCTGAAGCTTTTTATCACACTCCCACTGGCCAGAGCATACTTTCCGTTTACAATCGATGCCCCTCCAGGCCTGGTCCAGGACGGTGTGATTTACACACGGGTCAGTGAGTACAGAGACTCCGACTGAGAGACATAAGATGTTTCACGTTAATATAAAATAGAGCTGAAGTTACACCGCAAATTCACTGTAACCCTCAAAGCCGCAGGAACCTCAGTTTCTCTGCCCCACCCCAACCCAACCCCACCCCCCGACCCCGCCCCCACCACCCCCACACACCTCTTGAAAATGTCGCAAATTAAAACTGGAATCTTTCCTCCTTCTCTGAACCGGGTTCCCATCTGTCTCCCAGCTCAACCTCCCGCTCTAACTCAATGCTCACAGAGTGTGTTCCCTATCTTGGATTAAACATTCACACACAACTAACAGAAAACAACAAAAACATCAACATCACCCCAAACTAACAGAAAAGCTAAGAGTTAGCGAGCGGGGCCGGCGGTAGACAGCGCGGCCAAGGAAAGACAGAACGGGGCCGTGGAGATAGAGAGCAGGGCCCAGGGTAGAGAGCTGGGCTGGGGAGTTAGATAGTGGGGCCAGGGGGGATAGAGAGCTGGGCTGGGGGGGAGAGAGCGGGGCCGAGGGGATAGTGACCGTGGCCGGGGGGTTTAGAGAGCGGGTACAGGGGTTAGACAGCGGGGCCGGGGGGAGAGAGAGTGGGGCCGGGGGTTAGACAGCGGGGCCCGGGGGAGAGAGAGGGGCCAGGGGGTAAAACTGAGGGGGCAGGGTGTAAGTAAGCGGGGCTGGGTGGATAGAGCGCGGGGCGAGGGAGGATGTGAGCCTGGCAGGAGGGATAGAGAGCGGGGCCGATTGTATGTAGAGCTTCGCAGCGGTTTAGAGTGCGGGGCCAGTGGTTAGAGAGCGGGGCCGGGGGGGTTAGAGAGCGGGGCACTGGGGAGGGATACCAGTTCCTGTGTGAAAGTGTGCGAGGCCGGGGAGAGAGAGATCGCGGCTGGGGGGAGAGTGAACATGGCTTGGGTGAGACTGAGCGGGGTCGGTGTGAGGCAGATTTGTGCCAGAATGAGCGGGGCCGCAGGAAGAGAGAGTGGTGCCAGGGGGATGAGATTGCGTGGCCTGTGTGAGGGTAAATGTTGGCCTGGGGGATGGGAGAGCGGTGCCAGGGTGAGAGACAATGGGGAGCTAGAGGGAGAAAGCGGAACTGGGGGGAGAGAGAGTGTGAGATTGGGGAGAGTGAGTGGGACTGGGGGATTAGAGCGAGTGGCCAGAGAGAGAGATAATGGAACTAGGAGGCGAGATGGTGGAACGGATGAGACAGAAACTGTGACTGGTGGGTGTGCGAGCGGTACAGGATGGAGAGAATGTGGGACTGGGGGGAGAGAGTGTGGTTACGGGGGAGCAGAGAGCAGAGCCGGTTGGCGTGAGAATAAGGCCAGTGGGAGAGCGAGAGCTGGACCGGATGGTTAGAGAGTGGGGCTGTGGGGAGAGAGTGGGGCCATGAGGTAGAGAGCTTGGCCGGTTGGAAATAGAGCGGGGCCAGGGTGGAGAATGAGTGGGAATGGGATGGTAGATAACAAGGCTGGGTGTTGAGAAAGTGTTGCCAAGAGGAGAGAGAGTGGGGCAAGGGGGAGAGAGAGCAGTGCAGGAGGAAGAGAGAGCGGAGCAGGGAAGTTGAGAGAGCATGGCAGTGTGAGAGAGAGTGTGGCAGGGTGGTGAGAGAGCTGGGGCCGAAGGGAGAGAAAGCTGGGCTGCGGGGATAGAGATCAGGGCCGCGGGGATAGAGAGCGGGGCCGGGGGATAGAGAGCGGTGCCGGTGAGAGGGTGATCGGGTTTGGGGCGAGATTTGGCGGGGCCTGGGAGAGATTGAGCGGGGCCAGGTTGAGGGAGATCGGCGGCAGAATGAGTGGGGCCACGTGGAGACTGAGTGGGGCCAGGGGGATGAGAGAGCAGGACCAAGGCGATGAAAGAGCGGTGCCAGGGGTTTAGAGAAAGCGGTGCCTGGGGTAGAGAGAGTGGGGCCGTGGTGTTAGAGAGAGGGACTGGGGGACGAAATATCCGGAACGGGGTTTTAGGGAGCGGGGCCCGGGGTGGTTATGTGTAGAGAGCTTGGCCAGATGGAGAGAGCGCGCTACCTGTGGTAGAGAGAGAGTGAGTTGGACCGGGGTCTTAGAGCGTGGGCCGGGGGGGAGAGAGAGCGGGACCGGGGTTTTATGGAGCGGGGTTTCGGTGTAGTAGGGGTAGAGAGCTTGGCCAGGGGGAGAGTGTGCGGTACCTGTGGGAGAGAGAGAGAGAGAGTTGGAACGGGGACTTAGAGAGTGGGTCTGGGGGGAGATAGAGCGGGATCGGGGAGTAGAGAGTCGGTGTGGTTGGAGAGTCAGTGTGGCTGGGTCTTTATAGAGCGGGGCCGTAGGTGTTAGAGGGAGGGTCTGGGCGGACTAGGGAGCGAGTCCTGGTAAGTAAAGAGCTGGCCCGTCGTGCAGAGAGCCCGTCCGGCGTGTAGGTAGCGGATCTGGGTGATAGAGAGCGGAGGCGGGGTGTAGAGAGTGGGTCATGGAGGAGGAAGAGCTGGGCCATTGTGAGAACGAGTGTGGCCAGGGCTAGAGAATACAGCTGCGGCGTCAGGGCCTGGCTGTTAGGAAAAAACGTGTCCAGGTGTAGAGAATGGGACTAGTTGGAGAGAGCAGATCCAGGGGAGGTAGGGCGAGGTGGGGAGAGAAAGCGGGTATAACTTGGAGAGAGCAGGGCCGTGAGAGGGGAAGGGTGTGAGTATGTCTGATGGGGGTAACAGTGTGAGTGTGTGTGACAGAGAAAGGGGGAGGGTGTAAATTTGAGAGACAGAGAGAGGAAGGGGATCATAAGTGTGCGAGGGGGAGAGTGTGAGTGTGTGTAACAGAGAGAGTGAGAGATTGTTAGTATGTGTGAAAGAGAGGGGGAGAGTCTGTCAGTGACAGAGGGAGAGAGCGTGCCTGTGTGAGAGAGAAAAGTGGCGAGTTTAGTGTGTGTGACAGAGAGAGGGGGAGAGTGTGAGTGCGCGGGATAGAAAGAGTGGGGGAGTTTGAGTGTGTGTGAGAGAGAGAAGGGGAGATTGTGCGTGTCTGTTACGGGGGGAGAGACTGTGAGTGTGTGAAAGAGAGAAGGGGAGAGAGTGTGCCTATGTGGCAGAGAGATGAGGAGAGTGTGAGTGTCTTTGACAGAGAGAGAGTGTGAGTGTGTGTGACAGAGGGGGAATGTGAGTGTGAAAGAGAGGTGGAGAGTGAGAGTCTTTTTGAAGGGGATGAGGGCAAATGTGACAGAGAAATGGCAGAGTGTGAGTGTGTGAGCGAGAGTAATGGGACAATGAATGTGGGAGTGAGAGAGGAGGAAAGTATGAGTATGTGTGAAAGAGTGGGGGGATAGTGTGAGTTTATGTGACAGAGAGGGAGAGAGTGTTAGAGTATGTGTGTGAGAGAGAGTGGCAGTGTGTGTGAGAGGGAGAGGGAGAGAGTGTGAGTGTGTGTGAGAGAGTGGCAGAGAGTATGTATGAGAGGCAGAGGGAGAGAGTGTGAGTGTTTGTGACAGAGGGAGGGCGAGTTGAGTGTGTTTGACAGAGATAGGGACAGTTTGAGTGTGTGTGACAGAGAGTGGGGGGGAGTGTGAGTTACAAGGAGAGGTGGAGAGTGTGATTGTTTTTGATGGGGAAAGAGCTTGACTGTGACAGAGAATTGCGGGAGTGTGAGTGTGTGAGGGAGTGAGATGGGACAATGAATATGAGAGTGGGAGAGGATGAAAGTATGAGTATGTTTGTCAGAGAGAAGGGGAGTGCGTGATTTTTTGTAAGAGAGATAGAGTGTGAGTGTGTGAGAGGGAGAGAGTGGGAGTAGGTATGAGAGGCAGAGGGAGAGAGCGTGAGTGTGTGTGACAGAGGGAGGGGGGGTGTGCGTGAGTGACAGAGAGAGGGACAGCGTAGTGTGTGTGGCAGAGAGAGGGGGAGAGTTTGAGTTTGTTTGATAGAATGAGGGGGAGAGTGTGAGTGTGTGTGACATAGAAAGGGGCGATTATGAGCGTGTGTAACCAGATAGTGAGAGATTGTGAAGTGTGTGTGAATGAGAGTGGAAGTGAGTGTGACTGTGTGTGACCGAGGGGGAGAATGTGAGCGAGAGAGAGAAGGGGAGAGTGTCAGTGTGTGTGACGGGGGAGGGAGGGGGTGGAAGAATGTTTGTGTGTGTGAGAGTGGAAGGGGGAGAGTGTGATTGTAAGTGTCAGAGAGAGGGGGAGAGCGTCTTAGTGTGTGACAGAGAGATGGAAGGAGTGTGTGTGTGCAAGAGGTGGGGGAGAGTGTGCGTGAGAGTGAGAATGATAGAGTGTGTGTGCCTGAGAGAGAGTGGGATCGTGAGTCTGTGTGACAGTGAGAGTGGAGAGTGTGAGTTTGTAAGAGAGAGAGAGAGAGAGTGAGTTGTGTGACAGAGAGAGGTAAAGAGTGCGAGTGTGTGTGAGAGAGGGCGGGGAATAGAATGTGTGTGTGACAGAGAGATGGGGCGGCCGTGAGTGTGTGATAGAGGTGGAGAATTTGAGTGTGTGTGACAGAGAGAGGGTTAGGGAAGAGTGCATGAGATAGGGAATGGACGAGCGTGATTGTTTGTGAGAGAGATAGGGGCAGAGTGTGTATGAGAGGCAGAGGAAGAGAGTGTGAGTGTGTGAGAGAGAGAGAGGGAGAGTGAGAGATTGTGTGGCAGAGAGAGTTGGAAAGTATGATTATGTGTGGAAGAGTGAGGGGGAGAGTGTGAATGTGTGTGATGACAGAGCGATATTGTGTCTGTGTGAAAGAGATAAGAGAGTGCAAGTGTGTTTGACAGAGCAAAGGGGAGAGTGTGAGTGTGTGTGACAGTGGGAGGGAGAGTGTCAATCTGTGTGACATAGGGAGAAGAATAGTGTGAATGTCTTTGACAGGAAGACGGGGAAAATGTGAACTTGTGTGACATAACGAGGGGAAGAATGTGAGTGTGTGTGACAGAAAGAGGGGGAATGTGTGAGTGTGTGTGACAGAGAGAGGGGGAAGTGTGAGTGTGTGTAACGAGAGATCGAGAGAGTTTATGTGAGTGTGTGACAAGAGAGGGAGAGAGTGGGAGTGTGTGGTACAGAAGGAGGTGGCGGGTGTGAGTGTACGTGACAGAGGGAGTGAGTTTGAGTGAGAGAGAGGGGGAGAGGGGGAGTGTTTGTGATGGCGGTGGAAGAGTGTGAGTGCGTGTGACTTACAAAGCCGGAGAGCTTAAATGTGAGCAGCAGACAGGGGGAGACTGCGAAAGTGTGTGTGAGAGAGAAGGAACAATGAATGTGAGTGAGAGAGGCGGAGAGTGGGAGTATTTGTGAAAGAGGGAAGGGGAGAGTGTGAAAGTGTGTGACAGGGAGAGGGATAGAGTATGAGTGCGTGAGAGAGTGGGGGATTGTGTGTGCGAAATAGGGAGTTCAGAGTGGAAGTGCGAGAGAGATATAGGTAGAGCGTGAGGCTATGAGACATAGAGCGAAAGAGAGTGTGAGTGAGTGATAGAGAGAGTGGGGGAGCGTGCCTGTGTCTTTACCAGAGAGAAAGAGAGAGAAAGTTTGAGTGTGTGTGACAGAGAGAGCGGGAAAGTGTCAGTGTGGGTGACAGAGGGAGAGGGAGAGTGTGAACCTCTTTGACAGAGAGAGGTAGACAGTGTGATTGTGTGAGACAGAGTGATTGAAGAAAGTGAGTTTGTGTGAAAGAGAGAAGGGGAAACTGTGAATGTGAGAGAGAGAGAGATTGGACAATGCAAGTGAGAGTGATAGAAAGGGAGAGTCTGTGTATGTGTGAAAGAGAGTGGGGGAGATGGTGATTGTGTGCGACATAGTGGGAGAGAGTATGAGTGTGTGAGGTATATTTGGGGAGAGTGTGAGTGTTTTTGACAGAGAGAGTGTGAGTGTTTGTGTGAGTGTGTTTGACAAAGAGAGGAGGAAGTGCGAGTGTGTGTACCGAGAGAGCTAGAGAGTGTGTATGACAGATAGAGGGAGGAATGATGAGTGTGTGTGACAGAAGGAGGGGGCGGGTGTAAGTGTGTTTGACAGAGGGGGAGAGTGCGAATTGGGTGACGGAGGTGGAAGAGTGTAATGGCGTGTGACAGAGAAAGGGGGAGAGTGTGAGTGTGAGCAACGGAGTGAGGGGGAGGTTGCGAGAGTGTGAGAGAGAGAGATGGGACAATGAGTCTGAGAGTGAGAGAGAAGGAGAGTGTGAGCATGTGCAAAAGTGGGAAGGGGAGAGTGTGTGTGTGTTTGACAGGGGGAATGAGAGACTGTGAGTGCGAGAGAGAGAGGAGGAGAGTGTGAATGTGAGAGAGAGATGGGGGAGAACGATTGTGTGGCAGAGAGAGGGGAGAGTGTGAGTGTGTGAGCGAGAGAGGAGGAGTGCTTGAGTCTTTACCCGAGAGAGAGAGAATTTGTGTGTGTGTGACAGAGAAAGAGAGAGAGTGTCAGTGTGTGTCAGATAGGGTGGGGGAGTTTGTGTATGTATGACAGAGGGGGCGAGGCGAGAGCCTGAGTGTGTGACAGAGAGAGGGAGAGAGTGAGATGTGTGAGTCATTGAGAGAGTGTGAGATTGTGTGAGAGAGAAGAAGGGAGACTGTGAGTATGTGACAGAGAGAGATTAGACGATGAATGTGAGAGTCATAGAGGGGGAGAGTCTGTGCATGTGTGAAAGAGAGAGGGGAGATTGTTATTGTTTGTGACAGAGAGAGGGAGAGATTGTGATTCTGTGAGAGATAGTTGGGGAGAGTGAGATTTTGTGTGACAGAGAGAGGGTGTGAATGTGTGGCAGAGAGAAGAGAGATGGCGAGAGTGTGAGTGTGTGTGACGGAGAGAGGAAAATAATGTGAGTGTGTGTGAGAAAGTGAGTGAATTTGAGTTTGTGTTACGGAGAGAGGGGAGAGCGTGACTGTGTGTGACAGAGAGAGGGGAGTGTCTGGTTTTGTGTGACAGAGAGAGCGAGATCATGAGAGTGTGTGTGGCATAGAGAGCGGGAAAGCGTGAGTGTGCGTGTCAGAGGGAGGGGGAGAGTGTGAGTTTGTGTGACAGCAGGGGAGAGTGTGAGGGAAGGAGTGGGCTGTGAGTGTGAGTTTGTGTGAGGGGGTGAGGGAAGGATATGAGTATGTGTGAGAGATAAAGAGGGATAATGTGAGTGTGATCGATTGAGAAAGGTGGAGAGTGTGCGTGTGTCAGAGAAAGGGGGGGACTGTGAATTTGTGTGACAGAGAGAGAGGGCGATAATGCGAGTTTGCGTGACAGGGAGTGAACGAGTGTGAATACGTGTGAAAGAGAGGGCGAGAGTGTGATTGTGTGTGACAGAGAGAAGGGGAGACTTTGAGTGTGTGTGACCGAGAGAGGGAGAGTGTGACTGTGTGTGACAGAGAGAGAGGGCGAGAGTGTGACTGGTTGTGACAGAGGAAGGGGTAGAGTGTGAGTTTGAGAGACAGAGATAGAGGGCGAGGGTGTGAGTGTGTGTGAAAGAAAGAGGGGAGTTTGTGAGTTTGTGTGACAGAGGGAGGGGGAGAGTGTGATTATGTGTGCCAGAGAGGGAGAGAATGAAAGTTCATGTGACAGAGAGGCGGAGAGATTGTGGGTATCTGACAGAGGGAGGGGGAGAATGTGAGCGAACGAGTGGGGGTGAGGGAGAGTGTGTGTGACGCGGGTGGGGTGAAAAGTGTTAGTTTGTGTGACAGAGAAATACGGAGAGTGTGAGTGTGAGCGACAGAGAAAGGTGGAGAGTGTTTTTTTTGTGTGAGACAGAGAGATGGGACAATGAAGGTGAGTCTCAGAGAGGGGGAGAGTGAGATTGTCTGCGACATAGAGAGGGAGAGAGCGTGAGTGTGTGAGAGAGGGAGGGGAGAAAGTGAGTGTGTGAGAAAGTGAGATGGGACAATGAATGTGAGGGTGAGAGTGGTGCAGAGTGTGAGTATTTGTGAAAGAGATCCTGGGAGTGTGTGAGTATGTGAGAGGTAGAGATGGGATAATGAATGTGTGAGTGAGAGAGGGGAAGAGTGGGAGTGTGTTTGAGGCATGTGGGGAGGTGAGATTTTGAATGTGTGTTAAAGAGAAAAGGGGAGGGGGTGAGTGTGAGCGACACAGAGAGGGGGGAATGTTTCTGAGTGTGAGAGAGAGAGATGGGCCGATGAATGTGAGAGTAAGAGAGGGGGAGAATGTGACTGAGTGTGAATGGCCGATGGACAAAGTATGAATGTGTGTGTGAGAGAGAGGGGGGGGGGGTGGTGGTGTGTTATTGTGTGTGACTGAGAAAGGGAACGTGCGTTTGTGTGTGTGTGTGACAGAGAGTGTGGGAGAGTGTGGTCTTGTGTGAAAGAGAGAGGGGAGAATGTTTGTGTCAGTGACAGGCAGAGGGGAGAGTATTCTTTTGAGTGTCAGAGAAAGGGGGAGAGTATGTGTGACAGAGGGAGAGGGAGAGAGTGAGTATGTGTGACACATAAAGGGGAGAGTGTGAGTGTGAGCGTAAGAGAGAGTGAGAGAGTGTGAGTATGTGAGAGAGAGAGGGAGAGAGTGTGAGTGTGTGTGAAAGAGAGAGCGAGAGATTGTGTGTGTTAGAGAGGGAAAGAGTGTGAGTATCTGTGAAAGAGAGCGGGTGAGATTGTGTGTGTATGACATAGAGAGGGACAGAGTGTGAGTGTGTGAGAGAGGGAGGCGGAGAGTGTGAGTGTCAGCGTCAGCGAGAGGGGGAGCCTGTGAGTATGTGAGAGGGAGAGATAGGGGAATGAATGTGCGAGATAGAGGTAGAGCGTGTGATTATCTGTAAAAGGGAGAGGGCGAGAGTGAGCGTGTGTGGCAGAGAGAGAGAGAGAGTGTGAGCGTGTGAGAGAGGTAGGGAGAGAGCCTGCGTGTGTAAGACAGTGAGAGGGAGAAGGAGTGAATATGTATGTGACAGAGAGTGTTTGAGAGAGAGAGAGGGAAGTGTATGAATGTGTGTGACAGAGAGAGGGGGAGAGTGCGAGTTTGAGAGAGACAAGTGGGTTAGTGTGTGTGTTTGAAAGAAAGAGGGCGATTGTGTGTTTGGGTGACAGAGGGAGGGAGTGCGAGTTTTTGTGAAGGAGAGAGGGGGAGAGTTTTCTTGTGTGTCTCAGGGGGTGCGGTAGTGTGTGGGTGTTTGTGACAGAGAGGATGAGACAGTATGAATGTGTGTCTCAGGGGGTGGGGTCGTGTGTGAGCGTTTGTGACAGACAGAGGGGGAGAGTGTGAGTGTTTGTGACAGAGAGAGGGGAGAATGTGCATGTGAAGGTTGTGATGGCATTGGAGAGGGCGCGGAAAAGTTCTACGCGAATGGTTCCAGGGATGTGGAACTTCAGTTCCATGGATTGATTAGAGCAGTTGGGACTGTTTACCTTGGGGGTGAAAAGGTTGAGAGGAGATATGATTGAGGTTTTCAAAATCTTGATGGGTCAAAATCGTGAGGGATCTGGGCCGAGTCAATGGTGAGAAAATATTCCCACTGGGGGAAGGAGTGAGAATGAGAGAGACACAGATATAATGGGATTTTGAAAACAAGAGATGAAGACACGAGGAAAAACTTGTAGGGGAGGAAGGTTCACTCGAGGCGATCCAAAGGGAATCAGACTGTTATGTAAAAAGGAAGAATGTGCGGGTTTACAGGGAGAGGTGGTGAGGGGTTGAGTGGCACTAGTTCAATTGCTCATTGGGAGAGCCAATGCTGACACAATGGGCCGAATGGCCTCCTCCTACACTGCAACAATTGTCTGATTCAGGAGGACATGAAGGATAGAAAACGCTGGGGTAGAACAAAGAATATTAATGAGCAAATTAAATTATTAAAACGTTGAATAATGTCTGATTTACAGCAGAGAAACAGACCAGTCAGCTCATTAGCTCTATGTCGTCGTTTATGCTACAAAGGAGCCTCCTCCCAGCCCCTCTTCAACTTAATCCTTTAACATACCTTCCTATTCATTTCTCCTTCGTGTGTTTATCCAGCTTTCCCTCAAACCCATCTCTGTTGCTCGTCCCATCCATTTGCTGGTATCGATTTCCACATTCGCACCATTATCCGGGGAAATAGATCCCTCCTGAATTCCCACTTGGTTTTACTGGTGAGTATCTGAGATTTCTGACCCCTAATTGTTGTCCTTCCCGCTTGTGAGGACACCTTCTCTACGTCTAACTTATCAGGGAGCGTCACAATATTAAAAATCGCTATTGGGTTGTCCCTCAGTCTTCAACCTTATGAGGAAAAAGAGGCCCCAGTCAGCTCAACATTTTCAGGTACATTAAAATCTCTCCGTTCAGGTATCTTCCATGAGAATTATTTTTTCAGCACCTCAATCAGGGCTTTCAGAGATTTTATTGTTGGTAATTTGGAGATCAGACTGTGGAGGTTAAATAGTAACAGCGATGAGACATGGGGTAAATTTTAATTCAGAATTGTGATTGTGAGTATGAGAAATTGGGACGGGAGAATTTTACATTTTACTTCATATTTGAACCTTTCCAATCAGTTTTGAGAATCCAAGAAGAGGAGGTGTCCATTAAGCCCCTCGAGTTTATTCCAGCAGTCAGTGAGACTATGGCTGATCTGTCAAATAACTCAATCCGCCAGCCTTTGCCCCCTGTCATTTCAGATCATTGATAATTAAAATAGAACTATCCCAGTTTTCGATGTTAAACATCCATTGCTTTTTACAGAAGAACAATTCATACTTCTACTAATGTTATATGTAGAAGTGCTTTTTAAGTCACTCAAGAAACTCTGAATCTAATTTTTAGAACACACCCCCTTATCCTCCACATCCAAAGTCACGGAAAGAGATTCTATCCCCCTTTCCCTGAATAGCTGGAACATTTTGATCAAATCATCCCCCCTTCTGAAATGGGGCAACAACCTCAGTTTGTTTAAAATCTCCTAATAGTTTAACTCTTGGAATCCAGATTTCGTTTTAGTAAATCTACACGTCACTCCCTCCGAGGACAATCTATCCTTGCTGAGGTGTGGTGCACAGGACTGATCACAGTTACTCCGTGTGTGGCCTGACCAGGGCTTTATCAATCTGACACAGGACGTCTACAAACTTGTCCATTACTACAGATATAAAGGTCAGCATCCCATTAGGAATTTAGATTATTTTGAGAAACTGTTAACGACAGGCCATAATCTGTGTAAATGATCCCCAAGTCCCTGTGGACCTGCAGCACTTCTGGATGTTCACCAATTTAAAATATCCTTGGTTTATCCTTTTTTGGGACCAGAATGTATGAGCTCACATTAGGTAACATTCAAGCCATTTGACAAAATGCTGTCATTCTGTGAGTCGAACAATAACTTGCAACTTTATGTAACATGTATATTGCTAACAATTTATTGTGCCTCAGGCACAGCAGTGAAACCGCCGTCGTCAAAACCATAAATGAACTCTCTCTCCATAATTAGATTAAACATGCACGGTGGAGCTGGATAAAAATGTAAATAACTTACTCAGGAAATCGAAGATCAGCAGCAGAGTCCACATCTCACTCGGTGATATTCTGGGAAATTAAAGGCAGAATTAGCATTAGGAAGAGTGAATGGAATAGGGAAAGGGAGGGAAAAGTAATTAGAGAGTGGGACAGTGGATTAGTGATTATATCGATTTATAATAGGTGAACTCTATCTCTCCCTCTCACTGGAACACCAACAGGTAGTGCAAGCCCTACCTCCCTCTCTCACTGGAACACCAACAGGTAGTGCATGTTCTAACTCCCTCTCTCACTGGAACACCAACAGGTAGTGCATGCTCTACCTCCCCCTCTCACTGAAACACCAACAGGTCGTGCATACTCTAACTCCCTCTCTCACTGGAACACCAACAGGTAGTGCATACTCTACCTCCTTCTCTCAATGAGACCTCAACAGCCAGAGGTGAAGTTCACTTGCTTAAATGCCCTTAATTTAAACCAATTCATTCACTCGAATCCTTCGCTTTTCCTTGTTCAATTCCCAAAACACCATTTTTTAAAGCATTAGTATTCCTGACATTCCTGCTCTCTTCTCTAGCTCCTCCTCCAGCTCCCCTCCTGAGACACCTTGCTAATATTCGAATCCTGTTCCATTGCTGAGCCATGTCTGCGTACCGGAAAAGCAGCACACACACCACCAAGCCAATGCCCAGCAAGTGACAAATTCCTGAACTTGTTATAAAGGTCGATTCATACGTGAACTGCTTACCAGAGACCCCCAAATGAGATGCTGCTGTGTAAGATTCAGTGGGTGTCAGTCAATTAGCTTGTTCTTCACTCTCAGGTACAAGCTGCCGTGAATGGTGTCAGTCTCTGTAACAATACATTCAATACCGCTCATTATATGGGATTCACATGTGAACATTGGCTGCGCTGGTTGGCTGATGAATTCAGCAATGATGTACATTGTGGCAGCAACCATGCAAATTAAAGATTTTTTCATAAAAGGATGTGTGAAAACAAAACAAGGAAACATCTCACCTGATATTTGGAAGTTTTTTTCCCCCTGTAACATAGCCTGTCTTCAGTTGTCCATCATGAAAGGTGTAGGGGGTTTGTAATTGGTAACAGGCTTGAGCATTTTCTAGACAACATTGTGTAATGGTCCGGGTATATATTTTCATTGCTTCTTGGGTTGTGAGCATCGCTGGCTGCGCCAGCTTTTATTGCCCATCACAAATCGCCTGGAGGAGGTGGTGCTGAGCAGCCTCTTTGCGCCTTTGCCTTCCATGTGTTGTAGGTACACCTACAGCGCGTTTAAGGAGGGATTTCCAGGATGTTGTCGCAGCAACAGTCAATGAACGGCTGACAGAGTTCCAAGTCAGGATGGTGTGTGACTTGGATGGAGATTTGCCGGTGGTGGCGTTCCCATGAGACTGCTGCCCTTGTCCTTCTAATTTGTTTGTTTCATCAGGTTGGAAGGTGCTGTCAAGGTGACTTTGCGAGTTGTGATGTGAAATCTTAATGGCCGCTGTTTTAGAGAGAGAATTTTCACTGTGAAAATCCCTATAACATTCGGAAATTGTCAGTGGCTTATACTAATCGAGGCTGTTTGTATACAGGCTTGTTTTTAAAGTCAAGTTCTCAAACCCCAGGAGTGCAATTTGAAGTCACACTCTCTGGATTACTAACCCAGTAATGTACTGATTTTCGGTCTCATTCCCAAACCTCCCATTCTCAATTGGTTGCTCCCCAATAATCTTAATCAATCTCCATCTTCACCAAATTTACAATCTGCATCACTGACTTAATGAGGGGACTGGGTGTTCTGTGTCCAGGCTTGGCCACAACACCAAGCTGGGTAGTAAATTGCCTCATCTTCGCCTGTCCCTCGATTCGAGGGTGATGACTACTCGGGGTCGCCACTTCCTGCCGTGCATCTTCATGTTGGTGTACAGGCCGATTCTCCAGCGTGATCCAGAGTGATGGACACGTTGTCGCCATTTTCACCGATTGGCAGTGAGCTGCTCCCAGTCATTATTGTCAACGTGTTAACAATTCAAGTGTGAGTCCTTTTGGGTTTCGTTCTTAAAAACACTTTTATCTTTGTCTCCTCCTATTACTTATTTGATAAATTGTAAATAATTCTGCAAGTTGGTTGATAAATCTTTAATTGTTTGATAAGTGCATTGTTATTTCATTTTGCTTTTGTTCAATAAAAGTCAGTATTAATCGCCAATTCCGTGTCTGATAATCTGCCAGATGGTTCTGTGTCTGTCAAACTAAGTCAGTTTAAATGGTTAATTCAAGTTCCTCTAATTAGCCTGTTCACTGTTAAATGAATTCAAGTTTAAGTTTATAAAAACAACACCACTTTTAAATCTACAGGGTGAGTTTCACCTTCTCCTGCCCCTATTTCTAATGTTCTTCGATGGCTGGTTCAGTGAGCTAACTCCAGGTTGCAGGGTAGTTTCTCAGCTCCCCTCCACCCACACTATGGGGCCATTGTCAACACTGAGGTTGCGTGATGGAGACAGGCTCTGTGCTGATCAGATTTGAATGCTGCACACCGTGTATCAAAAACAAGGAAAGCTCAGCCTCTAAATATTTGTGAGGTTGCTGTGTTTGACAGTAACTGTTCACAACAGAGGTGGAGATAAGATCTCTCAGAAACCACACACCCAGGAACATGTGCAAACAGGAGCAAGGGAACAGAGAGCTGTTTTAAATATGAGAACAGGAGAAGTTAATACACTCCCTTCGCCTTGTTCCAGTATTCAGGGGGTCTACCACACATCTGTATTATTACAACAGTGACCCAGTTGACACACAGAACATTTAAAATCCTTATGTAACACAGACCCATCGATCTATGTCTGACATTCCCAGTTGACACAGGGAGCAGCTTTCCACTGACTTGTGTGTGATTGTCTGATTCTGGACATTTAGCCTGAGTAGCCCAAATCTAATTTTAAAGTTATGTACCTCGGGAGCTGACCACTCAGTGATCTCAACACTTTGCTAATAGATTATTCCCCCATGTTACACTGGCTGTCTCAGTACTGATCCTCCAACAGTGTAGCATTCCCTCAGTGCTGACCCTCGGACAGTGTGGCGCTCCATCACTACTGGCCCTCCGACCGTGTGGTGCGCCCATACTATTCTCCCTCTGACAGTGTAATGCTTACTAGGTATTGACCCCCCAACAGTACTGTGGTCCCACAGTATTAACCTTCCGACAGTACAGTGCTCTCACATTACAGACCCTCCGACATTCCGGCAATCCCTCAGCACTGACCTTCCGACATAGCAACACCTCCTCAGTACTCTAAATCTGGAAGTTCAGCGCTCCCACAGTACTGACCCTACGAGAGTGCGGCGCACCCTCGGCATTCACCATGTACATGGCAGTACTCCTTCAGTATTGACACTCCAACAGAGCGGCACTCCCTCAGTACTGACCCTTCGACATTCCAACACTTCCTCAGCATCCACCAAGTGACAGTGCTGCCCTCACTCAGTACTGTCCAATGATGACCAGAGAAAGCTATTTTGAAAAGCAAATGAGTTTTATTCATAGCATTTCTCCTCTATTTGCACATTTACCTCAATCTCGCCAAGTTATGAATTGCAATCGTTATCTATTTGAACCTTGAATTGAACTCTCCCCCACGGTATTTATTTAATTGCATTAGCCCTCTATGTGCAGACTGGGTTGCTCCCTCCCTCTAATTTATCAATTATTTTCCTATTCAACGTGTAAACTGGGTTGCTGTCTCTCTCTCCCTCTGTAGTTATTTAATTGCATCTGTCCTTTATTTGCACATTGGATTGCTCTCTCTTTAATTTGTTAATTATACTCCTCTTCTATTTGTGCAATTGCCTGTTTTTTCACTCTACCTAACTGATCATTTGCATTCGTCCTCTGCAATCATTTTCACTCTCAATCTCTCTCCCTTTCAGTTATTAACTGAATTCCTCCTACATTTGCGCACTCGGATGCAGTCACTCTCTGTTCCTCATATATAAATTACATTCCCCGTTTATTTGCACACTGTCTGGCTCCCTCGCTCTCTAATTTATTAATTGCATTCATCTTCTATTAGCGCACTGGTTTGCTCCCTCTCTCAAATTTATCAATTACATTCCTCCTCTATCTGCACATTGGTTTGCTCGCTCTCTCTCGAAATTATTAATTGCATTTCTCTTCTATTTACATACTTGCTTGCTCTCTCGCTATCAAATTTATAAATTCCATTCCTCGTCTATTTGCACACTGGTTTGCTCTCTCTCTCTCTAATTTATAAATTATATTTCTCTTCCCTTTGCAGACTGTTTCGCTCTCTCTCTCTAATTCATAAATTAAATTGCTCCTCTCTTTGCACACTGGGTTGCTCTCTCTTCCTCTCTCTAATTTATTAATCACATTCCTCCTCTACTTGCACACTGTGTTGCTATTTCTCTAATTTATTAATCTCATTCCTCCTCTGTTTGCACCCAGGGTTGCACTCTCTCTCTCTCTATCTAATTTATTAATTACAATCCTCCTCTATTTGCACACCATGTTGCTCTTTTTCTAATTTTTAACTTATTTTCCTCCTCTATTTGTATACTGGCTTGCTCTCTCTCTTATCTATTAATTGCATTCACCCTCTATTTACACACTGAGTTGCTCTCTCCAATTTATAAATTACATTTCTCCTCTATTTGCACACTGGGTTGCGCTCTCTCTCTCTCACTCACACATTTATTAATCACACTCCTCCTCTATTTGCACAATGAATTGCCTTCTCTCATCCGTAAATTGGAGTCCTCTTCTATTTGCACACTGTTTTTTTTCTCTCTGTCTCAAATTGATACAATAATTGTTTCCGCTGTTTGCACACTGGCTTGCTCCATCTTGCTCTCTAATTTATTAATTGCATACCTCCTCTATTTGCACACTGGCTTGCTCTCTCTCTCTAATTTAATTGTACTCATTTTCTATTTGCGCACTGGTCTGCTCTCTCTCCCAAATTCATAAATTTCCTTCCTCCTTTTTATGCACACTGGTTTGCTCTCTCTCTCGGAATTCTATTAATTAAATTCCTCCTCTATTCTCACACTGGCTTTCTCTCCCTATAATTTAAGCATTACATTCCTCCACTATTTGCACACTGGTTTGCTCTCTCTCTCTCACTCTAATTCATTAATTACATTCCACCTCCATTTGCACATTGGGGTACTTTCTCTCTCTCTCTAATTTCTTAATTGCAATCCTCCGCTTTTTGCATAGTGGCTTATTCTCTCTCTAATTTATTAATTGCATTCCCCCTCTATTTGCACACTGGCTTACTCTCTCTCCAATTTATAAATTATATTCCTCTCTATTTGCAGACTGGCTTGCTCTCCTCCTCTCTCACTCTCTCTAATTTATTAGTTGTATTCCTCTTCAATTTGAACACTGGTTTGCTTTCTCCCTCAAAATTATAACTTAAATTCCTCCTCTGCGCACTGTGTTGGCCTCTCGCTATTTTGTTAATCACAATCCTCCTCTATTTGCACACAGTTTTGCTATCTCTCTAATTTATTAATTGCATTACTCCTCTCTTTGCACACTAGGTTGCTCTATCTCCAATTTATGAATTACATTCCTGCTGCATTGGCACATTAGACATCTCTCTCTGTCGCTCTCTCTCTCTCTCTCTCATTTATTAATTGCATTCCTTCTCTACTGACACGCTGGGATGCTCTCTCTGTTCCTCTCGCTGTAATATATTAATTACATTGCTCCTCTATTGGCAGTCTGGGTTGTTCTCTCTGTCTTTAAATTATTAATTATGTAGCTTATTTTGCTATCTGGATGGCTCTCTCTCTCCAATTTATTAATTTCTTTCCTCCTCTGTTTGGACATTGGGTTGCTCCCTCTCTCCAATTTATTAATTTATTTCCTCCTATGTTTGCACACTGGGTTGATCTCTCTCTCTCTAATTTATTAATTTCTTTCCTCCACTGTTTGGACATTGGGTTGCTCCCTCTCTCCAATCTATTAATTTATTTCCTCCTATGTTTGCACACTGGGTTGATCTCTCTCTCTCTAATTTATTAATTGCATTCCTCCTCAATTTGCACAGTGTTGGTATCTCTCTCTCTAATTTATTAATTTCTTTCCTCCTTTATTTGCACACTAGATTTCTCTCTCTCCCTCTCTAATTTATTAATTTATTTCCGCCTCAATTTGCACACTGGGGTGACCTCGCTCTCTCTAATTTATTAATTAAATTCCTCCACTACTTGCACACTGGATTGGTCCAATCCTGTCCCTCATTAATTAGTTACATCCTACCATTTTCTCAATGGGTTCCTCTCCCTCTCTCTCTCAACTTTTAGTTACATTAGCCCTCTGTTCCACGCTGGGTTACTCTTTCTTTCTCTAATAGATTAATTAGTTTCCTAAACTATTTGCACATTGGGTTACTATCACTTTCTCTGTAATTTGCGAATCAAATGATTTAAGTATAATTTTCCACTTAAAAAGGTGTCAGCGGGGAAGGGAGGCAACTCGAGGGAGACTTACTCTGAATCTAACCCCGTGCAGTCCATGCCCTGGGATTGTTTGATGGGGCCAGTGTGGAGGGATTTTTGCTCTGTATCTAACCCCGTGCTAAACCTGTCCTGGGAGTGTTTGATGGGGACAGTGTAGACGGAGCTTTACTCTGTATCTAACCCCGTGCAATACCTGTCCTGGGAGTGTTTGATGGGGACAGTGTAGACGGAGCTTTACTCTGTATCTAACCCCGTGCTGTACCTGCGCTGGGAGTGTTTGATGGGGACAGTTTAGACGGAGCTTTACTCTGTATTTAACCCTGTGCTGTTCCTGTCCTGGGAGTGTTTGATGGGGACAATGTAGAGGGCGCTTTAGTCTGTATCGAGCCCCGTGCTGTAACTGTCCTGGGAGTTTTTGCTGTGGACAGTGAAGAGGGAGATTTACTCAGAATCTAACCCCGTGCTGTAACTGTCCTGGGAGTGTTTGATGGGGACGGTATGGAGGGAGCTGTACTCTGTATCTATCCCATGCTGGACCTGTCCTTGGAGTGTTTGATGTGGGCAGTGCAGAGGGAGCTTTAATCTGTACATAACCCCATGCTATACCTGTCCTGTGTGTGTTTCATGGGGACAGTGAAGAGGGAGAATTACAATATATTAACCTTCCTCTATAACTGTCTTGTTTGCGTAAAGGCTTGTTTTTAAATTCAAATTCTCAAGCACCAGGGATGCAATTTGAAGTCACACTCCCTGTATTAGTAGCTCTGTGACGTACTGATTGTCTACCTCACTCCCAACCCCACCATTGACCACCGCCTGGTCCCCAGTGACCTTCACCAATCCCCATTCTCACCAAATTTACAATCTGTACTGATGACTTAATTAGGGGACGGAGTTTTCTGTGTCCAAGCTTGGTCACAACACCAAGCTGGATAGCAAACTGTCCTCGTCTTCGGCTGTCCCTCGATTTGAGGAGACAACATCGGGGTGGCCACTTCCTACCGTGGGTCTTCATGTGGATGAACAGTCCGATTGTAGAGCCGCAGAGCTTCGGGAACAAGAGGCAGGACGTACCACCAGGTATTGGGAAACTGAGAATTGGGTATTCTTCCTTCCCTTCCCTTTACCTGCGTCCGCTCTGCCTCATCAATAAGAGATGGCGGTTCAACGCGTGATGCAGTCTGATGGATTGGTTGTCGCCATTTTGACCGATTGGTAGTGAGCTCCTCCCTGTCATTAACATCAAAGCGTTAATACTTCAAGTGTGAGTCCTGTTAGGTTTCCGTGATAAATACACGTTTCCCCTTGTCCGCAATTAGCAGTTACATGAAGTGTTATAGATAATTCTGCAAGTTAATTGATGAATCTTTCATTGTTTGATAAATGCATTGTTGTTTGATTTTCCTTCTGTCCAATAAACGTCAGTATCATTCGCTAATAGAGTGTGTGAAACTCTGCCTGATGGTTCTTGCTCTGCCGAAATAAATCAGTTTGAATTGTTAATTCTGGTTCCAGTAATTAGCCTCTTCATTGCTCAATTAATTCAAGTCTAAGTTTATAAAAACAAACACCCCTTTTTAAAAGTACAGGTTAAGATTAACCTCCGTTTGCCTCTATGCACTTCAATGGCCGGTTCAGTGAGCTAACGCCAGGGTGCAGGGTAGATTTTCAATTCCCCCCAACCCATACCATGGGACCATTGTCAACCCTGTGGTTGAGTGATGGAGACAGGCTCTGTGCTGAGCAGATTTGAATGCTGCACGTCATGTGTCAGAAACAAGACAATGGCAGCTGGTGTAAAAGTTGTGATGTTACTGTGTTTGGCAGGAACTGCTCACAACAGAGGTAGAGATAAGATCTCTCAGAAACCACACATCCAGGAACATGCACAAACAGGAGCAAGAGTACAGAGAGATGTTTGAAATATGAGAAGAGGAGTAGGTAGTACATTCACTTAGCCTTGTTCATGTTTTCAGGGGGCCTGCCGCACATCTGTATTATTACAACAGTGACCCAGATTGCACACAGAATCTTTAATAACCTTTCGCAACACAAACCCTTCAACCTATGTCTTGACATTCCCAACTGACACACGGAATAACTTTCCACAGTCTAGTGTGTGATTCTGCGATTCCTGATATTAGCCCTGAATGGCCCAAATCTAATTTGAATTATGTTTCCGTCGGGAGCAGATCACTCAATGATCTCAATAGAAGAGCAACAGATTATACCTCCATGTTACGATTACAGATTCAGCACATTCATCCGACAGTAGGGAACACTCTCAGTAAATACCACCCCAAAGTGCTGCGGTACCTCGGGCCTTACTCTCTGACAGTTCATCACACCCATAGTACTGATCCTCCGACAGTGCGGCACTCCCTCATTACTGTCAAGTGACAGCGTGGCGCTCCCTCAGTACTCACCCTCCGAAAGTGCCTTTCCCACCTTACTGTCCCTTTGGCAGTGCGGCACCCCCTCAGTACTGGTCCCCCATCATTGAAGCACTCCCTCAGTACTGACCCTCCGACATTGCGGTGCTCATTCAGTACTGACCCTCCGAGAGAGCGGCTCTCCCTCATTACTTACCCTCCAACAGTGCAGCACTCCCTCAGCACTGGCCCACCGACATTGTGGTACCCCTCAGCACTGACCTTCCGAAATGGTAACACCCTCTCAGTGCCAACCCTCAGACATTGCTGCACTCGAACATAACTGACCCTCCGGCATTACACCACCTCCTCAGCACTCACGATCTCAGGTTGCAGCACGCCCTCAGTAGTGAACAATGATGACCAGAGTAAGAGATCCTGGAAAACCCATGGGGTCATATTAATTGCATTTGTCCGGTATTTGCACACTGTGTTGTTATCTTCCTCACCAATTAATAAATTGCATTCGTTATCTATTTGCACACAGCATTTTTCTATCTTCCTCTGTAGTTTTTAAATTGCATTGAACCTGTATTTGCACATTGGGTTGCTCTCTTTGTGATTATTTAATTGCATTATTTCTCTATTTTCACACTGGATGGCTCACTCCCTAATGTTTAAATTATATTCCTCCTTTATTTGCACAGTGGTCTGCCTTGTCTCTCTACCTAATCTATCAATTGCATTCGTCCTCTGAGTTGGATTTATAATAACCTGGCAGGGGGATTGGATCTTGAGCGAAGGTTCAGCACGGGGAGATGCACAACGAAAATTAGCAGAGTCGACAAGTGAGTCTGGAAGGAATAGATATTATGGAGCAGTTAAGGAATAAGGGGGGTTGTCAGGGTTGGATGGTATTTATTTTTATGCAAGGAGTCTGACGAATAAGGCACATGAGTTGGGGGCACAAATCAACACATGGACGTATGATGTCATTGCTGTCGCTGAGACATGGTTGAGAGAGGGGCAGGATTGGCAGCTCAATATTCCTGGACATCTGGCCTTCAGGCGAGACAGGGACTGAGTTAAATGAGGTGGAGTTTTCGCAATATTGGTCAAGGAATCAATTCCAGCAGTGAGGAGGGATGACATCTTAGAAGGCTCCTCAAATGAAGCCTTATGGGGAGAACTGAAAATCAAAAAAGGAGAAATCACATTGCTGCGAGTTTACTTGATGCCCACAAACAGCCAGAGAGAAATAGAAGAACAGATGCTTAGGCAGATTTCAGAGAAGTGTGAAAATGATGTGGTGCTAGTAGTGGGGATTTCAACTTCCCCAACATTAACTGGTCTGGTCACAGGGTGAAAAGTTTAGAGGGAGCAGGATTTTTCAAATGCATCCTAGATAACTTTTTAAGCCAGTACGTAGAGGGTCCTACAGGAGAGAAAGCAGTCCTGGACTAAATATTAGGGAATGAATCCAGGCAAGCAGCAGAGGTATCAGTGTGGAGCATTTTGAAGATAGTGATCATAACTCCATTAGATTAAAGGTTGTTATTGAAAAGGAAAAGTCCAGAAATAAGAGTTCTAAATTGGGGGAAGGCCGATTTTAATAAGATCAGATATGGTTTGGCCAGAGTGGACTGGGAGCAGCTACTTTCAGGTAAATCTGTGCGAAAGCAGTGGGGCTCATTCAACAGGGAAATAGGGTGAGTACAGGGCCAACGTATTTCAGGAAAGACAAAGAGTTGAACCAACAAATTCAGGGAACCCTGGATGTCAAGGGATATACAGGATTGGATAAAGAGATAACGGAATGTTTATGGCAGATACCAAGGGCTCGAAGCAGCGGTAGCCCTAGAGGAGTGTAGGACATGAAGAGGGGACACATAAAAATAAAATTAGGAGAGCAGAAAGGGGGCATGAGAAAACATTAGCTGGTAAAATAAAGGAAAATCCGAAGTTATTTTACAATTGCATTAAGAGTAAGATGATAACTAAGGAAAGAATAGGGCCCAATAAGGACCATAGTGGTAATTTGTGTGTGGAGCCGGAAAACGTAGGGAGGGTTCAAAGTCAATACTTTGTGTCGGTGTTCAAAAGTGAGAGAATTGACATGGGTATGGAAATCAGGCTGAAGTGCTGTGATTTAATAAATTAAATTAGTATAGAAAGGGAAGAGTTTCTAAGTGGTCTGAAAGCCTTCAAATTAGATAAATCTCCATTCCCGGATCAAGTGTATCCCAGGGTGTTGATTGAGGCAAGGGAGGAGATAGCAGGGGCGCAAGCAATAATTTTCAGTACTCCTCTGGCCACAGGAGAGTTACCAAATTACTGTAGGGCAGCCAATGTGGTACCGGGATTCAAGAAGAGAGGGACGGATAAAGCATGGAACTAAAGGACAATCGGCCTAACCTCACTGTTGGGGAAGCCATTGGAAGCAATTCTGAGGGAGATAATTAATCTACACTTGGAGAGGCAGGGACTAATCAAGGAGAGTGAACTTGGTTTTGTTAAGGAGAGTTCATGTCTGATCAATTTGATTGAATTTTCCAAAAGTTTGACCAGGTTTGTGGAGGACAGAGCATTTTATGTAGCCTACTTGGCCTTCTGCATGGGTTTTTGATAAGGTCCCGCATGGGAGACTGACAACAAAGGTAAGAGACTATGGGATCCAAGACAATTTTGCAAGTTGGATCCAGAATTGGCTGAGTGGCAGGAACTAGAGAGTGATGGTCGAGGGTGTTTTTCTGACTGGATCCCTGTGTCCATTGGCTTTCCACAGGGATCGGTATTGGGTCTCTTGCTGTTTTTGGTATGTATAAACGACTTAGACTTCAATGTAGGAGGGTTAATCAGTATGTTCGCGGATTACACGTGAATTGGTGGGTTGGCAAACATTTGTCAGGATAGCCTTAGATTACAGTAGGATATAGAGCGGCTGGTCAGATGGGCTGATCAGTGGCAAATTGAATTTAATCCAAATAAGTGTGAGATGATGCACTTGGACAGGAGAAACAAGTCCTGGGAATACACGATGAATCGTAGGACCCTTGGAAGTACTAAGGATCAGAGGGATCTTGGTGTGCATGTCCACCAGTCCCTTAAGTTAGTGAGATATGTCGAACAGGTGGTTAAAGAGGCATATGGGATACTTACCTTTATTAGCCGAGATATAGAATATAAGAACAGGGAGGTCATGCTGGAACTGCTAAAACGCTGGTTAGGCCATAGCTAGAGTATTGCATGCAGTTCCGGAATCTGCATTACGGGAAGGCTGTGATTGCACTCGAGAGAGTGTAGAGGAGATTTACCAGGATGTTGCCTGAGCTTGAAAGTTTTTGTTATTAGGAGAGACTGGACAGAATGGGGTTATTTTCCCTGGAACAAAGGAGATTGAGAGGGTGTATGATTGAGGTGTATAAAGTTCTGACGTAGATAGTCTAGACAGGAAGGAACTTTTCCACTTGGTGGAAGGATCAACATCCAGGGGGCAGAGATTTAAGTTAAGGGCCAGGAGGTTTAGAGGGGATGTGAGGAAGATTTCTTTTCACCCAGAGGGTGGTGGGAATCTAGAACTCAAAGCCTGAAAGGGTGGTAGAGACACAAACCCTCATAACATTTAAGAAGTGTTTGGATGCACACTTGCGATGCCAGGGCTGGAAAATGTGATTAGCATAGTGAGGTACTTGTTTGACCGGAGCGAGCTCGATGGGCCGAATGGCCCTTTTATGTGCTGAAGACCTCTATGACTCTATGAATCCTCTCTTCGTTAACATGCTTGCTCTCGACCCCTCTCCCATTCATTTATGAACTGAATTCCTCCTCTATTTGCACACTGGTTTGCCCTCACTCTCTCTCTCATATATGAATTGCCTTCCTCCTCTCTTTGCACACTGAGTTTCACTATCACTCTAAATTATTAGTGACACCCCTCTTCTATTTTCGCTGCGAGTTGCTCCCTTTCTCTAATTTATTATTTCCATTCCTCCTCTATTTGGACTCTGGGTTGCTGCATCTAATTGATTAATTACATTGCTCCTCTATTTGCACACTGGGTTGCTCTCTCTCTCTCTCTCTTGCTAATGTATTAATTACATTTCTTCTCTATTGGCAGACTGGGTTGTCTAATCTATCTTTAAACGATTACATTGCTCCTCTATTTGCAGACTGGACTCTATCTAATTGATTAATTAGATTGCTCCTCTATTTGCACACTGTGTTTCCCTGTATCTCTGTCTCTAATTTACTAATTATTTTCCTGTTCTATTTTTGCACTGGGTTGCTCTCTCTATACAATATTATTGAATTCCATCCCTGCATTATTTGCACATCTGGCTTGCTCTCTCTCTATAATTCTTTAATTGCATTCCTCCTCTTTTTGCAAAGTGGATTTCTCTCTCTCTCTCTCTCGCTCTCTAACTTCTTAATTGCATTCCTCCTCTATTTGCACACTGGGTTGCTCTCTCTCTCTCTCTCTAATGTATTAATTACGTTGCTCCTCTTTGTGCACTCTGTGTTGCACTCTCCCCCTCTAATTTAGTAAACATACTCCTCCTCTATTTGCACACTGGTTTACACTCTCTCTAATTAATTAGTTTCATTCCTCTTCCACTAGCATACTGGGCTGCTCTCTTTCTCTCTCTCTTTGTCTCTAATTTATTTATTGCATTCCTACTCTATTTGCACACTTTCTTCTCTTTCTGCCTCTCTCTCTGTCTCTCTCTCTCTTCTCTCTCTCTTCTCTCTCTCTCTCTTCTCTCTCTCTAATTTATCACTTGCATCCCTCCTCTATTTGTACGCTGAGCTCCTCTCTGCTTCTCATTCTCTAACTGGTTAATTACTTTCCTCCTCTATTTTCTGCTCTCTCTCTTTCGCTCTAATTTATTAATTACATTCCTCCTCTATTGGCACTCTGGATTGCTCTCTCTCTGTCTCTCTTTAATTTGTTCATTAAATTCCTCGATTTTCACAATGGGTTGCTCTCTCTCGCTCCCTCTCTGCTATATTTATATTCCTCGTTGATTTGCAAACTGTCGCTCTCTCTCTGCAATTTATTAAATATGTGATCTAAAAACCATATGCCACTTAAACATGCCCTTGGCTGTTAAATATAACATTTAGTAAAAAAAAAGTTTAACGTACTTACATTTGTATTTAGAATATTAAATAACATCTAAACAATCACATTCAGTTCATCTAACCTTACCTTTGCACCATTTTAATTCACGAATCTTCAATAAATAATGAAAAACTTTCACTGAATTATTCAACGTTAATCAGTAAACACTGAACCTGGGTGAATCTGTTATAATCAGTAAACAGTGGTGTTCGGAATGGGATGATGAGAAGATGAGTGCCGGGGAGACCACGGCCCCACTGAGAGAAGTAAAAACACCAGTGAAGGGACGTGAGGCCAGGGAGGGGCAGCGGGGAGCGCTGGCAACTCGAGGGAGCTTCAATCTGTATCTAACCCCGGGCTATACCTGTCCTGGGAGTGTTTGATGGGGACAGTGTAGAGGGAGATTTACTCTGTATCTAACCCCGGGCTGTACCTGTCCTGGGAGTGTTTCATGGGGACGTGTAGAGGGAGCTTTACTCTGTATCTAATCCCGTTCTGTACCTGTCCTGGGAGTGTTTCATGGGGACGTGTAGAGGGAGCTTTACTCTGTATCTAATCCCGTGCTGTACCTGTCCTGGGGGTGTTTGATGGGGACGGTGTAGAGGGAGCTTTACTCTGTATCTAATCCCGTGCTGTACCTGTCCTGGGAGTGTTTGATGGGGACGGTGTAGAGGGAGCTTTACTCTGTATCTAACCCCGTGCTGTACCTGTCCTGGGGAATGTTTGATGGGGACAGTGCAGAGGGAGATTTACTCTGTATCTAACCCCGTTCTGTACCTGTCCTGGGAGTGTTTCATGGGGACAGTGTAGAGGGAGATTTACTCTGTATCTAAGCCCGTGCTGTACCTGTCCTAGGAGTGTTTGATGGGGACAGTGTAGAGGGAGCTTTACACTGTATCTAAGCCCGGGCTGTACCTCTCCTAGGAGTGTTTGATGGGGACAGCGTAGAGGGAGCTTTACTCTGTATCTAACCCCGGGCTGTACATGTCCTGGGAGTGTTTGTTGGGGACAGTGTAGAGGGAGCTTACTCTTTTTCTAACCCCGTGCTGTACCTGCCCTGCGATTGTTTGATGAGGCGTGTGTAGAGGGAGCTTTACTCTTTATCTAACCCCGTGCTGTGTCTTTCCTGGGATTGTTTGATGGTGACATTGTAGAGAGATATTTATTCTGTATCTTGCTTCGTCCTAAAACTGTCATGTTTGTATATAGACATTTTAAATAAAAATCCCCACACCTCAGGTGCGCAATTTGAAGTCACACTCTCTGAATTATTAGCCATGTGACGTACTAATTTTCCATCTCACTCACAAACACAACTTTGTCCATCACCTGGCCCCCCAGTAATCTTCATCTGTCCCCATTCTCACCAAATTTAAAATCTTTACTAATGAAACAATGAGGGGACGGGGTGTTCTGTGCTCAAGCTTGGTCACATCACCAAGCTGGATAGCAAATTGTCCTCACCTTCGGCTGTCCCTCGATTAGAGGATGATATATACTCGGGGTGGCCACTTTCTGCCGTGAATCTTCATGTGGATGAACAGGCCGATTCCCGAGCGTGATGCAGAGTCATGGACACGTTGTCACCATTTTGACCGATTGGTAGTGAGTTCCACCCGATCATTAACATCAATGTGTTAACGCTTCAAGTCTGAGGCTGGGTGTGTCACTATGATAAATACGCTTTTATTTTTGTTTCCTGGTATTAGATATTTCATAAATTATAAATAATACGACAAGTTGGTTGAGGAATCTTTGATTGTTTTATAAGCCTATTTTTGTTTTACTTTGCTTCTGTTCAACAAACGTCAGTATTATTCGCTAATTCAGTGCCTGAGACTCTGCCTGATGGTTCTGTCTCTGTTGAGCTGAGTCGGTTTAAACGGTTAATTCAGGTTCCAGTGATCAGCCTGTTCACTGCTAAATTAATTGAAGTCTAATTTATCGAAGCGAACGGAGCTTTTTAATTGTACAGGGTGAAAATAACCTGCTCCTGCCCCTATTTCTAATGTTCTTCAATGGCCGGTTCAGTGAGCTAACTCCAGGGGGCAGGGTAATATTTCAGCATCCCCTCACCCTCACTATGGGGACATTGTCAATACTGAGGTTGCGTGATGGAGAGAGGCTTTGTGCTGAACAGATTTGAATACTGCACAGCGTGTATCAGAACAAAGAAAAGGTCAGTCTATATGTATTTCTGACGTTATTGTATTCGGCGCCAACTGTTTACAACAGAGTTGGAGATAAGATCTCTCAGAAACCACACATCCAGGAACATGTACAAACAGGAGCAAGGGAACAGAGAGCTGTTTGAAATATGAGAACAGGAGAAGGTAATACATTCCCTTCGCCTTGTTCCAGTATTCAGGGGGTCTACAGCCCATCTGTATTATTAAAACACTGACCCAGCTGGCACACAGAACCTTTAATATGCTTATGTAACACAGACCCATCAATTTATGACTTGACATTCACAATTGACACATCAAACTACTTCCCATGGGCTTGTGTGTTTCTGTGTGATTCCTGACATTAACCCTGAATGGCCCAAATCTAATTTTAAGGATATGCGCTTCAGGAGCAGACCATTCTGTGCTCTCAATACATCGCCCGCTGGTTATTTCTGCATGTTAGAATTACTGCCAGTTCAGATCCCCCTCAATGCGAGGCTTCCTCAGTGCTGTCACTCCGACAGTGCGGCACTTCCTGTGTACTGACTCTCTGACAGTGCTGTCCTCCCTCAATACAGACTCTTCGACATTGAGGCACTCCCTCAGAATTGACCCTCCAACAGTGCAGGGCACCCTCAGTGCTGTCACTCCGACAGTGCAGCACTCCCTCAGTACTGAATCTCTGACAACGTGGTACACCCTCAGTTCTGACCCTCCGAAAGGGCGGCACTCCCTCAGTAATGACCCTCCGACAGGGCGGCACTCCCTCAGAACTGAACCTCTGACAGTGAACGTACTTTCAATACTGACCATCAGAGAGTGCGGCGCTCCCTCAGCACAGTAACACAGTAACGCGCTTCGCCAGGGCTGTGCCACCAGCATTGCCGTGCTCCCTCAGCACTGACCCTCCGACAGTGCGGCACTCCCTCAAAACTGACCCTCCGACAGTGCGGCACTCCCTCAGCACTGACCCTCCGAAAGTGCGGCATTCCCTCAGCACTGACCCTCCGGCAGTGCGGCACACCCTCAGCACTGACGCTCCGAAAGTGCGGCACTCCCTCAGTACTGATGCTCCGACAGTGCGGCGCTCCCTCAGCACTGACACTCCGACAGTGCGGCGCTCCCTCGGTGCTGACCCTCCGACAGTGCGGCATACCCTCAACACTGACCCTCCGACAGTGCGGCACACCCTCAGTACTGACCCTCTGACAGTGCAGCGCTCCCTCAGCACTGACCCTCCGACATTGCGGCGCTCCCTCAGTACTGATCCTCCGACAGTGCCACACTCCCTCAGCACTGACCCTCCGACAGTCCGGCACACCCTCAGCACTGACCCTCCGAAAGTGCGTCGCTCCCTCAGTACTGACCCTCCGACAGTGCGGCACATCCTCAGCACTTACACTCCGACAGTGCGGCGCTGCCTCAGCACTGACCCTCTGACAGTGTGGCGCTCCCTCAGCACTGACCCTCCGACAGTGCGACACTCCCTCAGCACTGACCCTCCGACAGAGCAGCGCTCCCTCAGCACTGACCCTCCGACAGTGCGGCACTCCCTCAGCACTGACCCTCCGACAGAGCGGCGCTCCCTCAGCACTGACCCTCTGACAGTGCAGCGCTCCCTCAGCACTGAACCTCCGACAGTGCGGTGCTCCCTCAGTATTGACCGCCCAATAGTGCTACGCTCACTCAGTACTGATCCTCTGACAGTACCACAACCCCTCAGTACTGACCCTCCGCCCAGGGGGCACTCCCTCAGTTCTGACTCTCTGACATTGCGCCGCTCCTGAGTTACCAAGCCTGCAAGAGTGCAGCGCTACCTCAGTACTGACCTACCCAATGCACAGCGATCCGTCAGTACTGACCCTTCGATAGTTTGTTGTTCCTCAGTACTGACCCTCTGACAGTTTGGCACTTCCTCAGAATTGCAACTTTGACATTGTGGCACTCCCTCGGAACTGACCCTCCGACAGATCAACACTTCCTTATTAGTGACACTCAGACAGCTAGACGCTCGCTCTGTACTAACCCTCCGCCAGAGCGGCCCACCTTCTATTCTGACCCTCCAACAGTGCTTTGCTTCTCCAAAGCTGACCCTTCTACAGTGCGGCGCCCTCTCAGTAATTCCCCTTCTGATAGGCGGCAAAAGCTCATTACTGACCCTCATACATCTCGGCGCTGCCTCCGTACTGACTCTCCGACAGTGGGACACGTCCTCAGTACTGACCCACAGACAGCTAGGTGCCACCTCAGCACTGTCCCTCTGACAGTGCGGGGCTCCCTTAGTGCTGTCTCTCCAACAGTTCCGGACTCCCTCAATACTGACCATCTGACATTCCGGGGCTCCATCATTGCTGATCCTCCGAAAATGTGGCAACCCCTCAGCACTGACCCTTCAACAGTGTTGCACCACCTCAGTACTGAGCCTCTGACAGTGTTGTGCCACCTCCACACTGAGCCTCCGACAGTGTGGGGCGCCCTCAGTTCTCATCCTCTGAATGTGCGGCCCTCCCTCCGATAATTAGGGGGATCTAAGTTTTTGGTAAATATCTACTAAGTCACTATTTTGTGAACGCTCATTCACACCAGCAGCCGTATTTCTCAGCTGTGGATCATGTTGAATTCAAGATGTGAACAGAATAAACAGTTACACATCTCAACATTCAGTATTCATTCAGAGATGAGGTTGAGCAATTTCTCTCAGATCGTCGTGGGTCTTTGGACCACTCTTCCTCAAAATGTGGTGGGAACAGAGTCTTGGAATATTTTTAAGGCCAAGCGAGTTAGAATCTCGATTAACAAGGGGGTGAACGTTTATCGGGGGGAGGCGGGAATGTGGGTTTGAGTTTAAATTCAGATCATCCGTGATCTTACTGAATGGCAGAGTTTGATCGAGAGGCCGAGTAGCCTACTCCTCCTCCTAATTCGTATGTTCGTAGGTACAGCTATTAATCAATTTCAAAAATATATTTTAATTAATTCGTTAAATTATTAATAAATTACAAAATATTATAAGTTAATATATCCAAATGTTAACTTAATCATCAGCATTTTATGTATAATTGGTCTAAATATTAATTTCAACTTGTATTATCAAATAATACAGCTGATTTTTAATTAATTTCAATAGCATATTATGAATTGTCGGCCTAATTAATGCTTTCAATTATGAATTAAAAAGTCTTAATATTAATTATTAATTAAACATCTAATTATCAATTTTTTTCTAAAAATATATTATAAATTATTGGCCAAATTAGTAATGAAATTCAACAACATATTATACATAACATTCCAATTCTTAAATATTCTTATTCCACCTCTAGTATATCTACTGATGAATTAATATCAATGATTTATGATTTGCGCATCTAATTTAGAATTACAATATCCACCTTTAAGGCTCCTTCTTATAAAATAATCTCAAATATTTATCAAAGTGCAAACAATTAATCACTCTTAACCTTTTATTAACATTGCATTAATTATTCTCAATTATTTTCATTGATACATTTAATTATTAGTTAGTTTAATAACCTGTCAGAGAGTGCGCACTGGCAATGTGCCGCACTGTCGGAGGGTCAGTAATTGGGGTGTGACGCAGTGTCGGAGGAACATTACTGAGGTAGTGCTGTACTGACGGAGGGACAGTACCGAGAGAGTGTCGCACTGTCGGAGGGTCAGGACTGAAAGAGCACTGCACTGTCGGAGGGTCAGTCCTGAGGGTGTGCCGCAATGCTGGAGGGTCAGTATGGAGGGAGCGCCGCACTGTCGGAGGGTCAGTTCTGAAGCTGCGATAGTAATATGGAGGAATAATCTGTTTCCAATGTATTGAGATAACTGAGTGTCCTGCTAACGAGGAACATAAACTTAAAATTAGATCTGGGCATTGAGGGTTAATATCAGGAATTACACCGTAACACACAAGCCTCTGGAAAGCAATTGGGAATGTCAAGACACACATTGATGGGTCAATGTTACTTTAGGATATTAAAGGTTCTGTGTACCAGCTGGGGGACTGTTGTAGAAATACTAATGTGCTGCCAATCCCCTAAATACTGGAACAAGGCGAGGGGAATAAATTACCTTCCCCTGTTTTGATATTTCAAACATCTCTCTTTTCCCTTCCTCCTGTTTGTACATGTTCCTGGATGTGTGATTTCTGATAGATCTTATCTCCACCTCTGCTGTGAACAGCCGCTGCCAAACGCAGCACCCTCAGAAATATTTATGGGCTGACTTTATCTCGGTCCTGATACACCGTGTGCAACATTCAAATCTGCACACCACAGTACCTGTCTCCATCACACAACCTCAGTATTGACAATGGCCCCTTAGTGTGAGTGGGGGCAGTTGAAAAAGTCCCCTGTACCCTTGAGTTAGCTCACTGAACCGACCATTGAAGAACATTAGAAGTAGGAGCAGGAGGAGGTTAATCTCATACTGTACTTTTAAAAATGGCTTTTTGTTGTTATAAATTTAGACTGAATTAAATTTAGCAGTGAACAGTCTAATCAGTGGAACGTGAATTAACCCTTCAAACTGATTCAGGTAAACAGAGACAGAAACATCAGTTTTAATCTCAGACACTAAATAAGGGAATAATACTGACGTTAGTTGATGCAAAATCAAACAACAATACACTTTTCAAAGAACCAAAGACTCATCAATCAAGTTGTTCAATGAACTCAAACTCATCCAATAGTTAACAAGGGGAGAGAAAGTGCAAAGCATACGCATCAGCAAAACCCGGCAGGAGTCACAAATTCAAAAGGACAGCATATCTATAAGAAGCGAACATCAATCTTAACACCCGCCCAACCTTACCCTCCCCCATCCCCTCCCCCTCCCCAACGCACGACCCCGTTCCTACCCCCGCGCTGACAGCTGTTCACCGAAGCATACTGCACCTTCCTGGAATCCACACTGACAGGAATTCTCCTCTGTCGGCCCGCTGGGCCTAGTGCCACACTCACCAGCTTTGCTTCATATTCATTCAGGGGATGAGGGATTGCTGTCTGCGCCAGCATTTATTGCCCATCCCCGATTGCCCCCTTGAGATGGTGGTGGTGAGCTACCTTCTTGATCCACTGCAGTCCACCTGGTGCAGGTACACCCATAGTATTGACAAGGAAGTTTTCAATGAACAGCATGACACGAGGGAGTTCTGTGGAACAAAGGGATCTTGGCGTATGTGTCCATAGATCTCTGAAGGCAGAGGGGCATGTTAGTGGGTTGGTGTAAATGGCATATGGGACACTTGCCTTTATCAATCGAGGCATAGATTACAATAGTAAGGAGGTCATTTTCTAGCTGTATAGTAACTTAGTGAGGCCACAGCTGGAGAACTGTGTGCAGTTCTGGTCGCCACATTATAGGAAGGAGGTGATTGCACTGGGTGGGGGGTGGCGGATGGGTTGGGGGTGAGGGGGGTGGTGGGGGGGTGTTGGTTGCAGAGGAGATCCACCAGGATGTTGCCTCGGGTGAAACAATTAAGTTATGAAGATTACATTGATAGGCTTGGGTTGTTTTCGTTGGATCAGAGAAGCCTGAGGGGCGACCTGATTGAGGTGTACAAGATTATGAGGGGCATGAACAGGGTGGATAGGGAGCAGCTGTTCCCCTTAGCTGAAGGGTCTGTGACAAAGGGGCATAAGTTCAAGGTGAGGGGCAGGATGTTTAGTGCGGATGTGAGGAAAAATCTTTTCAGCCAGACGGTGTTGACGGTCAGGAATGCACTGCCTGGGAGGGTGGTGGAGGCGGGTTGCCTAACATTCTATAAAAAGTACGTGGATGAGCACTAGGCGCGTCATAACATTCAAGGCCATGGGCCAAGTGCTAGTAAATGGGATTAGATAGGTAGGTCTGGTGTTTCTCACGTGTTGCTGCAGACTCTATGGGCCGAAGGGCCTCTTCTGCACTGAGATTCTGCGATTCTGTGTGAATACAAACCCTCCAAGAGCGCAGCGCGTCTCCAGTACCGATCATGAGGCAGTGCAGCGCTCCATCAGTACTCACCGTCCGACTGTTCAGTCATTCCTCCGGGCTGATTTCTAAGATGCAAACTCCCTCAGTGCTGATTATATGAACGTGCAACCGCACTCCCACACACATTGCAGCTCAGATTAATGGATCACCCTCTGTCAGCTCAGCACACCCTCAGTCTGCAGCCGCTCTCCCACACATATTGCAGCTCAGATTAATGGATCACCCTCTGTCAGCTCAGCACACCCTCAGTGTGCAGCAGCACTCCGCATTATTGCCCCTTCGAAAGTGCATCGCTCCCTCAGAACTGACCCTTTTTTCACTCCGGGGCTAGCCCAGGGCTGACTCTCCAAACGTGCTGTGCTCCCTCAGGAGTGGCTCTCTGACTTTATGGCATTCCCTCAGTACTGACCGGTTGACAATGGTACGTGTTTGCAATGCTGACAACCCTTATAGCTCAGCACTCCCTCTGCACTGAAAACTTGGCAGTGCAATGCTCGCTCAATCCCACGGTAATGGTTCTCTGACAGTGCAGTGCACAATTAGAACTGGTCTTCAGACATTGCAGCACTTTCGCCCTACCTATTGCCTGACAGTTCAGCCACACACACCCAAATCCTCATTACTGGCCGTCTGGAATGCTGTACTACATCAGTACTCAGAGAGAGAGAGAGACAGACAGACAGGCAGACTGAATGACAGAGACAGAGTTAGAGAGAGAGAGAGAGAGAGAGTAACGGAGAGTTAGGGATAAAGAGAGAGAAAGGAATAGAGAGACAGACAAAAGTTGTCAGATAGAATGAGTAAGAGATGGAGCCAGGCAGACAGAGAGAGGGGGAAAGGGAGAGTGAGAGTGAGTGAGACAGAGAGAGAGAGGGAGAGAGAAGAAACAGATAGTGTGAAACAGAGACATAGAGAGAGTTAGTTAGAGAAGATCATCGAGGGGGAAAGAGCGAGAGAGAGATACAAGGGCAGTGGCAAAGAGAGAGAGAGCGGCAGAGAGAGACTGATAGAGAAATCCACATTGCACAAGATATTGACAAAGGGAGGGAGGGAGAGACGCAGGCAGAGTGAAATGGAGAGAGTGAGAGAAAAGAGTAAACAGCAACAGAGAGTGAGAGTCACAGAGACTGAGAGTCACAGAGGCCAAGTGAGATAAACGGAGTTGAGAGAGAAATAATGGGAGACAGGCAGAGAGAAAGGTAAAGAGGCAGATAGACATCTACAGGATGCCAGAGGCAGAGAGAGAGGCAGCGCGGGAGATATAGTGAGAGAGATAAAACAACAGAACGGGAGAGGCAGAGAGAGGAGAGAGCAAGGGAGAGAGAGAGAGGGAGAGTGAGAGGAAGAGAAAGAGAGGCAGAACGAGACGGAGGCTGGGAAAGATAGGGCGACTCAGAGTGAAGCAGAGAGAGAAACAGAGAGACAGGCACAGGCAAAGGCAGAGACAGCAAACGGGATGCAAAGAGAGGAAGAGAGGCAGGGATAGAAATAGATTGAAAGAGAGAGACAGAGAGAAATACAGACAGGGAGACCAGGAAAGGCACCGAGAAAATCAGGGACAGACCTCACGGGAGAGGGAGAGAAAGGGAGATAGAGAGTCAGAGAGAGGGAAAGAGACAGTTAGAGATGGAAAAATATTAAGCACGAGAAACACAGAGAAAAAGAGAGGGTGTTGGAGATGAAGGGGAGGCAGAGGCAGAGAAATACTGATACAATCAGACAGAGACAAGGAGAGAGAATTTGATCGGGGGTAATACAGGAAGAGTGAGACAATGATTGAGAGGGGCGGCCAAAGAAATGGAGGCGGAGAGAGAAAGCGAGAGAGAGAGAGAATGGGAGAGAGAGAGCGAGAGAGACAGAGAGAGAGAGAGAGAGAATGAGAGAGAGAGCGAGAGAGAGAAAGGAAGAGGAAGACTGAAGCAGACATAGTGACAGAGGGAGCCAGAGGCTGAGAGATAGGCAGACAGTGATTGAGGGAGACAGATAGAGAGAAAGGGACAAGAAGACAGACATATACAGAGATAGAAAGCACTCAAACGGAGTGCCAGAGACAGAGATAGGGAGAGAGTTAAAGAGAGACAGAGATACAGAGACAGTCAGAGAGAGACAGAGAGAGAGAGAGAGGCATCGAGGCTGAGATAGTGACAGACAGGGAAAGAGAGAGGGAGAGAGTGAGAAAACTAGAGAGGGTAAATAACTTTATTTTTTCTTGGTCTGTCGCTTTAAAATTGGGGTGCAGCTTTTAAAAGGACAATGGCTACTGTTTAATGGCCAGTTCACTGGAATGGAATGAGGAATATCTACAATCTTGGTATCGTGGTAAATAGCGTGCCATAAAAGAAGAGGATTGTTCCGGAAAGGATCCTTGGATAACAGTTCTGTTGAAGGGTCATGAGGACTCGAAACGTCAACTGTGCTCCTCTCCACCGATGCTGCCAGACCTGCTGAGTCTTTCCAGGTATTTCTGTTTTTGGTTTTGTTTAGGATTGTCAGCATCAGCAGTTATTTGCTTTTATCCCTGGACAAATGGGAATTGCCTGACGACAACATTTGAATTATCTCCTAACCAGGTGACAGGGTTTTGTGTGGTAACATTGCAGGCAGTTCAGATCCTAGCCTGCAAAGGGGAGACATAAACCTCTCTCTCTCTACTCTGTTTTTTAAGATTGCAGTAAGCAGCTAGCTGGCTATTTCTCACAATTGGTAACCTGCTTTCTCTGAAAACCTTTGTAATGAAGCAAAGGGGGGAAATCACCAGTAGAGACTTTAAAAGCAAGGTTTTCAACCAGTGAGCAACAGACGGAAGGTGCTGGGTGACCAGCTCGAGTCATTAACAAAACAAAAACTCAAGGAATTTTGATGACCTCAATCAAAAACAACCCATTTAAGCCTGTACTCCGGATTGGTGTTCTTGAACAGCTTTACCTCACCCCTTAAATTCCATTCTTTTTATTTCGTGTTTGTGTGTGTGTGTTTGTGCGTTGTGTGTGTGTATATGTGTGTGAGTGTGTGTGTGTGTTTGTGTGCATAGGGGTTTAAAAAGGGCTGGAGCTTGAGTTATTGAGTTAGAAGTTGGCATTTCACATTTCTTTCTTTTCAAACTTGTTAAAGACAGTTTGTACAAAAAATAGTTCTTTACTTCGTAGGTTTACAAACCTGGTGCTGGTATTCCTTTAATCTAGATTAACATTCAAACAGAATTGGGGCAATGTGGTCGTTTGGCCAAACTTATCACGATATTCACGGCTCTGGGAAAAGTTGGACTTCATAATACAGAACACTATCCCCATTGATCGTTACAGCAGATGCTGATATAGAGATACAGGCAGAGGGAGAGGAGGGAGAGACAGAGAAATACATATACAGGGACACAGAGAGACAGAGGCGAAGACCGAGAAATGGAATGAAGGAAAGAAAGACAGAGGGAGGAGGAGACATAAACGAAAACAGATTTATAGGCAGACACATCTGGGGACTGTGTGTGTGTATGTGAGAGAGAGAGAAAGAGAGTGAAGAAGGGGCTAGAAGGATAGATAGACATAGTGTGAGATAAAGTGACTTCGAGAGGGAGAGGGACATTCAGAGCAACAAGGCGAGAGGCAGAGAGAGCAAGAGATAGAAAGAGTGAGACTGAGACTGACAGTTAGAGAAATAAGTCCAGGCAGGTGAGGGGGAGAGAGTGCGACAGAGACAGAAGGGAAGTGAGAGGTAGAGCTGGTGAGGGACAGAGAGACATAGAGAGATGCAGAGACGGGGGGAGGTTGAGAGTCAGAAAGGGACAGAGAGAAAGTGAAAAGGATTGAGAGAGAGTGAAAGTGAGGGAGATTGGGGAAGAGAGAGGGCGAGAGAAAGTGTGAGACAGAAAGAGAGATTGCGAGGGAGGCAGAGATATAGTTCGTGGGAGAGATGTTCTTACACACAGAGAGTGGGAGAGAAAAGGTGAGAAGGGGAGAGAGAGAAAGGCAGGGAATGAGGGGCAGAGAGACATAACATTAGAGCACCGCAGACTGTGGGAGAGAAACGTAGAAATGGAGAGTGACTGAAAGAAAGATCAAGAAAGAAGGCCAGAGAAAAGAATAGGGAGGGAGACAGACACAGAATGGAGACATAGGTTAAGAGAGAGAAAGCAGGAAGCAGGAGTGAAAGAGGAAGAGAGAGAGGGAGAGAAGTAGATTGAGAGAGAGAGAGGGATATTCAGAGAGAGAGGAGTATTGAGAGAAATAGAGAGAGAGAGAGAGACGGAGGGGTGGGGAAGACAGGGCGAAAGAGGCAGAGAGGGAGAGAGATAAGTAGGTACACAGAGATTGGTACACAGAGGGAGAGACCGAGGGGGAGAGAGAGACAGAGACAGGGAAAGAGGCAGAGAGAGACACAAAGCGAGGGAGAAAGAGAAAGGGAGAAAGGGACTGATAGAAAGTACGGGATGGAGAAATATATGGGGAGAGGTGCATAGAGAAAGACAGTGAAGCGTTCTGATGGGGATAACTGGGGAGAGTGTAGGGGAAACACGTCACGGAGTCTCGGGGGTTGGTGTCGGTCATCAGTTTATGCACAGTGAGGTTGTGAGGTGGCCTCAGAAGCTCTGAAAATCATCATTCCCCTGCTTCACCTGCCTACTGCGTAGATACTGACACAGGGAGAGGGGTGGTGGAAATTTAACCGTCCCCAACATCTTCCATACCAGGTCCGCTTCCTCAACCCGGGCCGTGGGAGCCGGTTATAACGTTAAAAATATAACCCAGCAATGATGATGAGTGGACTGTACTATGAGGAGAGATAGAGTAGCATGGCATAATATTCCCCAGAGTTTAGAGTGAGTGATGCACTCACTGAAACATATAACCTTTTTTCCTGAGTTGGACAGTGCAGATGTTCCTTAGGAAAGACATGTACAAAATTTCATGACGGTGAAAACTTTCAGTTCTGGCACCATCATCGTGATTATTTCATATTCTTCCCCAGTATTGCTATATCCCTTGTATATTTTGGTTACTTGACCTTTTAAAAATACTTATTGATGTGATTTTCATGGCGCTTGCAAAACCAGCATTTGTTGCACTTCCCAAATTGCCCTTGAGCTGAGAGCTTTGTTAGGCTGTTTCAGTGACCAGTTAAGTGTCAACAACATTGCTGTGGAATTTGAGTCACTTGTAGGCCCGATAAGGACGGCAGATTTCCTTCTCTAAAGCACATTTCTGAACAATATGGGTTTTCCAGTCCTGACAACATCCTTGTAAATCTCCTTTGTTCCCACTCTAGTGCAATTGCACCCTTTCTGTAATGATGTGACCAGAACTGCACATCGACTATTCAATAAAGTCACTCGATGCCCCTTCTTAACCACATTTTTGATCAGGCCTGCTACCTTTAGCGAGCTGCGGATATTCACCTCAAAGCCCCTCACTTCCTCTACACCTCTCATTATGCTGCCATTTGCCTTGTAAGCCTTTCTCTTCTATGACCTCCCGAAGAGCATAAGCTCAAACTTCACTGGCTTTGATTGTATTCGTCACTTTTCTGCCCAACTGCCCAGACCATTGATAACTTCCTCCGGTCTACAAAAATCCTCCCCCCTATCTACCAAGCTGACAATTTTTATTTTCTGTGATATCTGCAAATTTCTTGATCACACACACCAGCATTTATGCCCAAATCATTAATATGCACCATAATATTGGAGGGGAGCTCAAAATGAGAATTGCGGAATCCCAGAGAAAACAACCATCTGGTCACAAAAATGACCATAAACCATAATGCTTTGTTTCCTGCCGTTAGGCCTAAATTTTGTATCTAGCTTGCCCCAACCCCCTGGACCTCCAGGGAATTTTTTTCACCAGCCTGATTTCTGTGAACTTGTCAAAAGCCTTGAATAAATCCATCGAGACCACACAAAATGCACAATGACAGTTTGCCATAAATTGACATGTCTATAAATGTTTTCACTGAAGTGGCTTCAGATGTTATCGAACTCCTTACTCAGAGTTCCATCAAACAATGATCACCTCTCTAATCTCACACTGAACTTGGGCCTGTTTTCACGCTCCTGTCATTGTTTGGGGAAGCTGTGCAATACAGAGCTCTCTCTTATTGAACCCCGGATGATGTCCTCCCTCTGACCGTAGGAATATCCAATCATCAGGAGTGGGTGCAATTGTACCACTTAAATCACAGGATAGAAAAACAGGTTTGAGGAACAGAGGCTTTGACATTTTAAAAAACAATTCACCATAAAAACAAAACATCACCCAATGCACACACATGTACTGCTACAACACAGCTGTTGGTAAGTGCTGAGTTGTTCAAATCACAAAGGCAACTTTAATCAACTGCCACAACATGATTTGCGGTTTGTATAGAATTTGAGATGCTTGCCTTTAATAATGTAGTCATAATACCACCAAGGCTTCAAGGATTATATGAAGCTAAATTAAACATTTATTAACAAGATTAATGATTTCAAATGCAAACTGTCACACTGAACACAGACGCACACTGAACACAGAGGTACACTGAACACTGAGCCCACACTGAACTCAGAGCCCACACTGAACACAGAGCACACACTCAAAACAGAGCCCACACTGAATACAGAGCTCACACGGAACACAGAGCCCACAATGAACACAGAGCCCACACTGAGCACAGAGCCCACACTGAACACAGAGCCCACACTGAACATAGAGCCCACACTGAACACAGAGCCCACACTGTACACAGAGCCCACACTGAACACAGAGCTAATCCTGATCACAGAGCTCACACTGAACACAGTGCCCACACTGAACACAGAGCTCACACTGAACAGAGAGCTCATCCTAAACACAGAGCCCACGCTGAACACAGAGCCCACACAGAACACAGAGCTCACACTGAACACTCAGCACACACTGAACAAAGAGCCCACACTGAACACAGAGACCACATTGAACACAGAGCCCACACTGAACACAGAGCCCACACTGAACACAGAGCTCACACTGAACACAGAGCCCACACTGAACACAGAGCTCACACTGAACACAGAGCTCATCCTAAACACAGAGCCCACGCTGAACACAGAGCCCACACAGAACACAGAGCTCACACTGAACACTCAGCACACACTGAACAAAGAGCCCACACTGAAAACGGAGCCCACACTGAACACAGAACCCACACTGAACACAGAGCTCACACTGAACACAGAGCCCAAACTGAACACAGAGCCCACACTGAACACAGAGCACACACTGAACACAGAGCCCACACTGAACACAGAGCCCACTCTGAAGACAGAGCCCACACTGAACACAGAGACTACACCGAACACAGAGCCCACACTGAACTCAGAGCCCACACTGAACATAGAGCTCACACTGAACACAGAGCCCACAATGAACACAGAGCCCACAATGAACACAGAGCCCACACTGAGCACAGAGCCCACACTGAACACAGAGCCCACACTGAACACAGAGCCCACACTGAACACAGAGTCCACACTGAACATAGAGCCCACACTGAACACAGAGCCCACACTGAGCACAGAGACCACACTGAACATAGAGCCCACACTGAACACAGAGCCCACACTGAACACAGAGCTCACACTGAACACAGAGGTCATCCTGAACACAGAGCGCACACTGAACACAGAGCCCACACTGAACACAGAGCTCACACTGAACACAGAGCCCACACTGAACACAGAGCTCACACTGAACACAGAGCTCTTCCTAAACACAGAGCACACGCTGAACACAGAGCCCACACTGAACACAGAGCTCACACTGAACACTGAGCCCACACTGAACACAGGGCCCACACTGAACACAGATCCCACCCTGAACACAGAGCCCACACTGAAAACGGAGCCCACACTGAACACAGAGCCCACACTGAACACAGAGCCCACACTGAACACAGAGCTCACACTGAACACAGAGCCCACACTGAAAACAGGGCCCACACTGAACACAGAGCCCACCCTGAACACAGAGCCCACACTGAAAACGGAGCCCACACTGAACACAGAGCCCACACTGAACACAGAGCCCACACTGAACACTGAGCCCACACTGAACACAGAGCCCACACTAAACACAGAGCCCACACTGAACACAGAGCCCACACTGAACACAGAGCCCACACTGAACACAGAGCCCACAATGCTCACAGAGCCCACACTGAACACAGAGCTCACACTGAACACAGAGCCCACACTGAGCACAGAGCCCACACTGAACACAGAGCCCACACTGAACACAGAGCCCACACTGAGCACAGAGCTCACACTGAGCACAGAGCTCATACTGAACACAGAGCCCACACTGAACACAGAACCCACACTGAATACAGAGCCCACACTGAGCACAGAGCCCACACTGAACACAGAGCTCACACTGAGCACAGAGCCCACACTGAACACAGAGCCCACACTGAACACAGAGCCCACACTGAACACAGAGCTCACACTGAGCACAGAGCTCACACTGAACACAGAGCCCACACTGAACACAGAACCCACACTGAACACAGAGCCCACACTGAACACAGAGCCCACACTGAACATAGAGCTCACACTGAGCACAGAGCCCACACTGAACACAAAGCTCAACCTGAACATAGAGCGCACCCTGAATATTGTACCCACAAGTAACACAGAGATCACCGAACACAACGGCGGCAGTGAACACAGAGCAGCGACTAACTCAGAGCTCAAAATGTGCACAGAGCTCACTCTGAACACCGAGCACGCACTGAACAAAGTGTGCTCACCAAGGGTCCTTAGTTAGCATCTTCCAAACCCAGAACTACTACCATCTAGAAGGACAAAGCAGCAGTTAATGAGAACACCACCACCTGGATGCCCACATCTCACGAATAAAAAGTAAAAGGAGATATTTCTCATGATCAATCCATCTCCCAAACACCCAGTCATCCTGCCCAATCCCTCCCTTGCTTTTGACATTCATCCATCATTTCTTCTGTTTGCAGCAGTTCGAGATGAATCAATGTCTAAAGGGCTTGAAGCGGGAAGACATTCAGTGCTCAGGTGTGGATCCTCCGGAACCGTGAATCAGATGGAGACTGTCACTGATCAGCCGTGATCCCATCTCCGTGTGCTTTATAAACTCGCTCGATGACGGCTCTGCTTTAACTTCAGCTTCTTTAACACAATGAATCTGTCAGCAAAGTGATCATCTACATCTAGACATGTGTGATTCTGATACCGCTATTGATTCCGATCCACATTGCAAGAGAGGGGGGCAGTTTTACAGCCTTTGCTTTGTTAAATAGAGAATGATGTCCCTCTTTTAAATTAGTGACCGCGTGTCAGGCTGAAGCCAGACTGACCCTTCCAGCTCAGGGCCGTTCCAGGAATGAAGTGATCTCCTGTTTAATGAAGGCTTTCCAATAAAGATTTCCACACTGTGTACAGGCCCTAAAGCCTCATGGAGTTGTCAATTCTGACAATGGGCATAGGGTAAACAGATAGACCCTTGTTAAAGGTCAGCCTCTGAGAAGATGTCATGTTTTTAATCAATGTTTCTGTAGAATGGGGGAAAAATTAGGTGCTGGGATTTGCAGAATCAAAAATAGACTCACAAGTCAAGATTTTATTGGATATAAGAGTAATTGTGTGTGACAAAAGCTGTGTTAGACCTGCTGTATAAACATATATTGATTCAGGTGAGATGGGAAGAAAATGTAAGGAGAGCAGCTGAATTAACTGAAGTTACTGATAAAAGGTGGATTGATTGACATATTCCTGACAGGGAATTTAATTCCTGAGAAAGTGAAAAGCGAGATTTTTTTTTTTTCCATTTTCACTGCCGACCATCAATAGAAATGTTGTGAAATGATCCATTGACCCTGCAGGGTAAACCAGTCAATCTGCACAGGTGAGCAAGCAGGACTTCCATTGATGGACAATCAGACAAGGAAATCTCTCCGTTAGAAAAGCATCAATAAAGTGACAGAATGCAAGGAGAATTCCAATTGCAAGGGTTTGAGTGGCTGAATACTGAGCTTACAACTGGAACAAGCTCGAGTCTATGATAATCTCTGATGGGAAATCTGATTCTTTTAAAACTTTGTGTGTAATTGTTCTTAATTGAATTTTGTGATCAATAAATTCCTCAACGCGTAACCTGAACGGTTCAAAACGCTCCCATTTCCTGGGAGGGCTGTATCATCATAAACCTTTTTCTCTCCCTTTCATTTAAAGGCTGCTCACTGAGTGGTGAGGGTCAGCATCAGATAGGTTGGGAGTGTGAGCGCCGAGTTGTTGCCACAATCCCAGCTCCCACAGTCGAAGCCTCTTCTCAAACCCGTTTCGCTGCTTTGAGATTATAGTCATCCAATGCCACCCTCTGCTGGCAGCTCACCGCCACTACATGCGCTGCTCTTCGCCAGTCTCAGAGAAGTTCAGTTACTGCATGGCTGCATCTGGGAACAGATTGATCAAGAGTGCATATTGAACAGTACTGTCAGGGATTGGAGTCTGCAGCAAGGTGCACAGTGCCCTCGGCTGCTGCATTCGACCTTGTACCACCTGATCTTGTACATGAACTCCTTCCTCTTTTCCCATTGGAGATATTGGCTGGAGATGGTATTTGTGGATTATTTCAGACTGCAATGTGTACATTCGGTACAGTTATCAGACTCTAATCCCATTCAGAATGGAAGTAGATAAACTTTGTTGTACTCTGTCATTCAGCTGCAATACATTTGGAATATTTAACCCGACGCGTTGGATCTTGCTAAAGCTTTTTTAAAACACCTTCAAGATAATTTTCTCAATTCCTCTCAGAACCTTTGTGGTTAGAAAATATATTAAAAATTCGAAATGTGTGTTAGACATGATTTATTGTTACATTTAATTCTATAAGAACCCCATCCATCCATATTCCTGGTATGTCTCACTCTTCCCCAGTGAACCTGCAGTATCAGAAAACTCGCACAGTCTCCCAGCCATGGTTTCCCCCTTCCTGTTCTAATTTTCCTGCAGGCAAACGGTGACATTTAACCCCATCCTGGCCCCTTTTACACCTAGTTTCCAATGGATGAGGTCCCCAGAGGGAGAGAGCTGACACCAGGAATGGGATTAGGCTGTGACCGCTCCAGGAACCACGACGTCGGGTATTATCTTGGCTCTGTCCCCATAGAGATAGGGCCCTCCCCACTCTGTTACCAGAGTCAGATCTCCGCTCGCCCCTCTGCCAACAGAGTAAGAGGAAATGCCCGGTTTTTCCCACCACAGCATCAGGACCTGCCCCTCACTGGCACCAGAGCGAATGGCCCCAGCCTCACTGTCCCTATGGCAGCCGAGCCTCCCTGCTCTCTAACCATAGTCACACTATCCACCATCCCCTCTGTCACCAGAGCGATAGGAGAGAACCCGCTTGGTCACGGCACGGACAATCCCTGCCGCCCACATGTTACAATGGGGACAGGACTGGACCCCACTCTGTCACAACAGAAGCAGCTCATCTCCCCGCTGGAAGAGAGAAATCAAGTGATAAAATATTGCAAACTATCAGTGAATTATTTCTTCAATTCCTCGAAAGCATCGAAGAATTGAAGAAAATGTATATTTAGCACATTCTTAATCTGCTCCCTGAACTTAGTCTGGGTCACGGCGTAAATCCCAGTGTTTGTGCAGCAGCTCAGGAGCTGCATCATGAAGCCCAATTCCTTCACATATTCATCCATCCATAGAAAATCAGCCACCATATAAAACATTCGCCTCCATATAGAATACACCATTAAGATCGCCCACAACAGGATGAAATTGGCCGAGATAACAAACAGTAAAATGATGGATTTCCTCCGACTCTCCATCTCTGGGTCTCTGGGACTCTCCCCACTGCTGTGAGCCCGGAGTCTCCTGCGGGCTCTGCTGTTCACTAAAATGTGTCTGACGGTGAAGACATTGAGCAGCAGAATCAGGACAAATGGGACACAGGGAGTAAGGATGTGATGGAGAAACTCGATGATTATCCAGACCGGATTATCCAGAACTGTGAATGTTACCCAGATTAACCATGGGTTGTTCCTCATCAAATACAAATATGATAACATAAAATACCAGAAAATATTCTTTAACATGCTCAGCACAGTCACTGTTCCCAGAGCCACGGCCGCCATTTTCTCAGTGCAATATTTACTTTTCAACTTCTAGCAACAAATGGCCACAAACCGATCAAAGGTGAAAGTGACAGTGAACCAGACAGAACAATCAGTGGCTGCATAAAGCAAGACGGCATGGATATTACACAAAGGCATGGCCCACAGGAAATTAAAATATTTCCAATAAACAATTGGAATGTGTCTCAATATCAGGTCGACAATAATTACCAGTAGATCCGCTGCTGCCATGGACACCAGGTAGCGAGTGACACATTTTGAGAGACCACAATTTCTTCGAGTTAAGATCACAATCGTCAATAGGTTTACTGTAAGGAACAGTGAAAACAGTGGAATTATACAACATGCTCAAATTTTAAAAATCTGTTTGGCTGAAGGCGCTGAAATGTTCCACTATGTTGCTGCATCTAGTGACATTTTGAAACTGCTGTAGATACACTAATAATCTGAAATGTCTGTTATATGGCGGAAGGCAGTGTAGATGAAATATGTACTGAAATTGCGGAACTCGATGATTATCATTATCCTGATGTCTCACCCTTCCTGAACTGGTTGAAAAACTTTGCAATCTTGAAACACTTCAAATTTAGATGGAGGAGTGTAATGCAGTTAAACATGTTTTATCCAATTAATAGCCATGTACAGTGAGACTTACCAGGGACGCCAATAATGGCAAGGAAGGGATAATAACGCGCCTGAATAACGTGGAGCGCCAAATAGACCCGGAGTTCCAAAGACATCCACTTATAATATGTAGAAAGTTGATAAATCGCCGCCGATAAACTCCTGCTCATTGCCGTAACATTCCATTCTATTGCTCTCAGATTCTGATCCATTGTTGTAACATTCCAATCTATTGTTCCCAGATTCTGATCCATTGTTGTAACATTCCAATCTATTGTTCTCAGATTCTGATCCATTGTTGTAACATTCCAATCTATTGTTCTCAGATTCTGATCCATTTTTGGAAGATTCCAATCTATTGCTCTCAGATTGTGATATAACCTGCCCCTCCCTCTTGGAACTGCAGGTCACTGTAAGTGAGAGAGCTGCAGCTTCCGCTGTCACTATGAACTAACACACTGAGGAGACTCCCTTATTAACAGCCGCGGGGAGGATCCTTGGAGACTGGCATTCATTCCAGCCACTGAACAAACAGGTTCAGTTAACTCCTTCAATCCAATTCCTCTTGCGAACCACTACATTTGTACATTTACCTGGTCCAGCTGGGGTGCATGAGTGTTTTCTAGGGGCATAATAGTGTAAAGAGAGGATTGAGAAGTAAACATCGGGCAAATAAAGGAGTTGTTCAATAAAAAATCATGGGGCGGACATAAGCAATTCATTAATTATGGCAGGGCACACCATTAGGAGTATTAAAATAACAATATATTTTTATTTTGAAATGGAACCAGAGTTACGAAAGTAAGAGAGTCAGACACCAAATGTGTAAATCTATAAGTCTCGATGAAGCCTCAGCTGAAGTATCGTGTCTAACACGGGGGAGCCCATTTCAGAAAGGATGTCAGGAGGGTGCAGAGGAATTTTACTGTAATTGGAACAGGGATGAGGGGCTTGAATTAGGTGGAGAGAATTCATGATGAACTTTAATAGAGTAAATAACGAGGAACTGGTGATCCTGGAAAACGTGTCAGGAACGAGAAGAATGAGTTCGAAAGTGATTGACAGGGAAGCAGCGATGGGTTGAATTGTTGTTGGCGCAAATAAGTCTGGAATATTCAGCCTGAAAGTCTGGCGGAGGCAGATAGACACATAACCTTCAAAATAGAATTGTTTACAGACAGTGGAAAATGGAACAAACAATTGCCAGATTGAGAAGAGTGACGCCATTGTGGGAGGCTGAGATCTCTGTCCAAATAACGCAAGGGGATGCCTTGATTGGCAGGTGGACCAGGGACAGATGTGAGGACGGGCGGATCGATGGCAATCCGTGTCATGGAGTGGGATACGGCCAAGGTCATATTGGCCAAGGGTAGGCGAGCGATACTCACTGTCTATTCCAGGGGACAATATGATGAAGATGGTTTGGACTAAGGGGGTTTGTTGGTTCACGGGAACGCGAAGCTTGCTCTGCAATGAGAGTTGTGGAGCAAACTGATCATGAGATTTACCCAGCCAAATGGAGCGGGATGATGCTGGCGAGGGTGATGGTGGGGTTGAGGGAGACAAAAGGATCACTGTTAAATCGTTGTGATTGGACGTAGAGAGGTGGAAATACCGGTTCAAAGGCAGCAATGCTGCAGCCTGACTTCTCAAAGTCCGCGGGGTTTGAGGGAGAAAGAAATGGGGGGACGGAATGGCCAATGGGTGACGAATGCATCAAGGGTTGGGGGATATTGCTTTCCAATAGTAGAGAGTTTGATAGATGATTGGCTGCCAGGCCGGCCAATAGTTGTGAGCGATACCGGGGGTGGCCCGACGGCTCACTTTCCAATCGTTGTTAGAGAGCAGAATGATAGACAGGTAGATCAGCTAATGAGAGAGGAGTGATAACTGGGAGGATAGCTTGTTGTCCAATCGCTGCAAGGGACATCAATTTCTAAATGCAGATTTTTAAATAGAATAGATTAATATAGTGCCATGTGCCCCCCATGTATCTGTTGCCATAATGACATCACCTGCTGTGTTACCAAATTGAGGTCACCACCAGCTCTGTTATCGGCATCTTGCACTACAAACTTTATTCTTACCATATTGGCACCACCCCACTCTAATACCATAGTGACATCCCCAGCTCCTCCCTGAAACCACAGCAACCACCATATGTTTGCGGAGGGTAGCACAGCTCTGTTACCAAAGCGACAGTCCACCTCCAGCCCTGTGTTCATAATAACGAGCCCGGTTGCAAGTTTTGATAATTAAGCGAAAGTCTCGACTTTGTTTTTATGGCGACAGCCGCGTCTGGCGCCTGTAATTGATTGTAGAAAATGTTGTAAACTGCCATTGACTTTATTCTTCAGATCGTTGAATGAATTTAAGGATTGGGGTAAAGAGGGGATTTCAGCCCTATCTTCAACTGCTCTCTGAACTTTTCTGGGACACGGCATAATTACACGTGTTTGTGCAGCTAATCAAGAGCTTCAGCATGAAACCCAATACCCGCACAGAATATCCCATCCATGCATTTATATACCCCAAATGCCACATCCGGAACAAAATGGAATACACAATTAATATTGACAACAATAAATGAAATTGGCCGAGATAACTAATAGCAAAATGATAGATTTGCATTGACTCTCCATGTCTGGGTCCCTGCCACGCTCGCCACTTCTCTTTGTCCGCGATCTGGTGCGGGCTTTGTGTTCAGCAAAATGTGACTGATGGTGAAAATATTGCGCAGCACAATGAGGACAAATTGGATCAACGGAGTCAGAATTTGATGGGGGAACCCCATTGTTCCCCAGGCTGGAGAAAGAAGAACATTTACTGTTACGGCGCAATACCAGGGTCCGTTCGAAAGTGCATAGAGACCTGTTAGCTATAAATACCAGAAAATGATCTTTAAAAACCTCAGCACAGCAACTTATCGCACAGACACAGTTGCAGTTTTCTCCGTGCAATATTTACATTTCAGGTTCAGGAAACAAATGGCCACAAATCAATTAAAGGTGAAAGAAATAGTTAACCAGACAGAACAGTCCGTGGCTGCATAAAGCAGGACAAAATGGATAATACGCACAGAGATTGCAAAAATGAAATAAAAATGTTCATAATAAACAATCAGATTATGCCTCAGTATCGGGTCGAGGATAACAACAAGGAGATCCGCTGCTGCCATGGCCAAAGCGGTACGTGTGCCACAATTAGAGAGACCACATTTTCCGCGACTGAGGATCACCATCGTTAACATGTTCACTGCAAGGAAGTTTAATAAATATTAAAATTATTCATCAGGCTTGAGCGAAAATGTTATTTCGATTAAATATATATTCGGGTTTTAAATATATTACTCTATCCAGTGATATAATGAGGTTATTGCACATGAAAGGACCAATGTGAGGCGCTGTGATATGGTGTAAAGCAGGGTCCATCAAATGGCAAAAGCTGGGGGTGATGAGCGAGGGGATGCAGGTCTCCTGGGGAGCAGGGATAACCCCGGATAAGTGAATTATGGATTTGATGGGAAAAGAGGTGATTAGAGGTTTTGTAGCGATTTCATGGGAGCCCCGGTTTAAGGGATTAAGGAGGGAATCCTGTGATGAAGGAGGGAGGTTGGGCGTTGGGACTGGTGCCTGCGAAAGGCAAGTTGAGTGGGGGGTAGGGGAGAAATCGAGATGCCATGGAAGCTTATTGATGGACAGAGTGTGAACCAGGTCGCTGTGGTAGCAGCAGGTGATGGGGAGCCACTGGGAATAATGAGGAATGGGTACGAGGAGTTGACGTGGGGTGTGGGGAATGGTGGTGAGTGCTTCTGACGTCTGGAGCATATGGGTCGATTGGGCGAAGGGTGAAGAACGAGCCTTGGAGGGGACAGTGGCGATGACAGGAGTGCTGGAGTAAAAGGGGGCGTGGAGTGTTCGATGTGGGACTGCTGGGAGGGATGCATGGGACAGTTGAGTGGTGGGGTGTGTGGCGATGCCAAGTCTGACGGGTGGGTCAGTAGTGCATTTGGATAAGCAAAGGTCATACTAGGTCAAGGGGATGATGGTAATTGGAAGTGATGTAGAGCGGGAAGATGTGCTGATTGGGGTCGTGGATGGTGGTGTTGTTGGGCGCGGGAGTGTTGTCATTGGGGTTGGTTAGTGCGTGGGGTGACGTGGTGAGCACCGTATGACAAAGTAGGAAGGCTGGAGTCAGGCTGTTGCAGCTGGTTGTGCTGGATGGACACAGTATTGATGAGACAGTGTGCAATGACGAAGGAGGAACTGAGGATGCATGGGGGATGGATGTGGTGACCCAGTGATGTATTGAGTCTGCTCATTGGCTGGTTGGTTTAATGGGCCGTGTTCCAGGGCAGCGACTCCTGCTGCTAGTAAAAGACCAAAATGATACAGCAGAGATAAATTGTTTAGGTTTTCGGGCATGCAACTACATTTCCTGTCCAGCAGTTCTTGGAGGAAATGACTCAAGCTGTCGGAGGGACCAATGTGGGAGAGTAGCCAGGAACATTTTGGAATAATTGAATTTAGAGTTCTAAAGGGAATGGATGCGGGCTCTGGGAGAGGCTTGTGAGGCAGCGGCGAAGATGGGCAATATTACGAAGGTGCAAATATGTGGTCTCAGTGATGGTGCGAATATATGATACCTAGCCTGTGAAGAGTCTGGTTCAGCCTGAGACTGTTCTCAGCGAGAAGGATAGAGTTCAGAGCTGGTGAAGCCGGATTGGTGCGGGAAATACAAACAACAACTTCATTCTTCCCACTTTGGAATGGTCAATGTGGAGAGGCAATGTAAGATAAAATAGTGGATATTTAGAGAAACGAGGCGGGCGCAGTGCATGGGGGCGGGGGTGGGGGGGTGGTGTGGGGTGGACGTTTGGCGGAGCTGGGCTTTGGTGTTATATTAGAGAGAAAGAGCGAGAGAGAAAAAGAGACACAGAGTACCGAAGCCAGGCCGTAATGTTAAACATTTAGGGACAGGAAACAACATGCGGCAGATTCCGGGAAGGGAGGAACCACAAGATCGGGAGCATTTTAAAGCTGCTGAACATGTCAACGCCTCCAACAGTGACTCTGCATAGCGCCAAAGTATGGCCAGAGGGTTTTCCCGAGAGAAACATGTTAACTTTCCGTAGGGAATTTGAAAATAATTAAATGCAATAATTAGCAGGATTATCAGAAATTGGCAGAGCAGTGGGATGTATTGGATCAGTGAGGCCATGGAGGGAGACAATCATAGGAATCGCAAGATGGATTGAGCTGCGGCCAAACAGAGAACCAAACTATGCAATAATACCAATCAAATTTGAATTGGGTCAATGCTTGTGGAGGGATTTTGCAGATATATTTTAAAATAGCAGAACTGATGCGAAAAAATGGATAGCCTACTGATTAATTGTTACTGCTAATAAACGAAGATAACGAAGACGTACCTAATGGAAAAAAATAACTTCCAGTATCGTTTGAGACAGAAGCTGGACTTACGTGTATCAGATACGACTTAGGGCGGACAAGCTGGCACTAAAGTCTGGTCAGCGGAACAAGCTGTTGAATGGAGCATGAGGCCTTCTTCAGGTCACTGACCTCAACAGGTTTCAACCATTAACTTACAAGAACTTCACTGCTGTTCATTTTTCATTTCTATTTTTTCTTAGGATGTGGACGTTGGAAGGTGCATATTGCTTCCTCATCCCTATACACTATGGGAAAAATGGTGGTTCTTTATCCTGAACCAGTGTAGTACTCGCTTAACAAATCCATGCTGGTCTTCATTCATTAGCTCATATTTGGCCTATGCCCATGTAAGGATCGGGAGCTTATGCACCCCTTTGAGGAAGGAATCTCTGGCAGCAAGAATGTGTTGTGAATCGACTCCACGGAGACCAAGTTAGGTCAAGTTGATCAAGTGATCTGATGAACAATGCCATTCAACTGGGTGTTGATTTACATATCCACATGGGTTATACAACCTCTTTACGTGTGTGGAAGGTAGAATGCTTGAATGTTTTCTCTTTCAGCATTGGGCTTAATGGACTTTGAGCACAAATCAAACCTCCCTCCCCCAGCAGCGCCCTCCACACCCCACCCCAACTCTCTTTCTCTCTCTCTCTCTTTCTCTCTCGTCTCTCTCTCTCTCTCTCCCTCATTCACTTTCATTCATTTTCCCCCTTCTCTCTCTCCCACGGAAAGATAAGCTGAACGCAACGTTTGTCCTGATTGTTATCCAATGAAACTCTCCCTTTCGCAATCATCATCAGCCCAGCCCATTGTGTAAGGATGCGTTCACTGAAATAACAGGTTTTGATGTGGAACTTTCGCTTGTGTCTTTATGCCACTTGTCGATGTGTGTCCTGTTCTTTTGGTGTTCTGTTACCTCAAAATTTGCAATTCCTTTAATTTGAGTGTCTTATTGCAAAACATGTGCCCTGATCAATAGTCTACAGCGCTTCATATCAAGTTCAGCAAAGCAGGCAATACACCACAGTTACATTCAATGTTTCACTATGTAAACAGGGATGATTATGGCCGATTCTTGGACATTGATTCAAAACGTTATTCGGTGATTTTGCGCATGCTGGAGGTAAAAACCGGCAGCGCGACCCTCTTATTTACCGACTTCCACTCCCACCCTGTGAATAATCTGGCAGGACACAATCCGAATGACAAGTAAGACATGGGCAAGAGGCAGAGAAGATTGCAACGTTTTGTCTTCACATGACCCTGGCAGCAGTGGTGCAGATGACAGGGGCGACGCTTTCTGCACCTTCCTACACATCCCGGATAAAGTTTATACTCGTTGGAGCCTCAGGCGATGTTTCATATTTCACTCCTATTGTAGGTCATTTATCTTTGAAACAGTATTAGCCCAAAAAACACAGAGGCGGATCTGGACCTCGTCAAGCCCGCGGAAGCAGTTTGGCAAGTCTCACCATAGCTGGTACATCCGATCGTGTTATCTGAATCCCAGAAAGGAAGATTTTATTTGTCTATATTTCTGGGTGCAGGAATGTAGGGAGAAGAGCAGGGACTAAACAGGCCGCGTCTGTCATTGTTACTCTTACCTGAGGGTGATTCGGACGGAGCTGTTGTTATTTTCCTCCATCATGTGTTTATCTAGTTTCCGCTTGAATAAATCTATACTCTTCAAATCACGTGGTGACGAGTTTCAAATACTCAATTCCTTTTCGCACGAAATATCAAAACTTAAAAATAGAGGCAGGAGTGGGCTATTCGGCCCTTACAGACTGGTCCTTCATTCAAAATAATCATGGCAGATCCCATAATGCAACCTCTCACTCCCTGTCTCTCCTCGTCCCCGTTGATGCCTTTAGTGTATAGAAATCTATCTATTTCCTCCTTAAATATATTCATTGTAAGGCCCTCCACAGCATCCTGTTGTCGAGAATATCAGAGGTTCAGAACAATCTGAGTGAAACAATTTGCCCATCATCTCATTCCTGAATGGCTTACTCCGTATTTTCAGATGGGGGCCCCGTGTTCCAGACGCCCACAGCCAGGGCGAAAATCCACCCCCGCCCCCCACCCCGCACCTAGTCCGCCCAGCCCTATCAGAGTTGTATATGCTTCAAAATGATTACAGCTCATTCTTCTAATCTTCACTGAATACAGGCCGAGTGGAGCCATTCTCTGCTCAAACGACAATCCTGTTCCCCCAGTAATCATTCCGGTGAACCTTTGCTGCACTTCCCTCTGTGACAAATATATCCTTTACTGGCTGAGGGGAATAAACTGCGCACAATATTCCAGGTATTTTCTCAGAGAGGCTGTGTACAGCTGCCATAAGAAATCGTTCCTCTTTACTAAGTTGCTTATTAGATTCATCAGTGAATCTGTTGTATTGATGGCCATTAGATTTGGCGGCCTAGCACACAACAGAAACATATTTCCTAGACTGATCCTATCTGAACCTTCCATACAATTCACAACAATAACGTATATTGCTATGTCTTTGATGGCCTAGTGTAGACTCCAAAAGTGCTTTAAGTGTTTTGCAGGAAAACTATGAATCTTAAGATTGGCAATTGATGAAAACATTTTTTCCAATGCTTTGAGGTTTGAGGAGCATATTTTGGAGGAGAGAGAGGTGGACAGGGTATTCAAGATTTTAGAGTTCTGCAGGCAGCCGAGGGCACAGCAGCCAATGGCTGAGCGATGGCCATCGGAAGATGATGACAAGGCCAGGCCTGGATTGGCACAGGGATTTTGGATAATTGTGGTGTGGAGCAAATGGGAGACAAAGAGGGGCCCGGCTATGGAGGGATTGGAAAACCAGTATGCAACTTTTCAAATCGAGCCATCAGGCTCTGGATTAGGCAATAAATTTAGTTTCTGAAACTGTATTCGCAGCTGCATCTGAATTCATCGACCTGGACAACATCAAACCCAGAATAATGTAGAATTTATAATAAATTAGGGGGATGGGCTTGAACACTCACTAGCTAAGAGTCTCTGTACTGTCTCCATAGATAGACAGTGAGCTGCTGCTTCCTTTTCAGGGATATCTCATTCCTTTCTATTAGCTAACGAGTGTCAGACAGGATGGCGACTGGTGACAGCACGGTTCCGTATTGGAAGAAAATATTTAACCATCCACCAGCGGCTTAGATTCAGAAATATTTAACGGAGAGATAACATGAGAGGAAGATAGCGAACTGGATGGATGAAGAAGGAGAAGTAAATGATAAGTTAGAGGAGCATAGCGAGGTAGAAAAAGAAAAACTTAACATAAACTCAGAGAGGCAGTGGGAAGAGTATTAGGACGCAGATAGATGGAGAGGTGCAAAGAGAAGTATAAAAAATATTACATTTCTATATCATTATTCGCAGCGTCAAAACTTCCCAATGATTTCCCCAGCCAATGTTAAGGTGTTATCAATGATGTAATGTAGAAAGTGTGATAGCCAATCGGTGTACAGAAAGCTCCCACTGAAGTGGTAATGGCCAGATCATCTGCTTCAGTTATGTCAGAGGGAGAAATAAATGCCACAGCCAAGTATTCTTCTCACAGACGCTGTGGGTTATCTTAGAGAGTGCGAGGTTATGGAGATCAAGTAAAAAACAAATTTCACAAAACATTATCTCATTGATTACAGTCACTCTTGGTTTCCCTTCCCGTAGTCTTTCAATCTGTCCAAGATGTAACAGAACCCGAGTATGTGTGTTTGTGTGTGTGTGTGAGAGAGAGAGAGTGTGTGTGTGTTTCTGATAATTAACGGCAGGATGCTTCCTGAGCCCATATAAAGAGCTTCCATATTCCAATCATCTCATTGTGACTCTGAGGAAATCAGCAGAAAATGGGGAAAATGCTGCTCTTGGTATTTGGTGTCTTGGTCATTATGTAGTCTTTTACTATCGGATGGTTAGTGTACTCTCGGAATTAGCAGTTCAGCATATTTCTCAGGATACAACACATGGCGCTATTGCTAGGAACAGGCGGAGACATTCTGCACCCCGGGGCTCCACCAACATAGAATTGGATGTTTGTTGATCTGCATCTTACCTCACTTTACACACTTCCTTTATGCACACTGAACGTCTTTTCCGCAAAAGACCCAGCAAACTCTCTGCTCTGTAACTGTAAAATATTGAACTGTGCATTATTTTGAATTATCCCACTATCTCCCGCTTTTCCTTGTCCTTCAATGTCTGCAATTCCCCCACCTCCATTTGTGGAGCCCCTCGGAGCCAGCAGCCGAAAACGTAATGTTATTATCCACAAGTACGGCGCTAAGCCCTACCTCACCACTACTCCTGTCAACTCCTCCACTGTCTCTCAATAACCAGATTGCTTACCAACCATCTAATAGTGGATGTGGAAATTATTGCTTGAATTAAATATCACCAACATCGCCCAGCACTTGGCGAATATCCAAGGTGAAATCTTTCACTAACTTGGCGTCATATTTGACCGCAAGATGTGATTCATGCCACATAATCTATGTCATACAAATGACCAAAACTGTTCTACCTTCGTAACAGCGCGTGCCTACCGGCCTTATTTCATCTGTTACTGAAATCCTTTGCCAGACATTCCTTAACTCCGGACTTCTCTATTCCAACGCGATCCTGACTGGTCCCGCACTTTCAAACCTCCGTAAACAATGCTCCTTTTAAAATGCTGCTGCGTGAGTCCTGAACTTGGCGGCTCTGTCCTTCGCTGCCTGGGCCCTAAGCGCTTCAATTCCACACCTCTCCCAACCCTATAATGTTCCAACTCTTGTTCCTCCTGTAAGAAGCTCCTTCAACCCTATTATTTTGAGCAAATACCTTGTCATCCGTCCCAGTGTCGCCCGCTGTTGACAGATGGCGACATGGCTTTGAGGAGACTCCTTTCAGGCACCTCGGGAACCTTTAGGAGGATAATGGCGCAATTTAAATATAAGTTGTTGTTGAACATTCCACAGAAGGTTTTTATTTTGTAGGTGTAGGGCAGATGTTTCCGTTGTTTTGGGTGGACAAAGCGAGGGCGTTTCCATCTAAGTTTGTCTCTGATAAATCCATTAGAGTGTTCAGAATAAGCACCTTTACCCAGAGAGCGGTGAGAATGTGCAGCGTGTGACTACAGGGAGTAGTTGGGGTAATAAACATTGATGTATTTAAGGGGAAGCTCGTTTAACAGGAGCGGGCAATGCAATTATATGCATTATATGCTCCTGATCCCCCTCGAGTGAGTGAAATACTGACATATGCGGCTTGTTAATGTGCTAATATTCTCCCTCTATTTCACACCCAGAACAATAAGCTAATGAATTATCCTTATGAACGTTTCAGCCGAGAATTTCGGATGCAAGCGTTTTGGTGGAAAATGTCGATTCATGCCTTGCTCGACAGGCCAGATTCAGCCGACTAATTGATTGTGTGCACCCAACCAATCGTGCTGTAAGGAGAAATGATCTACAACAGGGTGGATATATGTAACCTCACCCCCGATGTCGTCGACATAATCTAACTTTAATTTAGGCTTCGTATGATTGTGGAGACTGTGCGAATCCTGGCCCCTGCCCGACAGCATTCCGAATCATGTGATTACACCTTAGGTGCATTGATAACTGTCTCTTGTCGATGTCTCATTTCTCATTCAGTTGGAGTGTCACCATATTGACTGTGAGGGCAGGACACAAAATGGCAGGACCACGTTGACACCTTGTTGTTCCAAAGTACTAATACTCACAGAATCACACATTTGCCAGACTCCTCCATCAACATCCCGGGTAATGTCCTGCCCCATGGCAGGACTGATTTACCAGATGTGCGGGGACAGTGGCATACATTCAGGATTTTACTCATGCTGCTGGGAAGGGTTTATAATAGTTTTGCGGCAGCCTGAGAACTTGAATGTTTATTCAGATTGGGAAAAGTCAGAAAGGGTAATGGAAGGCAGAAAATCAGTGAGTGATTCTGGATGGCTTGGAAAACCAAATATTGAAAACAACAACGAGATTTTGCCAATTTCCCAGGACATAAACTTCAATATAAGGACTAGAGCAAATAAAGAGGTCGAGCTGAGTTTACAGATTCAAACATGGCAATATGGAACCATACCTATTACATAAACAACCCTTAAAGAGGAACATGAGTGAGAGCTCAACATTCCTCGCAACAGGTGATAAGATGACATGGAGAGGGGGAGAAAAATAGACGAGGTGGGAATTTTGGTTCTAGGAGCAATTACAGCTGTGAGGAGGGAAAGAAAGTTTAACATCTAAGGCCACATCGATTGAGTTCAGGAATATAAATATATATGTATAACAGACGCACTACTGGTAGTGTAACATCTACCCGAAAATTGCGAGGGGGAGATAGAATGGACAATGTTTAGGAACATTTTTTTAACTCTTATATTTTCTTTGTTTCTTTATTTTTCTGATTTTCATGAAAAGCATTAAGTGAAACATCATAATAACAGAATTACCTGGAAAAACTCAGCAGGTCTGGCAGCATCGATGGAGAAGAAATCAGTTAACGTTTGGGGAGGTGCCATAGGTGGGGGTTGAGGACTAGGGGGTGATGGAGGAGTGGACCAGGGTGTCCCGGAGGGAACGATCCCTAAGGAATGCCGTCAGGGGGGGTGAAGGGAAGATATGTTTGGTGGTGGCATCATGCTGGAGTTGGAGGAAATGGCGGAGGATGATCCTTTGAATGCGGAGGCTGGTGGGGTGATAAGTGAGGACAAGGATGACCCTATCATGTTTCTGGGAAGGAGGAGAAGGCGTGAGGGAGGATGCGCGGGATATGGGCCGGACACGGTTGAGGGCCCTGTCAACGACCGTGGGTGGAAAACCTCGGTTAAGGAAGAAGGAGGAGTGAAACATCATGCCTCATAACTTAAAGTGAAAGCTATCTACGATATTTTGGTATTTCTTTTTGTATTTCTTGCTCGTTTTGTACGTTTCTCAAGCAAGGTTTTAAATTGTGTTGTGTGTTCATGATTGATCCAGTAAATGAAAACACACATTTTGCTTGACCCGTTAGCTATCTCTATTGGGATTGCAATTCTCTCTCTTTATCTCTCTCTCTCTCTATCTATCTATCTATCTATCTCTTTCTCTCTCTACAAACACATGACCACTGCTATCTGCAAGGAGAAGGGCAGCAGATAAAATGGGCACACCAGCACGTGAAAATTCCCCTCCAAGTCACTCACCAAACTGATATGGAAATAAAGACACCATTAACGTATCGTGTCCATATGACTCAACTTCATACGGACTCAAAACATTAACTCCGTCTTCCTCTCCACAGATGGTGTCAGACTTACTGAGTTTTTTCGAGCAATTTTTGTTCTTGTTTCAGATTTCCAACATCAATAGCATTTTACTTTTACTTGTAAATATGCCACCTTTCCATCAGTTTACCTGAATCGAATCTTGGAACCCCATTCTTATTTGCATTGTGGATGTAACTACCCCCCATAGACTGCAGGGACGAGCTGTTTTATTCCAACTTTAAATCCCATTTTTTTGTGTGTGTATCTTAAGTGTCCTGTAAGTGATTGGATAGGGTTTTTAAAGGAATTTGATTTTAGGTACCAGTGTTATAAATTGGTAGCTCATATTTCATTCTTCTGCCACGGGTCATCGACAGTCTGGTCGCTAAACAGTTTATTTTGAATTTATTAAGTTTACAAACCTAGTGCTCGTACTCTGTTAACCTCAAATGAAGAGTTTGTTAGAATTGAGGAATCCTGGTTGTTCGTTCAACCTTATCGCATTTCTCGCTGCTCGGGAACAATGGGGTTGGGCATTACAGCACATTCTCCACTGTGAGTCGTGACTCTGATTTAAAATAAATTAAAGGTTAATATTGAGAGAACGTGCACATAGAGAGGGGCACATATGTTCATTGCCAGCGAAAGTATTGATAAATAACTATTCACGTTCATATTTTAGCCACGTCCACATTTTGACATGCTTCCCTGATTGACAATAGTAGTGGCCTATCGCCTGTTCAAATACAGCTTTGGCAAAGATGGTTTCGGAAAGAATAGCGATTAAATCCTTAATCGTGGCCAAAAAAATGGAAGCATCTGAAAAGGATTAAAACCTGGTGAGAGAACAAAAACCACACAAATCAACCAACCATTAACATGGAATAATATTAGCAAAGGGTGGATTTATACACTAAAAAACTTATTACATTGAGAAGCTCAATACAACATTCAATGCAATAATTAATTTCACAGGGCAAAGGGCTTTGGGAACTATCGTTGGACGAGATTGTCCGCTGAGATGCGGGCTTGAACAGAATATTTGCTGCAATCAGGCAAAGCGAATTAAATAAAGCTCGAAATATTCATGTTGGGAACTATATCTGTCGGGACCAAAAGAGATTGCACCTTTTGATCCGAAGGGATTGATCTCAGCTCAAATGGTTTCAATCTGCTTTCCCTTCTACTCTTTTATAAGTTTGGAGACGAATTGGATGCAAAACCCCATTTGAGACCAGTAATTACTTCTTGAAGATTAGTCCCACGTTTCCCTCTAGTTATAAACATCATGAGCTATTAAGCCTTTTCAACCCCTTTCCAAAATCTCCACGAACAAGTGCATATGTACAGAAAGGTCACGGTGTAGCTGTACAATCTTTCGAATTGTAACTTCATTTCACATTGTCTTCGAAAATGACAAGTTATCATGACATGGCAGCGACACTTACAGGGCATGATTTTTTTCTTTAACGTGTAATGTCATCTACTTTCCTCTGAAAATAGACGGATCAGAGTATTTCCTAAATGATCAGACGTCAGAAACTTTAGATTCGCACAGAGGTTGTCAGGTACTGTACAGAAAACTCTGCCGTCAACTGAGAATTGCAACACTGAGACTGACCAGGAAGCATCAAGAGAATAGGTACTGTATGTAGGACGGGATAGTACTTCCTGTGTTTTAAATACAGGGAAGGAGTGGAATAAAATGCGATGCTTTCAGAATGCTCCATAAAATGTAGGTGATTAAGGAGATCAGTAATTTCCTTAAAAAAAACTTGGTAAGGGAATCAGGGCTTTCGATCAATAACGGAAATAGTGATGAATGTCTCCTAGGTGCACATTATCATAGCTGAGTCTGCACCAGATAAACACATGGATGAAGAGCATAATGTCAGCTGGGCTGAGGTGAGAGCGAACGCAACAAACCCACTGATGGCAGCATTTTTCAAACTGCGGCCCATGGGCTTGGTAGATAACAGGGCGTCAAATATTGTGCTGATGATCACTAGCAGCAAATGAACATGATGTGGATTTCACTTAGTGACTTTGATATATGGTTTGTTTCGTTTGAGTTGACTTTGGCGCATTCCACCTTGTCAATGGATGATAAGACAAACATGTGACCCTTGCAAGCTTGACACTTGATAGTTGTACAGATTACACAGCGAGAGTGGGACGAACTGACGAGAGAGAAAACTAACATCGAGAGAAAAAGCTGATGTCAATATCGTACCAAGAAATCCAGCCACACTCCTGCTGATGATATCCCCAATATGAAATATTAGATAGTAAAGTGGAGACCCATCAAAGACCATGATATTGCAAAGTCGGGGGAGAAGCCAATGCTGGAGTTTCTCCGCTTCAGTTAGGGTGTGTAAGAGTGGAATCCAGTTATGGAAGCCCAACTAAGAGACGGGTGTCAGAGACAGAGAATGGCCATGGATTGTAAGAGGGGGTTAGAGAGTCTATGTGACAAATATATTTTGCATTCGAAAAATGAGCTCAAACAGGACAAGCAACTGGTCATATGAGGGATTCAGAAATGTGGTGTAGGAGCAATGATACTGGAATCTCGGGTCAGAGGGGAATTTGGAATCGATGCAAAATAAATCCATACTCATCTTGAGACACCATATAGGGAGGCGAACATGGTCAGTGAAAAGCGAACGATATTGCTGATGAGGCGACTGATAAATTTTAGCTTTTTCCATCCTGGAGAGACTCATGAATAATTTTAATACAGAGGTAGCCGGGAGAGAGAATGGAGGGGCTTTTGGCGGGTGTATTCTAAATACACACACATTAATTCTGGGTCCCTCCCAATCTCCCCAACCATCCATTCTCTCCACTTCCAACTTGCTCTCTTTCTTCTGTCTTTCTCTCTCTCTCTCTCTCTCTCTCTCTCTCGCTTTCTGACGCGGAACCATTTCTGCTTATACCATTCCATTAACGATCTAAGTTAAACGGCCGAAGCCAATATTACCATGAACAATTGATTTTTCAATCTTTGTTTATTGTTAACGTGCTGCTCGACAATCATAGTTTGCACCTTTATACTCGGGATTTGAGGGATAACATCAAGCCCTGTTTTTTGTTTTGATGTGATTTTGATTCATAATAATCATTTCACAATGTAATTTACACCGGAGTCAAAGCTGCTGATGTAATGTGTTTGCTCACTCAGTGTGACTAATAGCAATAATCAGGAATACAACCGTCTCAGAGGAATAACATACCCTTTATAAATCAAATACCATCAGAATGGGTGAGCTCAGAGTGCCTGCCGGAGCTGTAGGTTCGAGTCTCCCTCACAGTAATGGAATATCCTGTCATCTTTCAAATACAAGATATTTACTATGTTGTTCTTACGCCAGTTGGAGTATTTGGTGAGCCATTGCGTCCAGTTCTTAATGTTGTAAATCGGTATTTGACACAACTGCTCGAATCGACAATTTTTTAGTTGCTATATGTTTAAAGCTTACTGATCAGTTTTAAACGTTGAGGAAAGAAATTTCTTAAATCTTTGCTTTGTCGACCTTTTGTGAATTTCATGTATCTGCATTGATCATTTCGGATGCAATCCCGGCAATTCTAAAAGTTTATTTGTTGTACTGGGTAAATTGTTGTCAGCTGGACACACGGACATTGGAAACAGGAGGTGAAGTATGGCATACAGCACGAGCTGTAAGGCGTTCAGCATTACGATCAGATCGTGACTCATTTGATGGCGCCCCAGCTCCCTTTTCCATTGGTTTACCAATAATCCATTACTCTGCTATACTGTAAAACTCCGTTTAACCAAACCTTGTGAATTTTCAATATCTCGGCATCCAGAGTTCTGTTTCCAAGACAATTCCAGAGATCTCCGACCCTCGGAGTTAAAATAGCCTTAATCATCCCCAGTTTTAATGTGTGGAAGTTGATAGTGAAACAGTGCCCATATGGACTTTATTATTCCATGAGGTGAAAAATCCTGACAGGAAAAATCCTGTCAATTCCTCTTTAAACGACCTCTGAATCGTGTAGGTTATAGTAATATCAGCTCTTATTCTACCAACTGCTTTGATTGTGGACGCAAGCAGCTCAAAATTTTCTCATATGATAACTCCATCAACACAGGACTAAACCTAATAATCCTTGCCCGAACTACCTCCCATTCAATAACATCACACGTTCTCTCAGTCGATCAATACTGCGTGTGATATTGCACATTGGCTCTCACCAGCGTCGTATCAACACGCAGAAGACGATCGATTGTTCCTGCCAGTATCACTTTGCGGGCCGGACCTGTCCTGGAAAATCACTGCTCAAAACTTCTCAGTTATTCATAACGAGGCAGCTAACTGCCATAGGAGGCTGCGCAATGTCAGACCTCTAACAATAAACAACATTAATCCGTTTTGCAACAACTTCAAACATTGTTTTGCTTTTCACTGATCTAAAATATTATTCCCTTCTGCCACGATGTATGCCTCGCTGCCGAACTGAGTCTGTTCCTGTTTCTTTCACATAGTCTTCCCTGAAAGAATATGGATGAAGTTACAGCCTGTTGCCGGAGCTCATTGTGAAATGGAATGTATTGCTCTTATATTGAAAACTTTTACAGTGCACCTGAGGGACTAACAAAACTTTCATGTTAGTTGTAATCTAGGATGAGCAGTATAAATGTTTTGTTAAACAATCCCCCTGCTAAATCTACATTTTACAACTACTACAATTGGAGTTTCACTTAGGTTTATGGTTCTCTGACAAAGGAATTATATTTTGCGTGTTCTTTGTTTCGCAGACAGATTGAACAGTGCATGGCCTGGGAATGAGTGTGCACATTATTTGCCTCCTGGGATATTTGACAGCACAAGATGAGATGAAACATAAATAAATAGAGAAAATGCTGGAAAAATTCACTGGCAGCATCTGTGGAGAGAGGAACCGATTAAACGTTTCCCGTCCGTGCGGCCCTCCTTCAGCTCTGGAAGAAGAGCCATACCAACACAAAACGCTAATTCCATTTCTTTTTCTAAAGGTGCTGCACGACCTGCTGAATTTATCCAGTGCCTTCAGTTTTTACTTATTATTTCCAGCATCCACGCTATTTTGCACTTAACTTATGAGAGGAAACAGCATTCTTCTAAAAATTGAATGCATTCACTAAGGGAGATGGAGGCAAAGATGAGGAGCAGATTAAATAAGTGATGTCAATCAATTCTGCTTTTTTTTTCTTTCTTGCAAATTTATGATTATGTACTGGCTGTTAAATTAATCAAATTAAATTGATCATATAGTCACGAATCAGAGTTTCTTTGAGGTTGAGAGAGGATAGCATTGAATCTTCTTTCCATGACTCTGATGTACATTTTTTTGCATTTATGATGCACTATTATCTTAATCTATTTTGCATGATATCGAGAGTTGAAATGTTGACATATTTTAAGAGGGTTGAAGAAACTCTTACTCAAGCTGGAATGTGAAGTGTGATTTTGATGAGTAATATCGATAGACCGCGTATCGTGAGATATTGATGGTTAAGTCTGCGCAAATACTAAATGATTGCTTGGTTTCTTCATTAATTAATCGATTCTTTGGACTTTCACCTGAAACATATGTGCTCTGTATTTTTTTCTTTATGTAATGGAACGGATTTGAACAAGAGAAAAAAGCAAGCTATCAAATAGAGATTGTGATCATCTCTTGAAATGTTAAACTTTTCACAAACGTTTCTAAATAAACAAAAATAAATACACGCCGAAATTTACAGGCATGTTGCATTTATGACTAGGATGCTCGCTCAGGATAATAACAATGAGTCAGATGTGAAACGGAGCAATGCAAGAACGATGTTAGATGTATAGAGGGATCAACGGGAGGTAACAAACGAAAAGTAATGAGGGAGATGAAAGAGAGAGAGAGAGAAACAGAGGATGCAAGTGAAAGAGAGATAGATTTGGAGAGAGAGAGGAAGAGAGAGGCGGCGTGGGGTTGGGGGGGTGGTGGAGGGTGGGGGAGGGGGTTGTGGGGGGTGGGGAATACAAGTGGGGTGTAAATGAGATAAAATACGGTGTGAGTAATTCATGGTGATGAACTTCTCAAGTCTCTTGAACGATTTTTGAGTGAAACTGAGATGAGGACATGTGAAATATGTTGCAGGTTCGTTAAGTTTCTCTGCTACACTCATTTATTATGTGTTTGCATCATTCAGTGAATGTTCTTTTTCTGGATATATGAGCAGAGTGAACAGGCATTATTGAACAATTTCTTTCACTTTCACTAATGGTGATATATTATTAGATAATGCTCTGAAAATATGTTTTTGCACATTTTCATCAAGGACAATGTGCATTATCTTCATTCTGTCCGTCTCTCATTTGTAAGCAATGGAACGTGAAAGATAAACTTCTTGAACGTATTTCAGGACCATCGTCCTGTTTGCCAACAACAATTATATTAGTTATCAATGGTTAAACATAATAATTGAGCTGTGTATATGGATGATACATGTATTAGACTTCGCCTAATGTTTTTATTTCATATCAATCTTGGAATCTCAGTCTCTTATTGCATTGCACTGAATCCTCTATCTTCTCATCCAACACTTAGGTTTACCCACTTTCCAAAACCAATTGCACAGGCCTCCAAATCCGATCTTAGATTTCCTCCCAATTTCACGGCGGGGTTCAGTTTCTGTATGAATCTCCCCAGCAATTCCCACACTCAATGTCCCTTCCACATTCACTTTGTGTAAGCCAAGTTTAGCTTGCATAACCCTGAACAACTAATCAGTTGCTCTCAGTATGTACCCAAATTTTCCTCATCAGCATGGGATCCAAAGCTGGTTTAAACAAACAATGTGACTGCTTCCTCAATGACATTCACTCCTAGGCAATGGTTCGACGACCTCACTTGTCCCTTTCACTGCATCCAGTGTGCAATGTATTCAAATTAATGACTAATAGATCTCCAATACGATTTGACAATAAATTGAAAAAAAAATCATGTGCTCAAAAACATTTCATTAACATTCCTTTTAGGATGCAACAGCAAAGGCATCCTATAACCTGACAGACTGCGGTTTTGCTTCCATGGCGGATCATTGTTTATGTGTTTCATTACTTTTCTCTGTTCCAGTTAACGTGCTAACGATTCTGATTTTATTCAGAGGAAAGTGTGGTCTGTCGAAATGTATCAACCGCTACCTGTTGGGCATGGCAATGGGCGATCTGCTGGTCATCATCACTGATCCTATGTTAAGAGGGATATTTCTAATATACTTCCCAGGTTCATTTATGGACATTACTCCAGTTTGCTGCCTCAATAACTTCCTGGTTTTTGCAGCCACGACTGTTTCTGTATGGCTAACAGTGGTGTTCACCTTTGATCGTTTTGTGGCAATTTGTTGTGAGAAGCTGAAAACAAAATATTGTACCCCGAAAACGGCAGCTGTGGTTCTAGCAACAGTGAGTGTGCTAGGCTCCTTAGAGTGTACCCCTTGGTTCTTCGCATTTGAAGCTGTATATATAATTGATAACGTTCCCTGGTATTGTACCATTAAATCTAGCCTCATTAATTCCACTGCTTGGGCAACATATGAGTTGCTTCACCGCATTTTGTCTCCTTGTGTCCCGTTTTTTATAATTTCTATTCTCAACCTTCTGACTGTCAGATGCATTTTAGTGACCAGCAGAGTCCGGAGGGGTCTCCAGGGCCTCAGCAGTGGCGAGAACCGCAAGGATCCAGAGACGGATCATAGAAGAAAAGCTATCATTTTACTGTTCAGCATAACAGGCAGTTTTTTTAATGTTATGGGTGACACAGTTTGTATTTTATGTTTATCAGCGAATTACAGAACAGTATAACTTTTCTGCCACTGACCCCCTTTATATCACAGAAAGAACAGCAATGATGCTGCAGCTTCTCAGTACGTGCACCAACACGTGTATTTACGCTGTGACACAGGCGAAATTCAGAGAGGAGTTTAAGAAACTGTTGATATACCCATTCAAACTGCTTGTTAGATTATTTAAATATATGACCGAGACCTTGGATTTCAAGCATGAGAAATAAATGCCATTTGAAACACTAACTCCTTCAGCCTTCATTTTTAAATTGGCATTGCAAAGGCGCAAACATCTTCTTTGAGCTTATCCTAAGACTCTTGTTGAATATTAAAAGTCCGAAGAGAAGTCTTCAAAGTGTCCCTGCAGCGCTTCCTTTGTTTTCAATGAGAGCGCGCCCCAGTCTCAAATCCTCCATAGAAATTTCATTTGGTTAACTATTCTAAAGCATTTTGGTTGCATAAACTGGGTGGGACAGCTGTGTCTCTGGTGAAAGACTGAATGTTTGACGTGTCAGTTCAATGTCTGCTATTCTGCCCTGTCATCTGAGCTGCTGAGCTTTCCTGAGGCAGATCAACTAACAATGATTGCGCTTTATGACATGGTATTTGTGCACAATCAGATTTTCAAACTTTTTGCAAAGTTGACAGTCCTATTGCAGTGTGGACTTTCACTTATGTAAGCGGGCAGATTTCTCTTCACTTCCAGGTTGATTTCAGGAGGCATCCGAAAGGTTAAACGTTTTATGTGTGATTTACATTCTTGCACGTGCCTCATTATCGACAGTGCGATTGAGTGCGGTGCCGTGAAAAGTGAAGCCCTCCATTGCAAACACCTTGTGAGCATAGAATGAAACATTGCGCCCTGGTACAGACTGATACATTACTTCATTTTTCGTCATGATGATCATGAGGTACAAGTTGTTGCATGATTGGTGGGTAAGTCTGTGCTACCTGCATTCCTAGCTCTGAACAGGTAACACGAGCACAGACATCTGAAAACACAAAGTGATGAAGAATGTTCTTAGACACTTTGTTCATTGCCTGCAGTATTCGCAGGATGGTGAGATTTCATGTTGTGCAATATTTCATTCCAATGTCAGCATCGCCATAATGGAGGGCATTGTAGAGAATGGGGAGAAAAAAGAAAACATGCTGAAGAGAGTCGATTCCAGCACACAGCCCTGTTTAACTCCATTAGTGAGCGGAAACGGCTGAGAAGACTCACCGTCATCCAGGGAAGGTCTGAGCTTGGCGTTGTGGAACGGTTGAACCAGTGTGATGAATTTCTCAGGCAGCAGAATGTTTTCCTGACCTTCTAAAGCCTCTCCAGGCTGACCTGTTTCAGCTAATCATAAGTGGCTTAGAAGTCAAAGCCTTGTTCTTGACATTACTAACCCGAAGAGTTTAAGCTGCCTTACTGCAAGAGCCAATGTCAGTGATTCTAGGACCATTGATTGAACTGCAGTCTCCACTGGCAGCAGATCCTGGTCGACGTGTTGCACTAAGAAGATCAGAACGATTATGGCGAAGGTTTTCCGAGAGAGGAAGTGGCGTGAGATTGCACTATCATTGTTTGATGCCTGGCGGGTTCCATTCCATTTTTGCAGCTTGGCAATGAGGTACCTTGTATTATTCTGGAGCATTCCTGTCTACCTCATAGGGGGAAAGATTTTAATTAGGCTATTAACGAGGCATTGGTATCCAGCCATTTAGACAAACGTTGGGACATCATCAGTTTCTTTGCGTTTAACTACAGATAGAAGATTGACAGTTTTATTCGTTTTTGTTTGGTGGAAGCTTTATCAAGAGAACGGTTTTTGGTAAACGTGTCTCTTCATTGGTGTATGAAAGCTGAATGAGAATGTTTTTAACGTGTTCAGCCCAACTTTGCAGATTGTGTTTTTGTTCTTCCTACGGTTTTGGCCCATAGGAGCAGAAGCTGCTGACAAATCAACCAAAGCTTGTGCCTTAATGCAGTTTTCGAGGATCGTAGGGACTCTTCTATCTTGTATTGTCGGCAAATTATTCAATTTATTCTATCTTCTGATTGAACCATTCGTCTTACATCTTTCTGAGCTTTCATCCTTCAATCCTGCAGAGTTTTGAGTAGGCTACGTGCTTAGATACGTTGACTTGTGATTGAGCAAATCCCAGTAAAGGTGATGATTCTCTTCCATTAGTTATTGGACCCGCTGATAGTTTTCAGTAAACCAATGTTGATTCATACGAACGGTAAGACAAAGGTCATGTACAGCACTGGAGTGCACTGCATTCCTGAATGTCGCCCACTTCTCCTCACTTCAGTGTCGTATTTTCACTCGCCCACGCCCACGCAGAAGATGCAACACCTGCCCCTTCACTTCCTCTCTCCTCACCGTCCAAGGGCGCAAACACTCCCTTCAAGTGAAGCAGCATTTCACTTGCATTTCCCCTAACTTAGTCTACTGCATTCGTTGCTCCCAATGCGGTCTCCTCTACATTGGAGAAACCAAACGCAAACTGGGCGACCGCTTTGCAGAACAACTGTGGTTTGTCCTCAAGAAAGACCCAAACCTCCCTGTCGCTTGCCATTTTAACACTCCACTCTGTTCAATTGCCCACATGTCTGTCCTTGGCTTGGTGCATTGTTCCAGTGAAGCCCAACGCAAACTGGAGGAACAGCACCTCATCTTCCGACTAGGCACTTTACAGCCTTCCGGGCTGAATATTGAATTCAAAAACTTTTGATCTTAAACTCCCCCTCCTCCCATCCCCACCCCGTTTCATCCCCCTCCCCTTTTTTTTCCAATAATTTATATAGATTCTTCTTTTCCCACCTATTTCCATTATTATTAAATCTAAAACTAAAACTTTGTCAGTCTTTCCACCCCACCCCCACTAGAGCTGTACCTTGACTATCCTGCCATCCAATCTTAATTAGCACTTTTTTTAGATAATATCACCACCTTCAACACCTCTTTGATCCTTTTGTCTGTGACATATTTTGATTATCTGCTCCTATCACTGCTTGCTTATCCCTACAACCACCCCACTCTCAACTTCTCTCTCCCACCGCCCCCCACCTTAGACCTGCTTATATTTCACCTCTCTCCTAACTATACTTCAGTGCTGCCGAAGGGTCATGAAGACTCGAAACGTTAACTGTTTTCTTCTCCACCGATTCTGCCAGACCTGCTGAGTTTTTCCAGGTAATTCTGTTTTTGTTTTGGATTTCCAGCATCCGCAGTACCTTTTAGCTTTTTGTTTTTATCTCGTATTTTCACAGTTCATTAGCGACTCAGAAGTTCCCTGAGGGAGATTCCTTCTTGTTTCAAACTTGAGCCTTTGAGACACTTGTACACTTTAAGACCTGGCGATGCCAATGTGTGAGCCAAAAATGTGTGTGTTTGAAAGGATAAGACAGTGGTCATCCCAGCAAACAACGCCTCACATGGCTTCATTATCCGCACACCCTACCAGCCCTGTGCCGGGGGGTGACATGGTCGAATACATGCCAGTGTATAGAGCCAAGGGGCACACAAGGTCCCATATTCCAATTGAGGTGGCGGAAAAACGTGTTGGTGATTAAAAGGCCATGTTCATCACCCATCTGCAGCACAGCAACTTCATAATGGCAAGTTTCTTGCGACCCCTTCCTATGTCTGGTTATCTGCAGCAACCCATGTGATGAAGTCGCCAAAAATGATGAATGTGACTGACATTGGGTAGAAGAATCGCACCTTATGCCTGTCATTTTAAAAAGCGTGCTTTAACACTTCAGTGCTGTTCATGGACTGGATATGCACTCTGAGGAGAGTTGTTTGCATGTTTTACTGCAGCAGCAGTTCAAGCGCCATCAGACCATCGTTAACCCATTGGCAAGGCAAAACAACTTATTGGCCTGATTGTTCATGACAACAAGCCGTGTACAAACTTCCCGCCATTTTACTTTTCCATGGTCATTAACATCATGTGTGGCCTGAGATTGCCTTGTTTCGACCCTCCTCAGGCAGGCGAAGGTCCATGAACGTTTCGATCTGCAAGTGCACCTAACGAGCTAACTACATTGCAAAGAAGCTCTTCCTGCAATGCGACGGCTCTGAGGAGTAACTTGCGGGTGCGCCTGGTCGATTCACCATGAGATCGGCGTCACATGTTATTTCTTTAATATGAAATATCCTATTTCAGTACCGGTGGGACCCCCGGTTGCGCACGTGGCTGAAACAGACATCTATCCATGAATTTGTCCCAGCCTCTCCATCACAGCAGGAAGTGAACAGTTTGGCCCTGAGAAGTGCTGCTCAATCGCTTAGTTCCGGCTGATTTCCCCTTCGGGTTCAATCCAGGGACTAAAGATCTCTTTGATTGAACAGCCTGACTGCAGGTTCGTGGTTATATCGCCCACTGCATCGTGAACTGCTGCTTCACCCCTATCCCATTGTGATTAGAGCTTGTTACTGAGAGATGTTGTGTCACAAATAATAATAATAAAAATGAGGAGAATGCTTTATTCAAGAATTGGATGGCAGTGCGTGAGAATAGCTGATCGTGAGCCTGCAACTCTCCTCCAGGATTATCTGGATGCAGTAACAAATGGGGCCTGAGTGGCTTGAGGCCTCACCAGCGGCAGTGAGTGCCAAGGATGTTTCAGGGTTTTTCTGAGCTCTACGCAATCCCAACCCGCGATGATCCCCGTTCAGGAGCGTGGCAATTGATGATGGCCCGATAGGCCGCTCACTTTGTCCTGGCTCATAATTTATGGTCCTCACCTTGGACAAACTCTCAGCTGTTGCATGAAGTTGCTGTTGGCACGCGCCAGTGGCCACAACATGGTCAACTGTTTCGAAGGATGGACCTCGGATTTATTGTGACTTCGGCTTTTGTTTACCGTGTCTTTTGAATACTGATCCCAGTGGAGTGGACGGATCAATACAAACTGGAGAGTAACAAGGCAGTTAAATAGAGTAAAAGAAGAATGTCGATATGTTGCCTTTGGTAATCAATAGCGCTACTTGTGGCATGTGCATTTGAGAGAGAGTCCAGAGGGAGCCAGGAAAGGAAAGAAACAAATAGACACAGGGATTGCACCCAGAAAGCTAAAGACAGACAGGACATAAGTTGGCGATCAAGACAAATCGCGGGGTGAGAGAAAACGTCAGGAAGTGATATAGAAATAGAAATTTAGAAAGAACAGAAGAGACAAGATGAAGAAAACTAAAATATGAAAGAAAGTCACAGAGAGTGAAAGATACAGAGAAAATCCAAAATAAACCTGAACTGGGGAGACAGCGAAAAGGAAAGGACTTGAACCCAAGAGCAGACAAGAGGGAGGAAGGCAAGCAAAATGAGGACATTCTCAGGTTCGAGTTATAGATTCATTAAACACAGCGATAGAATATCAATTAGAGATATATTATAAAGAGGTGGGAAAGTTGAGAAGGAAACAAAGATGATGAAATGAACTGATGGCAGAGAAACTGTGAGGAAAACGGAACATTTGCGTCACAGTTATGGAAAAGGGGTAAATGTGAAAGGGAGTGGAAGGAAACAAAAATGATATCCGGGGAAGGTTGAGTAAAGATGTTTAAACGGGTGGAGGAGTCACGGAGACAGAAAATTAAATAATAAAAGAGGAGAGGACTGAAACAGAAGACGTCTCTCAAAGCGAAATGGAGCCATAGTGAGCGGCAGAGCAGGAATATGAAACAGAAACTTTCACAGAGCAAAAGCACAGACAAAGGAGGACATCAAAGGAGGACATTCACTACACAATGCATTGGTTGGTTTTGTTGCTTAAAGTTACGTATGTCCATCAGTTTTACATTACGTTAACTAGATAACTCTGACAAGTTGCCCACACCATTGTCCTCCAACGCCTTTTTTCTTTCCTCCAGCTGAGTCAAACTGTTCTCCATTTGTGTCATTTCAAAAAGATGCAACCAGACCACCACTGACAATGGGATTTAAAACCTGGACCGGCACCGTTAACTCTGTCTACCCCCAAGGGTCTAGGCTTTCATCGTTTTAGTCATCGTCATATAAAGAGGCTGAGGAAGCGAAGTATCCTCACAGGGACGGAAAACATAACTGAGAAGCAAAAATATTAAGAAGACAATATTGTGTGAGAGAGTGAGTTCAGCACGGAGCGATCATATAATATGTACCTTTTCATAAACATTAATTTCTAAAAAGAAACTGCTGGGCAGTGTAATGCCAACAATGAGACGGGCGTTAGAGTTTGAGCTTAATTCTAACTGCGCTCTCTGGAGGACGAGCAAGAAAGTCACTCAGTCTGGGATAAATTATTCTGCGCAAAAGTACTGCAGGGAATTGACAAGAGACTCCTTTCAACCCGTAATATTACAAGTAACATTCAATCTGGTGTAATTTCTCAGCAAGTCAGCAATTTTTGTGCGTTTTTGGGTACATAGGATGTTGCTGCAGCGTCACTTTCTCTGTTATTAACCTGTATTCTGTACGTGGTTCATGTTAATTAAAACATGAATCGAAATACCAGGATAACAGTGAAGTGCATGAACGCTACGATGTAGCCCAGATTAATAATTACCCTTCGATATTGGAATTGTAACTATATTGTACATGGAAAATGCCCTTTCCATGCCGTAAATAACTTAGGCCCATTTATATTAAACACATGTCCACATCTCAAGGATTATGTTTCGCAATGCACAACACTATCAGCATTAAGATTCTGAGATTTTCAAACTGAACACAATATTCCCTCTACAACCTTATGTCTTAAGGTAATTTATGTTAGTCAATTTACTTCACACAACAGTTTACATTTCTCTTAGCTCAACCCAATCAGGGCTGCTATAAACCAATGGGCGTTCGCCCGGAACGACGACACTTAAAGGGGTGGGGTGGGGGTGGGAGATGGCGATAATTTGATGAACTATTCATCAGATACTGAAAATGCTCCCGAATCTCAGTTCCTGCAGACGCTGAGCGTCAGCAGTGGAATGGACGGTAAGCTTCAGTTTGCATTACGGTTATTTCTTAACGGGGCTGTTGGTGAACTGAAAGTTTGATCAGTAGCTGGGTGGTTCAAGGGCTGTGTGGGAGCTATGGACGGCGGGCAGATCACGGGGGTGCGGTTGACGATACTGCACTGTCTTCACTTTCCTGGGTAAATGCCAACGACAGCATTTGTGATGCTGGACACAATCCAATGCAATGCAACCTCCTTAAAAAATCACTGTTATTACTACTGACGCACAGTGACAGCTGCGTGTATCATCCACAAATTAATGGAACATATGAACATACGAATTGCAATTCCGTACTCAATATTAGAAGGACCAAGAACCCTTTGGCAGCGAGTTATTTTTTCTGACAAAATAATCAATGTTGACATCTGGAAAACTGTTGCTTTTACATCCCGACTGCATAGACTTTGGGAGGCACAGTCTGAGAGCGTGGGGAAGTCAGTTTCAACCCTGGAATTCAATGGTTGAAGCCCCACTTCCTTCTCTCCGCTGCGTTCCTTAAAGCTGTGATATTTACTTTTTATTTTGTCCATTAATTTTCCCGATAAAAATAATTGTCCACGATTCCCTGGAAGAATGTCACTTGACACTTGAATTTCACATGCCCGCTGCCACATGCTACTGTGCTTCATCCTGTTTATTACGTTTCTAATTAGATTGCCTCCGGACTCTTTGATACTCTGTCCTCTGTTCATTAATAGTTGCATGTCTCAAAAACGCTTGCGGTGGTCCCATCAGCGAGACCTAGGGGAGCAGAATTGCAATCCAGCATCTCGTTTTGGGGGGAAAAGCACATCCGTTGACTCTTTGCGATGTTTTCTCTCTGTTAGCCAATATCGTATCCACACAGTCATTCACTCTTTAAACAAATGCACGTCAATGGTGAACAACACTTTATGTGTCACCATATTGGGCAACCTGTGATCTCCGTTTGCACTGGAATAAGTATTATACTCATCCATCTTCTCCATTTCTTCACTAAACAACTCAATAAGGTTACTCAAACAAGATTTACCATGAACCAATCAGCGCTCACTTATATGGATCAGCCCGCAATTTTTAATTAAAATCTGCTTGTCGCGGATTAACATTTTTATATTGTCCCACTACATTCTAATTCAATGAGACGATTCAAAGAAGGAAATGATGCCCCATCCTTTCAACACAACTTTATTCATCCAAATATCTGCTTTTTGCAAAACAAGAAAACACTAAATTATGTTCAGTATACGTTTTATTTCATCTTTTATTTCATGGCATATTATGAATAAAGAATGACGAGAAAACAATTATGTTCTTGTGCTTAAATGTGAACCATTCCCACCATGTAATTTCTACCATATTTGAAGGTTTGTTTTAAAAGCAATTGCTCAAAAAATGCACGTTCTCTGCTGAATGTGACGACGTAAAACGTTTTGAAACGTCTGCCTCTGATTAGCATATATAAATATTCTGACGTTTATTTTCAACGTGTATTTCGCCGCGTTCATCAGGTCTTGTCAGAATTTAGCCTCAGTCAGGACATACATTAACGGTGCTTGTGCCGGAACTGAACATGGATCCAGCAACCTTCTGGTATTTGAAACTATAATACCGAGTGATCGCTAAATGCAGAGTGATGAAATATAGAACCTGTAACACTTATTAAATTGTAAACAATTTGTTATGCTTTAGCGCAATGCGAATGGTTTCCTTTGTTTATCCACTCGGGGTTCTTGATGTGTTAACTGTTCTTGCGCAGCTAGACTCTATTGTGGATTCGATTGGAGAAGGGAAAGTGCCGAAGCTCCCTCTTTTTCCAATTTACTCAGTGGGTGTGACTCACACGTTTGCCCATCCCTTCGGTGTTTGTGGTCCCCATGATTGACGATAAGCTTGGGAGTTTTATTCCCCTTCCGTCAGCTGCTCTTGCGTGTGATTCACACATTTTCCGATGAGCTGTTGAGCATGATTCCCCATCTTTCCAATGAGTTATACGTGCGTTTGATTCGCCAGCTTTCTAATGAGAATGGATTGTGTAACACCCTTATCCAATATTCTCATAATATTTTCCTCCATGAGGACAAAAGGCGAAATTTTCGAAACCAACAACTTAGCCCCTGTTCCTTCGTGTTCTGCATACAATGGGAGTGACAGAACGAAAAACAATGCTCCAGTGGAGGGCAAAACTCTTTAGTACGGGATAATTTTAAGAACATTATAATCTAACACATTTTTTGTACCTTTTAAAATCATCAATTCATCATTACGTCTGTTATCTTCAACTGCATTTACAAGTACACTCCAGGGCCCCTCTTCCTGTATTCATGTTTTTCTTTATTGTTATTCATTTTATCTTTACCTCTATAACATCATCTTTTTTCTTCCTACGAACATTTAGCATTTCACACATCTCTGCATTAATTTCCAGCTTCCACTTGTCCACCTGTTACACGAGGCGGTCCATGTCCCCCTCATGTAATGAAGACTTCGCTCAAATTCGACAAAACTTCCGATATTGTGTCATCTGCAAAATTCGAAAGTGTATCCCCAACATCCACGCTTAGGCATTAAAATATATTTAGGGAAAAGTTGTCCTCATACAAAAATTAAGGGAACCACACGCTGCACTATCCTGTAATTCCAATAACAGATGTTCACCATCACTCTGTGTTTCCCACAACAATCAGTCTTCGAATCCATGTGGACACTGTTTCTGTTATTCCAATCAGCTTCACCTTTGCTGGAAAGTCAATGTCATGATATTCCAGGGAACGTCTGTTGAAAATCCCTGGACATTATACCAATAGCATTACCATTATCAAAGCTTCCAAAAATCAAACAATTCCGAATTCGACAGTCTTGAAATTCTGAATCTCAATCACAGGAAACTCGAAACTTGTTTGTTCGCACAATCGAAAATCTTCCTGTGATTTAGAAAGCTCTTAACTCTTAGAGAGCCAACATCCAAATTGCAGAACGACAGATAAAAATTCTGATATGAGGCAAAGGCATTCCGGGATAAAATCTCACACAGGCCCACACTTTCAATTATATTAACAACAGGTAATTGTTTCAGTGGCAGCACATGAGAAACGGTCAGGTTTTGGATTTAAAATTAAATGAAGATCTCGTGCAGAAGTGAAATCAGCCTTCTACTGGCAATGCAAGGCACTGTCAATGTTGGAATCTTGAACCAAATCAGAAACTAATGAAATGCTCAGTTAGACTGGCACAGTCTGCGGAGAGACCAAGATCGTTACTTTGTTAAAATTGAAAACTTGTTCAGACGTGATGGAATAAAGAACTGCAAAAAAATCGCAACTATTAAAATGTGGGAGTGTGAGGAAGAAAACGGGAGATTATATGCTTACGGCGAGGTTGCTGGGGGATTATTTCCCAATGATTATATTGTACTAACATAAATGATGAGTCAATGGCTGTAGCTGATCAGTGTGGAAGACATTTGTTTTATCATCGAAGGTCCATTTATCTGCGCTCTGGGGAAGGTCATTAACAAATAGGCATCAAAGTTGACGGGGATTAACAGCACACAGCCTAATGGTAAAGCCCTCCAAAATATATGAAGTGTATTCAACTACCACAACGCGAATACCAAAGCAAAAGCATCTCTGCAAGGTTGGCGATTAACCAAACAATGATCTAACACAAAATATTTGGGAGTGAATCTAAATTAAACTCCAGAAGCATTGGACGAAAAAGATAGCAAATTTCAACACCAGAATAGACGATCGGGTGTTGACACGACAACACTTTACACATCAGTAACTGCACCATTAGTCTCAGCAGCTGAGTAGTGTGCACGTGTCTGACATGGGCCATCACACACACACACATACAACACGAACATATACAAATAAAAATATAGAAAATAGGACCAGGAGTAGGCCATTCGGGCCTTCGGGCCTGCTCTGCCGTTCACTATAACCATGGCTGATCACCCGAGTAAATAGCCTGCTCCCAGTTTCTACGTTTATCCTTTGATTACTTTCGCCCCACGAGCTGTGTCCAACTCCTTCTTGAAAACATACAATATTTAAGCCAATACTATTGTCTCTGGTAGCGAATTCCCCAGTCTCTTCATTGTCTGGACGGAAAATGTAGCTCCTCATCTCAGTGCTACATGGTCTACACCGTATCCTCAGAGTGCGACCCCTGGTTCTGGACTCCCAGGCGTGGGGATCATCCTTCTGCATCGAACCTGTCTTGCCCTGTTCTAAATTTTATAGCTTACTACGAGATGCCTCTTATTCTGATCATCTCCATCGAATATAATCCTAACTGACACAACATCTCCTGATATGTCAGTCCCACCAAACCAAGAACCAGTCTGGTAAACCTGTTAGGGTTATATTCGCTGGAGTTCAGGAGAATGAGGGGGGAAAGTAATCAATGGATACATGGACAATGCAGGAACAGGCTGTTGACTTGGATAATCAGCCTTGATTAGGATGAATGGCGGAGCAAGTTCGAAATGCCGAATGGTCCACTCCTGCTCCAATTATCTCTGCTTCTATGTTTTTATCAACTCAATAGCTCCAGATATGTCACTCCCGCCATCCCTGGCATCATCTGGTAAATCATCACTGCACTCTGGTTATATCAATAACATGCATCTTTAGATAACGAAATCCAAACTGCACACGATATTCCAGGTTTGGTCTCACCAGGGTCCTGTCTAATCATAGCACGCTTACACTCAGCGACGCATGTACGAGGACACCCAGGTCCCGCTGCACATTCCCCTCTCTCAAATTATATCTATTCAGATAATAATCTGCCTTTCTGCTTTTGCTGCCAAAGTAGATAATCTCACAATTATCCACATTACACTGCATCTGCCATGCATTTGCCCACTAACTCAGCTTGTCCAAATCACAATGAGGCATCTCTGCATCTTCCGCAAAACTGACCCTCCCGCCTAGTTTTTTGTCACCTGCAAGTTTGGAGATATTACATTTAGTTCCCAAATCTAAATCAGTAGCATAAATTGTGAATAGCCGGGGTCCCAGCACCGATCCCTGCAGTGCCCCAATAGTCTCTGCCTGCCATTCTGAAAAGAAAAGACCCGCTTATTCCGACACTTTGTTACGTGTCTGCCAACCAGTTTGCTATCCATATGGATACGCTACCCCCAATCACATTCATTTTAATTTTACACACTAAACACTTATGTGGGACTTTGTCGAAACTCTATTGATAATCCATATAAACGACATTCACTGGGTCCCCTTCATCAACTCTCCTAGTGAAATCCTCGAAAATTTCCAAGCATGATTTCCATTTCATAAATGCATGCTGACTGTGTCCAAATCTGCCACTGCTTCCCAAGTGTTTTCTACGAATTATATGAAAATGGACCCTCGAATTTCCACGCTACCGACGTCGGGGTAACTATCCTATAATCCCCTGTTTGCTCTCTAGCTCCCTTTTTAAATAGCGGTTTTACATTCGATACACTACAATCTTTAGGAACTGTTCCTGAGTCTATATAACCAGTGCACCCAATATTTCTGGGGACACTTCCTTAATTAGTCTGGGATATAGAGTATCAGGCCGTGGAGATTTAGCGGCCTTCAATTCCATCAGTTTCCCCAACACCATTTGACAGAGGCTCTCTTTGAATTTGTCCTTGATTTCCATGGAATATCGCTTTCCTTATTCCCCTTTATGTATTCTGTTCTTGTCCTTGATTCCCCCTGCTCTGGCTCCTTGCATAGGCTCCCATTTCCCTGCCACTTTAGTTTAAACCTTCCCCAACCACTCGAGTAAATATTGCCCTTAGGACATAAGTCAAGTTCCTGCCCTAGTGTAACCTTCCTGTTTGTACTGGTCCCATCTCAGCCAGATCCGCTCCCAGTGTCCCAGGAATCTGGAGCGCTCCCCCTCTCACTATCTCTTCAGCCTCCTGTTCATCCAATAAATCCTAATATTTCTACTCTGACTAGCACGTGACACTGCCAGTAACATTGAGATCACTACCATTGACCTACAACTTTTCAACTTACTTCCTAACTCCTTATATTCTGTTTTTGGAACCACGTCCCTTTTCACCTGTGTCGTTTGTACCGATGTGTATCACGACCACTGGCTGTTCACCATCACTTTTCAGAATGTCCTGAAGCTGCTCTGAGATATCTTTAGGCCGAGCACCAAGGAGGCAACATACCATCCTGGAGTCTCATTTGCGGCCACAGAAACGATGACCTAATCACCTTACATTAAATCCCTTCTAACTATCGCACTCCCACAATTTCTACTCCTTCCTTGTGCAGTAGAGCCAAGCACGGTGCAATGAATTTGGCTGTTGGGGATATACCATGAGATAGTTCCTCTTAAAAGCATCCAAAGCGGTATATCTGTTTTAGAAATGAATCGTAGCTGGAGATCCCTGCACTGCCCGCCTGGTTTCTTTATCTGCCTGGTGGACACCCGTTCCTCTCCTGCCTGTGGACATTTAGCCTGCGGTGTGACCACCTCTCTATAAGTGCGATCGACGATACTCTCTGCCTTGCGAGTGTTCCACAATGTCCCCATCCGCCACTGCAGCTCCGAAACCCGGGCTTCCAGGAGCTGCAGCTGGAGACACTTCCCACGCGCATGCTGGTCCCGGGGCATTGGAAATATTCCCGGCTTCCCAAATAAACTCATCTGTCTTCTCCTAACTCATTCTATGCTGCTGACCTTGTTATGACACGGCAGAGGCTGTGTGCAAGGCGGGACCAAATCCACGAGGGGAAATTTGGTTCCGCAAATAAAACTGTTTTGTTATTTATATTTCTAAAGAGGAGACTGAACACTGAAATGATAGGCAATTAATCCATTAAGAACTTTAGAGTTTTACCGTTTCCAATTTAAATAAAAACAAAGGGAGAGATGTGAAACTCATGCAGTTGCTTAATACTGTAGCTAATACTAAAATTCCTAAGAAACCTGACTGCCGATCCCGCCGCCTTGTAGGTCAACAGTCCAAAATAGATTTTTAATGTGGAAAGACAGGCCAGCTCAATTATCACCTTTAAGGTCTGGACGCAGTAGAATCATGAAGACAGGGCTCGAGGCTGTTTTGTAAGCTTCGGCTGGATGTCCCAGCGCCTCTCCCAACAAAGCCTTTCACTCTCCATTCTATACCTTTTCTCTCTTTTGAATCTGTAAATTCCATTGTCCCATATGTGTTTGAAAATGTCCTTTTCCATAATATAAACACTTCATGGTTGTACTGTTGTCATAAACCTTTGGGATAAAAAAACACACTGCTAGGGCTCACCTTGTTAGATGTGAACATCCTGCTGCGTCTTTGAAATCACAACGGCACTGGTGTAACTTAAAATGCAAATTCCCCTCAAACATTACATTCTAAGGCTTCAGACATGTTTACATATGTGGCATTTCAAGCACTTCCCTAAGTTATTTTCATGCTTCCAAATCTCGAGTGCAGCTTTCGACAATTCATTAAATTACTCACTGATACACACACACCTAAAGACACACACACACACACACACACACACACACATACACATGCAGACACACACACACACACTCACATTAACACAAACACAGGCAAACACAAAAACAAACACACACACATACTATCCAGGCCCAACTAATAATCTTGTTTTCCAAATTATGAACAATAATATGATGAATCTTAATATCACTCTCCTAACAGCCTCATATCCAAAGAGCAATGGTCATTTGATCAATGGTTTATTAATGAAGAGCACACTCCTGTAATCGCCAATGGATATGTTTGTGTCAATCTTAACTCTACTATTCCGGAACTGAGTTTTGATACTAGCGACACAAACAGTGCATCCTGATTTGAACTGGCAATTTGTAACTATTTTTAATCAATATTCAGCCATGATCTGCTCAAATTACGGAGCAGGTTCGAAGGGTAGAATCACCGAGTTTAAATCCTAAATCCGATGTTGATACGTAGTTTCGCTTTCAACAATTTTGGAGCATAGGTTACACGCATGGAAGCAGACGGCAGAAAGCAGGATAACTTCCCTGCATTTGGCTTTACCTAGGAAGAAGATATCGCAACAACATAGCGAAGGAGAATGCCGTTGTATCATTTAATGGAATAAAGTTGATGCAGAATTTTACAGGTGATATATTTGATAAGTTGTCTGTCGATGACTAGTCACGAGGACCGGAGGAGATGCAGCCGAATAGATTGAGAAAACGGAGGGCGAATATTGTGAAGGCGCTGACGCGAATCTCCCAATACTCTTCAGATACATGATCGGTTATGGAAAACAGGAATATTATAAATGTTCCATATATAATAAAGATAAAGAAAGTCAAAGGGAGAGAGATAGACAGGGAAAGAGGGACAAACAGAGAGAAAGAGAGAGATACAAGGAGAGAGGAGGAAAAATATGGAGGAATAGAAAGAGCTGGTGTTGTTGAGCGCCTGGAGGGGGCGGGAAAGTCCACTGGGCCATGGGTGAGACAATAAGACAGCCTCCCTCGGAGTCTGTGTAACACACACAGGGAGATTGGTACGCTCTCCGCTGGGTGTCGTGATTTTATACTACATTCAAAAAATCAGTAGCAAATAACTAATTATTAACCATAATCAAAAACACACTGTTAACATTAGCTCTCCCACTGAACTCAGGAAGGTGCAACATTTGACAGAGACCAGAATGGAATATTACGGCACTCGCTGAGATTTCTATCTGTATAATTATTTCGCTCATGCCACAGTTGTCGGGAAAGCACCCCAAGAGACTGTACCTATGTTACAGAGCCATGGGCCACTTATATTACGTAAATGATTGGGGAGACTGTCACTCAGGTTTAAGAGCTGGTGGGGCAGTCACTAATGCAATGGATTGGGGAGATGGTCACTCAGGCTGCAAAGCCTGTGGCCAGTCATATGTAGCCATTGATGGAGGAGACCATAACCCAGACTACGGAGCTGGGGTCAGTCTCTATAGGAATTGAACGAGGAGAATGTCACTCCGGTTACAGAGGCAGTTGCCATTCAGTACAGCAATGGTTTGTGAAGATTTCCACTCAGGTTACAGAGCCTCCTGCCTGCAAATGTAGTAATTGATTGGGGAGACGGTCACTCAAGTAACAGAGCTGGGCCGAGTCAGTAGACTAATTGATTGGGGAGGAGGTCACTCAGGCTGCAGGACCAGTGGCCCTATCGGTGCAACAAATAATTGTGGAGACTGTCACTCAAGCTGCATAGCCGTGGGCCAGTCGGCATATTGTTTGGTTGAGAAGAAACTCACTCAGCTTACAGGACCGGAACACAGTCAGTATATTAATTGATTGACGAGGCTGTCACTCAGGATACAGAGCCCGGGGCCACTCAGTATTGTAACTGATGGGGAGACTGTCATTCAGGTTACAGAACCAGAGGCCTGTCAGTATAGTAATGTATTTGGGGAGACTGTCACAGAGGTTACAGCACTAGGGCCTGACACGCTTGGAATTGAGTGAAGAGACTGTAATATCGTAATAGAGTGTTGTGATTGTCAGCATCCTTGCAGAGACCTGTTCCATGCACTATTTTAACAGAGTGGAGAGACACTCAGCATATTTAGAACATGGGGTCTCTGCCAATCGTAATAGAGTGGAGAGACTGCCAGGATGTTTACAGAGCTGGATTTTGTCACTATATTAATAGAATGGGGTGACTATCAGGGTGTTTATATAGCCCAGGAACTGTCACTATAGCAACAGAGTGGGGAGACTGACTGTATTCTGACAGAGCCAGGGCCCTATCACTAACATAATGGAGAGGGCAGACCGTAAGTGTCACTGGAGAGCCCGGGGCTTGTGGAATAATTGAATGCGGAAACTGTCAGATATTACAGAGACCGGGGGGCTGTCACTGTGATAATAGACTGGGGAGCCAGTCCGGATTTTTCCAGACGCGGGTTCTGCCACTATTGCAATAAATTGGTAGACTGTCAGTAATTTTACTGATCCGGGGGCTTCTCAGTACAGTAATTGAATGTTCGGACTGAAAGAATGTTCACAGAGTAGGGAGCCGCTTAATGTTGTCAGAGACAGGGCCGAATGTCAAAATGTGTACAGAGCAGCGGGCTTGCCACTAAATGAATAGAGTTGGCAGACTCTGAGAATGTTTACAGAGCCGAGGCCCTGTCACTGTAGTAATAAAGTGCGGACACTGCCAAAATATTTACAAACCTGGGGGCCAGTTACTATAGTGATAGCCTGCGGAGATTGCCATATTATGTACAATGCCGTGTGTCTGTGAGTATATTAATAGAGTGGGAAGATGCCCAATAGGTTTACAGAGCTGGGGGCTATCACGATAGGGATAGAGTCGGTAGACTGTCAGTGTATTTATAGAGCTTGGGAATTGTCACGATTTTAATAGAGTGGGGAGACTGTCAGTTTTTTTTTTACAGAACCAGGGTCTATCTATAGGGAGAGGCTGCTTAGGTTGTTATTATGTTTACAGACCCGGGTACCAGTCACTATACTAAGAGAGTAGCGATACAGTCAGTATGTTCATAGAGTTGGGGGGCTGTCACTGTTGTAATAGAGTGGGGAGACTTTCAGTATGATTAAAGAGCCGGGGACCTCTCAATATACTAATAGAGAGGATGGACTCTCGTTAATTTGATAGAACCGGACTTCTTGCTCTACAATAATAGTGAGGAGACTGTTAGAATATTTACAGAGCCAGAGCCTGCCACAATAGTTATAGAGAAGGGGAAACAGTCAGTATTTTTACAGAGCTGGTCGCAAGTTATTGCAGTAATACAGTGGGGAGACTCTCAGTATGTTTACAGACCCAGGTGACGTCACCATATTAAGAGAGTGGGGAGACAGTCAGCATTGTTAAAGCTGCTAGCCTGTCAATATACTAATATAGAGACTGGCCTGTCGGTACTTTGATAGAAAGGGGGTTATTTCACTACGGTAATAGAGTGGGGAGACTGTCAGTATGTTTACAGAGCCGTGGCCTGTCTTTATAGCCATAAATTGGGACACTTTCAATAATTTCCGACAACTAGTGGGTGTCAGGAAAGTAATAGAGGAGAGAGATTGTCAGTATGTTCACAAAGCCGAGGGACTGTCACTACCCTAATAGTGTTGGGAAACGGAATGTTTAGAGAGTCGGCAGCCTCTCACTGTTGTAATATACTGGGGTGACTGTCAGTATGTTTAAAGCGCCTGCTGCCTGTCAGTATAGTAATAGCGTGGACAGATAGTTAATGCTTTGAAAGACCTGCGACCCTGTCACAATAGCAATAGCTTGGGGGGAGGCGTGGGGTTAGGGGTGAAGTAGTGGAGCTCTCACTGTCTTTACAGAGCAAGGGGCTTGTCATCATTGTAAAGTGTCGATAGATTGCCAGTACTTTGACAGAGCGTGGGGCGTATGTCTATAGGAATACTTTGGTGCACTTTCTGGATTTTTACAGAGCCAGCGCCCTGTTGCCACAGTAATAGATTTTTGAGACAGACAGTGCGTTTTCAGCGTAGAGTGTCTGTCATTATATTAATAGATTGTGGAGGTTATCTGTATGTTTACAAGTCAGTGGCCTGCCCCAAAGTAATCGAATGGGACACTGTAATTTTCTTTAGAGTGCCGGTGGCCTGTCACTATAGTGATAGATTGCGGAGCCTCTCTGTATGTTTAAAGAGCTGAGGGGCTTTCAATATGTAATGAGAGAGGATAGACTGTCACTATTTTTACGGAACCCGTATTCTGCCACTATAGTAATGTATTGGAGATAATGTCATTATATTTACATAGAGAGTGACCCTTCAAAGGAGCAATAGAATGGGCAGACTTTCGGTATGTTTACAGAGCCGGGGCCCTCTCACTATTGTAATAGTTTGGGGAGTCTGTCAGTATGTTTACAGAGCCGGCGGCCACTCACTACACTAATCGATTTGAATGACTGTCAGTGTGTTTACAGAACTGGAGGTTCACCCCCGGCTTCTTCCTCTTCACCCTGCAACTTCCCGCAGCCCTCTTGCTGCTTAAATTGACATCAGTGAAATGTATTTGCTGCATTTCCGACAGCAGCGACTACGCTTCAAGATGACACCGTTGCCTTTAAAGTTTTGGGCTGCTTTTTTTGTGAGTTAAGAAATTTTTCTTTCTTTGAAAAGTAGTAGCGGGAAACAAAAACGTAGGAGGAGGCGATATACCCCGTTGTTTGTTTGATTTCCAAACTCCATGAAACACTCCTGCAGCTCGACACCACGTAACAAGCTCACAACCCTTCCATCACTTGTGTCCCTCCTCTCCCCCTACTGTTAACAACTCTGCATCCACTAAAGCTCGTCATTCACCTTTAGCCCCGTTCCACACCCATTGAAATTATTTACAAACATTTGATCACCCTTTGCCACCCAGTGAATAACTTCCAAACCCTCTGCTCGCCCTTCTCCACCACCAAAAACTGTTGCAAACGCTCTGGTCGCCTTTCCCCACGCAGTGAACCTCTTCCCAATCCTCTGACCGCCCGATGGCGCCCTCTATAATCCCTACTAACAATAGGATTGTTCTATTGTTCTTCCCCAGGCACCAGAACTCTTCCCAAACCTCTGATCGCCCGTTGGCGGCGTTTTAATTACATTCTAACAATTGGATTGTTTTTCTCCAGCTACTAAAACGTATCCTTCCGTCTGAACGCCCTTCACCACCCACTAAAACTCATCCAAACCCTCAGATCCCTCATCCCCACTCACTGTTACTCTTCTGAATACCCTGATCATCCTTCCCCACTCACTGACTTCATTCCCAACCATCTGTTCGCTCTTCCCCACCCAATGAATAACGTCCAAACCCTCTGATAACACTTTGCCACTCACACGAAATATTTCTAACACTTCGATCCCACTTCGCCTCCTACTGAAAAAATTCCCCACAAACTGAAACGACGTTCCCATACATTGGCCCATTCACCACACTCTGACCAACATTCTCATCCCTGAAACTCTTTCCCATATGAAGAACTTGTATCTGTACTGTAATGGTTATTTTGTTTTCTTGACACGAGCAAGGTTTCTGTCTCGACAATGTCTAGAACTTTAGTCTGCAGGGAGCGCGGATCGCTCAGCTGGTAGATACTCAGATTTGCAAGCTGAAGGCCCAGTGTCCCAAGTTCTGTGTGAGTGCTGCCTTCAGCAAAACTCAGTCAATTCTCATGAAACCATTAAAAGTGAGAAGTGTCCGCTCAATTTCCCTGCTCCTTCAATGGAACTAAAGGATATGTTATTATAACCTGCAAATAATGTGCATCCTACCGAAATCTCAGCAGCCACGATCGTTGTTATTCTTGAATAACAAGGGAGTCAAAGATTATCGGGATAGGCAGAATGAGAAGTTGAGGCCAGAATCATATCAGTCATGATGTCATCAAATCGGGCAGCAGGCTTAAGGGGCCGAATCTCCTTATCCTGCTAATAATTGCCAAGCCACTATATCCTTCCCAATTCGTTCAGCCGCTGAAATCCCCTATCACAACGTTACCCACCTCCTGAAGCAATTCCCAAACCCTGGCCTACTTTCCATGTCCCCTTCTCCGCCTGTACTCATGCTCTACACCCTGATGTTTGTGAGATATCTTGCTCTGCAAATGGCCAGAGTGCTGACATTCCGACGCACCTGCCTTATATCGGTTCCTCTTGAAAGGGCTATTCATAACTTTCAGAGATTCCCCACATTGACCTCCATTTCCCATCCCGTATGATTCCTACCTTTTCTATCAGCGTCATTCCTTTCCCAAGCACCTTGTCCTGGACACGTTGGTCCAAAAGAGAAACAAGACAGGAAATGAAACAGTGATCAATGCACTAAGTTTTATTTCTGCGTACAGCCCATTATTCAGAAAGCAGCAATACAGGGTCAGGGGTCAGTGGACTGAGACAATCAATTACAGCCTGCTTCCCAGGGACGAAGATTTCAATCAGTAAGAACATGGAGAGCTCGGGCTGCCGGAAATACATCACCTGATATTACTTTCCTTGTGCGCAGCATAGGTACAAACCGTATGGTTTAAGGAGGACCTCCTGGTGTGAGGCACACGGATAATTTTGAAGTCTTCCTCCTGTCATTTGGCAGGCCTTCATCAGTCCTATAATCCAAAATGAATAATTAATTGAGTGATCGTTGTGAACCCAGAGAGAGCGAGATCGATGGGGAAACATAATGCGGAGTTTCTCAGTGTTATTGGGAATGACATTGAATCACACGCCAACATGAACACTTTTATATTTAATTAAAACCCACACTTCCCTCCCTCCCATCGACATCTACTGGCACAAGCTGGGCAGTCCAAGGGTGTTTCTCAAAGTGGACACCATTACACCTACATTCGAAGACCAGAGATAGTGAAATGAACGGTCTGACATTTATATCTAAAACTTTTCCTGTCAGACGAAGAGTCCAAAGGGATTCATAGGCCATGGATAGTTTCTGAAACTCTGAGGCTGTTATATATGAAACAAAGTGGCCAATCAGCTTTCAGAAATCTCTCTCAAATAAAGCAGGAGATTCGATAGGCTGAGAAGTTCATGTCATGTTGGTTGGGAGGGTGATGCCGATCGAAGGGACACGGAAAACTGCCAGGCTATCAATAATCGATCAGATATGCTCTGCCCCATGAAGAGTTAGACAGGAGCTCAGTTTAATGTTTCACCCAAAGCATTACACATTCAACAGTGCAGCACTCTCCCAGTGGTGGAATGGATCTGCTGAGTGGGAAATCAACCCACTACTTGTTCACTCAGTTCACGGCAGATGCAGAGTGACAATGGATAAATTAACCACTTGTCTTACAGAGATTATTTGTTTTCTCAGACACCAAACCCTGTGAACGCTGCAGTATTCATCGAATTAAATAAAAATGTCTGAAACCTTTTTAATCCCCCTCCCTGTCCTCGTTATGGAAAGCTGACTGATGTCTCGGGAGTGTTGTCACATTCATTTCCAGTTTTCCTCCGTTTTCCACATTTTTCACCTGGGATACGGACAGTGAGAGTGCATTTAATTGACTGAGGGAGCAGTACTGAGGGAACTTCCGATCCTTTCCTCTCACACTTTTCAGCAGGTATCAGTGATCGTGAGCAGTGACTGGTGGTTACCCCTATGTGGTGCGTTGGGACTGAGACCAACTGCAGAGTTTCCCAATCAAATGACTCGTGTGGATGTGATCCACCGACTCGGCGCTGATCCTTTTATTGCAGCTCTGCTTAGAACAGCTCCCAACACCGAGAATTCCATCTAGCTGCTAAGCTAGTGACTGAACATTCAGGGAATTATCCTGTAGTACTAGTTAATGTTAAAGGTTTCAGTCTTACAAACAATCATCTTAATACAGCAGATTAAAACATGCTTCTAAATTCGAATAATTCAGTTTAAAACTAAAGAAATATCCTATCATTGGCTTCTGAATGATCGGATAAATTTAGAAGCACAAACCTTTGATCCATAACCGGTTTGCCTGTACAAGAATAGTACTGTGCTGTGCCATCATTAGAACTGCTATTAGCAAGATGAGAGTTTTCTCCATCTTCGGTGGATTTCCTCAGAGTTAGTATCAGGATGCTGGAGTTGATGTTTTCTGTATCGAATCTCCGAGATTGTGCTGCTTTTATAATCACACACACACGGGTAGTGTCATCAATCACTGATCTTAGTAGGGCGGAAGGCGTTTCAATTCCTGCTACATCTCATTTACCTGAGTGAAGCCTTCAGGCAAGAGCTCCAGTCAGTGATCGCTTGCTAAACATAGGGAAGGGAAATCTGAGGTGCAGTTAAGAGATGCAGTCCCGACGAAACCGGAGCTGCACTTATTCTAAGGGGGTTGAAGCTGTGTGTCCCTGTAGGGGTTGTCTTTAAAAATAAATTAATCAATTTAGATGAGTTAGGGTTTCCAAGGCCATTTTGCGATCCTTTTGTCCAGGTCTAGGCAGGGGGAGTGAGGCCACTTCTCTGTGGTGGGTGCTGCAGAACAGCATAAAACAATAATCAGAAGTGAATGGTTGCAGGCAGCCAGGGAGGGCTGTTTCGACCGTCTCACTTCGAGCAGCTGAAAAAAGTGTTGCCCGAAGTGAAATTACATCGTAGAGTCATTAGGACAAAGAATGACGACAATCAGCCCATCCAGTCCATTCTAGTTCTTGGACAATCCGATTAGCCCAATTCGGCTGCACTATCCCCATGCCCCTGCATATTTATTTCCTGCTAGTACTCAAACAATATCCTTTTGGAATCATTGCCTATCTCTGCTTCCACCATCAAAGGCAGCGAGTTCCCGGTCATTGCCGATTGTTGGATCAAAATGTTATTCCTCCCATGCTCCCTACAACCTCCCCCATCCTCATCCCTAAATTGATCTAAGCCAAAACACCCAAAAAAGGACAACATGCACAAAGTGAGGGTATGGAAATAACGTTGCGCGGAATATTCGAATAAGCACATAAATATTTTACAATTACAATAGGAAAAGCACGGTTGGCATAAGCAATGCAGGCCAATTGAAAACTGATAATCTGCTCCCGTCAATAAAAATAAGCAAATATCAGGCATGATAAATAGTAACCTTGTTGCAGCGTTTGTTGTAAAGGAGAGCTCTGCATGTGAGGCATCCCAATGAAACTATCATTGCATCAGGAACAGGGATTCAGCAAAGTCAATTTTAACACAAATAATTGTTATGCAGAGATTAATGACAAGCAGGACGGACAAATCTCCAAGACCGGATTGTTGACTTCCAACTGTTTAAAGGAAGTTTTTGGGACAATTGCAGGTGCCCTAATCAGAAACGTGCAGCGATGTCTACAGCTGTTTACCACTTCTTTCAATAGGAAATATTGCCTGTCACTCCGCCAAATAAGAAAGGTGTTAGACGTAAACCAATGAATTTTCGGCCACTGTGGCCTCTAATTGGCCCCACCCTTTCCCTAGTTATCATTTTGTTCTTTGTCTACTTGAAAACAACCCGCTGGGGTTTCCATTATTCTCCCCACCGATGCTTTCTCCTGCACTGTCTTGGCTTTCATCATTTCCATGTAAGATCCCGATTGCACTTTTAATACTCCCCTAGGGACTCTGCCGTACTGAGCTTCGGTATCTTCCAGAAGCTTCTTTTCTTTTTCTTAATCCATCTTTAATTTCCCTTGACGCCCTGCGTTCTCCGGACTTGACTGTATGTATATATACATTTATTATTGCAGAGCTGAATACATTCTTGACAAGCAAGGGGCAGAGAGGTTCCGGGGGGTAGGGGGGATGTAGATTTCAGGTAACTATCAGGTCAGCCGTGACTTTGTTAAATGAAGGAGTAGACCCGAGGGGCTCAACGGTTTACTCCTGCTCCTTCTTCGCATGTTCGCATTACCATTAAATTCTTGTAGGGCTCGAAGCTACTGACGGAGGCTCTCAGGTCGAGGAAACTCATTTAAAAACTTGGGGGAGGGGGAGAAGTTCAGTGCAATTCATTCCCTGTAATTAATGTGGTTGCTGGTCATCAATGGAAGTGTTTCTGTTGGTACAGAAATTAAACACGAATATTTTTTACTAAGAAGGTTGGCACAGGAAGGGAGAGAGGGAGAGAGAGAGAAGCGCAGATGCAGCAAAAACAAACAAGGAAACTTATAAACAGATTAGGACGGATGCTAAAAATCTGAATTAAAAGCAGAAAATTCTGAGAAAAAAACAACTCAGCAGGTCGGGCAGCATCTGAGAGCTCTACGTCAGTGCGGAAAAAAAAACATATATTGGGAAATAAACGACACAGTGTTAGAGAGAGAGGGAGAGAGAGAGAGAGCGAGAGAGTGGGGGAGAGAGACAAAGAGAGAGAGAAGAGAGTGTTTACCATATCCACCCTTACATGAGTCTGCCCTCAAGCTGACTGTTTTTTTTCTGTTTGTTTCCTAGATGTCTGTGCAATGCTTTGCTATTTCTTGTTAACTTGCCATGGAAAAATAACTCTTAATAGTTAAGCTTAGCCCTCTTCGTATTTTTTTCGATTTGTTTCAAAGCACCTCCTGTTCATATTTGTTATAAGCTTCCATCTTGTTGCAGCACATGATGGTTTGTGGATCGAAGCGGAACTGCCAGGTGGTGGTGTTCCCTTGCATCTGCTGCCCTTGTCCTTCTAGCTGCTAGCCATTGTGGGTTTAGAAGGTGCTGTCAAAGTATCTTGGTGCGTTCCTGCAATCCATCTTGTCGACGGTACACAATTCTGTCACTGTGGGCTGGTGCTGGGGAAAGAGGATATTTGTGGATGTGCTGCCAATCAAGCGGCTGCTTTGCCCTGGATGGTGTCGAGCTTCTTGCGTGTTGGAGCCGCACACCTCCAGGCAAGTTCAAAGCCTCCCATAAAACTCCTCTCCTGTGCCTTCAGGATTGTGGAGGGGCATCTGGGAGTTGTTCGCCACACGATTCCGAGCCTCTGACCTGTCATTGTAGCCACGGTATTTATATGGCTGCCCAGTTCATTCTCTGATCAATGGCAAATCCCATAATGTTGATTGTGGGGTGTTCAGCGATGGTAGTGCCATTGAATGCCAAGTTCATTGAGTGGCACTTGTGTGGCGTGAATATTACTTGCCACTTGAAAATCCAAGCCTGAATATTGTGCAAGCCATGCTATATTTGCACATGGACTGATTCAGGTTCAGAACATTCACAAATGACACTGAACATTGTGTAGTGAACATCCCCACTTGTAACCTTATGATGGAATTAAGGCCATTGATGAAGCAGCCGGGATGGTCGGCCGAGGACACGCCAATGTGGAATTGCTGCACTGATGTACTTGGACAGAAATGTTTAACCTCCAAATAACATAAAGATATTGTTTTTTGCTAGGTATGACTCAAAACCTCTCTGATCACCATTGACCCCAAATATTATCGGGCGTCTTAATGGCTCACTCTGCCAAAACCTGCCTTGATGACAGAGTCAGAAATTCTCACCTAGCCTCTGAATTTCAGATCATCTATCTATGTTTGGACCAAGGGTGTACTCAGGTCAAGAGCTGAGTGTTCCTGGCAGAACAAAAGACAGAACATCAGCGAACATGTTATTGATAATTTAATGCCGCTTCATTGTACATTGATTTCCACTTCTATCAATTCACTTTGTATGGAGAGCAGACTAATTGGACAACAATTGGCTGTGGTGGATTTGACCGGCTTTTTGAGTACAGGACATAGTCGAGCAATTTCCCATCTTTCCGGGTACATGCCAGTGTTGTCGCTGCACTGGAAAGGCTTGGCTATGTGCGCGGCAAGTACTCGACCGCAGGTCCTCAGTATTATTGCTAGAATATTGTCAAGGTCCATTGTCTTTGCATAACCATTCCCTTTTAGCCAATTCTTGATATTATTTGGAATGAACCGAATTGGCTGAGGATTGCACCCCCCCACCCCCGCCTTATCTGCCAACAATCACCTTAAACCTATGCGCGCTCCTCCCTGACCCCTCTGCTCATGAAAGTTGTCACTTCCAAACACTCTATCCTGCCACCTCACAGTTTAGTGCATCTCAATTAAATCTCACCTCATTTCCCTGTTTTCCAAAGTTAAAAAAAAACCCTAGCCAATCCAAACTTACCTCATAGCGTAATGCTCCTGTTCTAGCAACATCCTTGCAAATATCTCTGTACCCTTGCTATTGCAATTGCATTCTTTCTGTAAAATGGTGACCATGCCTGCCATCAAATTTAAGGCTTTCTACTAAGTAATTTTTTAGATAGTTCCAAAATAACCTCCTTGGTCTTATATTCTATATTTCGGCTAAAAAAATTGAATAATTCCAGATGACATCTCAGCCATCCTACCAACTTGTCCTGCTACCTTCAGGCAACCGTGAGCATTCACCCAAGGCCTGACTTCCTCTTCAACTCCCATTATCCTCTCATTTCTTGTGCAATCCTTTGCTTATTTGGCCTTCTTAAATGCATCGTCTCACACTGCTGTGGGCTGAATTCAATTCGAAATACTTCTGTCCACCTGACCAGAACTTGGATATCTTGCTGCAGTCTACAGAAACCCTCCTCTCTATCAATCGCTCCGCCAATTTTAATAGGGCCTCCAACTTCTTCATCAATCCCCATACATTTACATTTAAAATCATTAATAAACGCCACACAAAGCAAAGGAGCTATTACTATGTCTACAGGAACCTCAATGGAAACAGCCCTCTAATCACATTAGCACCCGACAACAATTAGTATTTGTTTCCAGTTACTAAATAAATTTTATATCCAGCGTTTTACATTCTCCTGGAACTCAAGGGTTTTATATTTTTTAACGAGTCAGCCATGTGGGAACTCGTCAGGAAAAAAAAAAATGTTCCAATCTATTATTAATTCAATCAACCACAATCACTGATATCAATTTCCCCAATGTATTCGGATAATTTATTATTATTATTATTATTATTATTATTATTATTACGAAGATGATTATTTTCATCTTTCTACATCTGGCTAGTATGGCTTTAAATTTCACCTGAATTCATTCCTTCCGTGGGGCATTTAAACATTTCAAGACTTTGGTCACATATTTTCAACCAATTTCGTCCAATGTTAGATGGGCTGAAGAATGCACTTCACGTTATTTAAACTGTCTCTGATCCGCTCTTCGTCAAACAGCCCGTACCCCACGTTTAAATACGGTTTGCAGCCAAGAACCAATTGCTGCCAATTATTTAAATGCTGAAGATAATTTTGGAACCTGACGAAATCGCATCAGTTACAGAGACAGCTGTGGAAAATAAGGGTGGGTGGAGGGAGAGGGAAAGCACAGGACATGACTAGAGCGAAACATATTGAACGCATCTCTTCATCAGGACATGAGCCGTAGACACAAGATAATTTTATTTTGTTATCTTAGCTTGCAGCTCCTCGCAATTCAATTGTATCTCGCGAATTTATTTTCCTCAAACGCTGAACTCTCCATATAGCCTTTCATGCCAACAGCAGCAACGTGTTTGATTAGAAAATTTCAGATTATACTGAACGACCGAACAATCTGCTTCTTTCTGTGGCACAAACGCTGCAAGATTCACAACGATTTGACTGAATACATTTGTTCACATCTTATTTATAAATGGCTGACCCTTGTCCAGATTATCCAGAGTTTAGAAACTCCACCCAACATGCACAGATAAGCGAGCAGATGCATATCCCAGCAAATTCAATACAACAAATCGAGCTCGAGAATGATGTTGAGACAGGTCTGCGGCAGAGGTTAAAAGCAAAATCAAGCTTTGCAATAAAAATGACAAAAGAAAATCAGAGACAGAGAAATATTTATTTTTCGTCATGCTCTCCTTTATTGTCACTGCACTTACTGCAGGTTTTTCGGTTTAAATTTAGTATTCCTCTCTTTCATTTGTTCAACCAGGCTGTATTATTATTTCTTTTTTTTTTTATTTTAGGGAATATCTTTCTCCTGATCACTTTGAAACTTCTAAAATATGCTCTGTGTTGTTCGACAATTTTCTATTCCAATTCATTTACTCAAATGACATCCCCAATGACAGATTATTAGTTTTCCCCCAACCTCCAATCGATTATCATTGGGCTTTTTTAAACTTTTATTGTTTTTCCGAATCCTTGTCAGAACAAGCTATTAATTTCTGAAAGATTATGTTCCCATTTTCACGTAAAGTGATAATTCATTTCTCCTGTGGATTTTATTCAATATTTAGACCTGACAGTACAATTTTGGTGAATACCCTATTATTGTGATGGACTCTGGAATTGTTCATGTTATTTAACCTGGCTCAGACGCAGCCTTCACTCAGGAATGTGTTCTCCATTGGAATTCTGATCAGTAGGTCAGCAGCAAAAGCATACAAATTATTCAAATGTTTCAGATAAATTTGGAAGTTGGCAAAAACAGCTTCAGGTACGTAGACAGACTGTCAGAAATAAGGGAAAACATACCAAGAAAATTTAAAGAGGAACACACAACGCAGGGATAGAAACATCAGAAATAGAAACAGCGGTTTTACATTCGGCTCTCTGATGTTGCAAAGCCAAACATTGTGATAATGCTGATATATCTTTAACTGTAACTTCTTGCAGAATCTTCATATGACTTCTAATCCAAGAACTAACAAAGTCAGCCCCAAATATGCACAACGGCTGGTCTTCAACAACTCTTTGCGGTGGATGATTCCAAAGTTCACAAAAATTGTGTGAAGTCATTCCTCCTAAAATTACCACTAGGTTATGGAGTCTTAATCTCAGAGGATGTGTCTCAATTCCGATTACCCAGCTAGCAAGTATAGATAAACATCGAATATTTTCACTTAAAATTGAATTTGAAGAAATTAGTTCCGGAGTTCTGCTGAGCGATGGAAGGGAGGCTGAACTGCAGCATAATTTAAATCCAAACATTAACTTCCCTCAGGTTAAAACTAATACTGTGCAAGGCTCCACGCCACTTTGACAAATGCTTGATAGTTCGTTTTAAAATTGTGAAAGCAGCAGTAGATGCTGGCTCAGTGTGCGGGGTTTGGAGAGTTGGGGTTGGCCAAGGTTGTGGGGGTGGAGAGGCTGAGCACGGTGGCATAGCGGTAACGTCAGAAGCCCAGGAATCCAGATGACCACGGCTCAAGTTGCACTGCGGCAGCTGTTGAAATTTAAATTCAATTGATAAATTGGAATTGGGGAGCTAGTCTCAGTAACGGTCACAATGAAACGGTTGTCGTAAAAATCCATCTGGTCCACTAATGCCCTTCAGTAAAGTAAACGTGCCATCCTTACGTGGTCTAGCCTGCATGTGACTTCAGGTCTTCTACAAAATGATTGACACTCAATCACACTCTGAAATCGACTTGCAAGCCACTCGGCTCAAGGACTACTAGGGTTGGGCAATAAATGCCGGCCTTGCCAGGGACATCGATCAAAGAATAACATAACCCGAAATGTTGCTCTGCTGGCACAAGAAACGACAAAGGAGCCGTCCTAATTTAGAACGTTGGCACAGATATGGGAGAATACAGAGATAGAGCAGCAAATAAAGAGGAAACACCCTGTTCAATACGAATGAGACAGAGAGGGATATCTGGTCTGAGGGGTTTTGAAGCGTCCACAAGGGAAAATGAGGTTTATGTTGTGAGTGTAAATGTGTAAAGTCACGTTGATTTCTAAACGTGAATGGATATAATTATCTGTTATTTATCAGCTCATGACTTGAGTTACCCTGTCCGCCCGTTAATGAGCCTGACTTAATCACAGAATCCGGCAGCGCAGAAGAGGCCCTTCGGCCCATCGAGTCCGCAACCAACACGTGAGAAACAACTGGCCTACCTACCTAATCCCATTTACCAGCACTTTGCCTATAGCCTTGAATGTTCTCACGTGCCAAGAGCTCATTCAGGTGTTTATAAAGGATGTATAGCGACCCGCCAACTGCACCCTACCAGGCTGTCCATTCCAGAACGTCACCACCCTCTGGGTAAAACAGTTTTTCCTCAAATTCCCCCTGAACCTCCTGCCTCTCACCTTGAACGTGTCCCCTCGTGATTGGCCCTTCAAATATGGGGAACAGCTGTTCCTTCTCCACCATGTCCATGCTCCTCATAATCGTGTACGCCTCGAACAGGTCGCCCCTCAGTCTTCTCTGCTACAAAGAAAACAACCGAAATCTATCCAGCCTCTCTTCATAAATTCAATGTTTCTTCCTAGGCAGTCTCCTGGTGATCCCTTCTGCACCTCCTCCAGTGCAGTCACATTCCTTCCTATAATGCTGGTTCCTTTTTGATATTAGCTTCCCTATGGTCTTTTCTACTGTTTCTTGTTATGAAAGGCGAAAAGTAAATGTCACAGTTCCACTTTGCCTTCCTAACTTTTTATCCTGACCTTTTTTTAAACGCTTTGTTGTATTCTTCTTTCTGTTCCTTGCACTTTGTGTTTGCCTTTCACTTTACTTTCAATTTTGTTGAAACGTGCCTTTTTTCCCATCTTGCTTTATTCTGATCTGCTTCTTCTTGATTATCTGCAGAATATGTATTATTCTGAAGCCCATTGTTCACGTTATAGAATAACACACGTTGTTATTCTACCTATTTGCTCTTTATTATTTTTCTGAGCATTCCTCCCTGAGATCCATTCCCGTTCCCTGAATACCAGCTGTTTAATAGTTATTTATGTTTTGTTTGCCTTACTTATAGCTTATTCAATGCATCTTCCTTGAAGTTTGTGATAAGCAGACCATCACATGCAAGAGAAGTGGGGAGATCCTTGAGTTGTCTGGGAATATTTCCTCTCTGGCAAACACCGAGGGTACCAAGCTGTGAATGAGAAGGACAAACGATATTGGAGCGTTGTTGGCAGATAATTTAATCTATTGCAGGGACCAACTTATATACAAACATGCAATATTTCTACGTGCCAAAAAGAGATTCATGGGCAACTAGGAGTCTAGAAAAAACATGGCAGGAACATGAAATAATGACGTAAATAAATGCATAAGCTCAGATCCAGCTGCATCGGAAAGATACAAAGAGCAAAAAATGGTGATGGATCAGAAAGGAAGGATCACAAATGACAATATTTAATGAAACATGCACTGAATGCAAAAATAACCATGTAACCCTCTGACAATTATATAGCAGAATAGTTAAGGGAGACACATTGGAATTGGTGATTTTGAATTCATTGCGTGTGGACTTGATCAGAGGAGTTTGGATGGCTTCCTGCAGCATTACTGGCGCTTGGTGAGACCACACGTGGATATTGTGCGCATGTTTGCTCTCCGGCCCTAGGGAATTATGCATTTCCATCTAGGGAGTGCAATGAATGTTTAGCAGAATGGTTCCTGGGAAAGCAGGATTGCCGCATGAAGATAAATTGGGCGGCTTAAGTCTGTATTTGCTGGAATTTAGGTGAATGGGAGAGGGTCTCTTTGAATATAGGACATTCAGACAGGGATTGACATAGAACATGAAGTGATGATGTTTCCTCTGGCGGTGGCTCGAAATAATGTGGCCAGAGTCTCAGGTAAAGGGATATGCACTTGGGACTGAGATGAGGAGAAACGTATTCTCTCAGGTTAAGGTAGACATTTGGCATTCTCCTCTACAGAAGGCTGTTTTGGCCAGGTCGCTGAATATATTTAAGAAGGAAATAGATGGATTTATGGATGCTCAATGTGTCAAGAAACCTGGGGAGAGCAAGGGACCGCAGAGTTACGATAAAGCATCACCATAATGACAGTGAATTTCGGAGCAGTTTATAACGGCTAAATGGCCTACCTCTGATGTTCCATGTTTCTAAGAATGAAATAGCCAGAAGCGATCTGAGGCAAGTTACATCTTACTTTGCCGCCATTGTCAATGAAAATAACGAGATGACAGACATTTTGAATAATTCTATCAGACCTGCTGAATTTTTTCAGGTATTTCTATTTTTATTTTTGTTGGGGATTTCCAGAATCAGCAGTTTTTTGCTTCTATTCTGAATAATTGCATTCGTGCAGTATTTGCTTTGAAGGGAGAGGTCAACATGCCAGGCATCCCAAGGAAATTAATTGTAAATCAGAAACAAAAGGCTCCACAAAGTTCACGTAAGCAGGATAATAGTACTGGAGAAATTAATGACACAAAACACTTACAAATTTTCAGGACCAGATTGTTTTATTGCAGGATATTAGAGGATGCAGCCAAGCGCTACAGGTCTCTTTAACTAGAAACTTATACAATGCTGTACACTTGGCTCCCACTCCTTAAGCTTTGAAAATCTTGCATTTTGCTCCGCCCTTTAAGAAATATATCAGAAGGAAACCCTGGAAATTCTAGGTCATCTGGACTAAGCTTTGTTGCAGGGAAGTTACACCAGGTCACTATAATATAAAACGCGTGTTAAAGCCTTGCAATGTTTCAGCTGATCAGAGAAAGCCAACATTATTTTTTAAATGGAAAGTTTTGCCTGAAGAATTGCATTTAATGTTTTCAAGCCTTTACTCAAGTGTTTTACAGAGGAATGTCTGTGGGTTTTATGTGTATCAACATCCGGGGGACATCTCATAAAGTCTTGCATAAGAGACTATGAGCTAAGTTTCATACCGATGAAATTGAAGGCAATATTACTTTGGCTAAAGATCAGTGGAAAGAAGAGAGAGTACAGAGGCAATGGACAACGATAACAATTGGCAGGCTGTGACTCCCGGTGTCCCACAAGGATCTCAACTATTCACTGTATTGACTAATAACTTATATGAAGTTTAGAAGGCCACGAATATGAAATTGCCAATGACATAAATACAGGCATCAGTAACAAGCATTTTAAATGGAAGCTTGTCATTTCAGCGAGGCTTTGACTTTTGAAGTGAATGGACAAAATTGTAAACGATGGATTGTGATCTAGGCAGTTGTGAGTTCTAACGGTAAGAATTAAAGAAAGAGGAGATACAGTAGATCATATGATCCATCGAGCTTGCACCACCGATGTAAATGCAAAATACTGTGGATGCTGGAACACTGAAACAAAAACAGAAAATGCGATGAAAGCTATGCAGGTCTAAGAGCAACTGTGGGGATATGAAAACACAGTTAACGCTTCGAGTCGTTATGGCAATTCTTCCGAGCTGAAGAGAGGTATAAATGTAATGTAGTGTATACCTTTTCGGTGGGTGGGGGTGGGGGAGGGAGTTGGCGGGCTGGTGGGGGGGTGAGGGGGATGGGGGGTGCGGGTGTAGAGCAGGTGAAGCTGGATTGAAGGCCAGTGATAATTTGAGGCAAAGGAATGGTTGCCAGAGATATCATGGACAAAATGACAAATGAGTTAATGATGGTGAAACTGGCTGAAGGAGATACTGAAGGTGGCATTAATATTGGAAAGAAGAATGTGATAATGGTAGGACAAGGGTAAGCCCTCTGTGAAGAACAACATGAAACAGTGATAGATGGTATTTGTGGAGGTGGGGTGGTGGAGGGGACTGTTTTGCGGAAAAGCATGAAAACGTGATCTAAGGTGAGTATAAAGCAATGAATAAAATGAATCCAATAAAAATAAAAATACGTGGATAAAAATAAAACAATTAAAAATGAAAAAGGACTCGAAACGTTAGCTCTGTTTTTCTTTCTCTCCATGGATGCTTTCGTCTTATTGAGTTTTTCCAGCATTTTCTGTTTTTGTTTTGGACCTGCACCGCTATTCAGCACAATCATGGCTCAACTGCAGCCTCGAGTTGAATTTGACACCAGCTCCCCATATCCCTTGATTCTCTGAAAAAGCAAAAACTGTCTATCTCAGCCCCTTGAATGCACAGGACGATGGACCAGACAAAGCCCACTGGTGTCGGGAATCCCCATGATCCACAAAGTCTGAATGCAGAAATTTCAACTCGTCTCAAGCTAAAACGATCGATCCGTTAGCCTCTCAATGTGCTCATGTGATCTATTTCCCAGGCATTGGAAACGGGACTCTCAGTGTCTACTCTTGTTAACCACTATTAAAACCGTGCATTTATCAGAGAGATCACCCCTTATTCTTCGATCCTGCAGGGAGGCCCAATTGAGTCAACTTTTAAGCACTGGTTAACCCTTTCATCCCAGACACCAACAGCGTGAACCTTTACTGTACCACTTTCAAGGAAATTATGATTTTCCTTATATGGGACCAAAATTACACACGCTGCTCCTTTTCAGGTCTCATCAAAGCCCTATATAAATGTTTATATATTGCAGTAATCTCGTGCAAAAATGCCCTTGCAGTTTACGGCCACATGTTACTTTGCCTTCCCATGACTTTCTTCAACTCCATTCAAATGACCTCGTTCCTTGTTCCTGCTTCTGTGAAGCTCAATATTCAGACGTTTCATAACTTGAAAATTCATCTGTTTATTCTCTTTGCTAAAAACGTATATAAATTCCTAAATATCAACATCAGACAACGTCTGACTCCTTGCTTCCCCCGTCATTTAAAATGTGCCTATTCGTGCCCTCCCTATAGTTTACAATTGAAACCGTGTTTTGTCTGTACACCAAATGTACATACATTACTCTCCATCTGTTGACACAGTTTGTAAATAGCGGAGTCGCCAGCAGTAATCCCTGCGGACCTCCATGAGTTCCAGCCTAACAAGTTGAAAAAGTTCCACCTGTTCCATCTCCCTGCAACCTCCCTGTTACCAATTCTCCATCAATAATATCCTGACTATATACAGTTTATATTGTGTGTTACGCTATGGCGTGGCACATCATAATCCAGATAGCATTATTTAGAGAGAGCCAAGCTGTGGAAAAAATGACGTAAAAATGCATATAATGATAATAGGCCGAAGATGACTGCAGACATGAGGTCATATGAACTTCAGTTGTCGGTGCTGGTGGAGGCGACGTCTTATTTGCAGCTTTTTTTCACATTCACTTTAAACATGCCTGATCTTTTACCTTAGCTCCACTTCTGAAATTTTCCCAACGTCTTTAAACAGCTTTGTACCAAAATCGTCCTTGAAATTTGTTTTGTAAAAACTAAAAGGCCGAGCGTCTGCAAACTCTCTACGGTAGAGGGTGTCAAAGATTCTCAATTCTTTGAATGAAGACATTTCTCTACATATTACACCTAAATCGCTGACAGTTATTCGTTGCCTACAAGTTTATAACTATCCAGACAACTGGTGAATTCGTGCAATATCACATGTTATCAATGTATTTTAGGAATGATGGTTGAGTAAATGGGGTGGCAGGTCTGAGGCAGAGGTTAATCGCAATCAGTCAATATCCCTCCCGATTAAATGCAAAATCATATAGGAACTAAAGCCACTGTCGTAGTCAGGCACAACCAGAAAAACTGATTATTAAAAAGTGGTTTGAAAGCTAAATTTCTTATATTAAATATGTTTCGTGTGCGTGCTCAGCTCCTGGAAAAGGGTTTAAGTAAGTGCGTCCTAATGTAGATATAATCATGAACTGAGGAAAGATAGAGAGAGATAGAGAGAGACAGTGAGAGATATAAACATAGAATATCTCGGCCCTTGTCTCTATGATTATTCGTTCTAATTCATCCATACTGTCTCTAAGCCTCTATTGATTTGCATTTTGTTATTTTTGTAGGATATTGTAGGGTTTAGCTGATTTATTCATTAATGATTTACTGCCAAGCTTCTGCTTCCCTTCCGCTTCAATATTTGTCCTTAACCTTTTGATATGCGGTCCGCCCGACTCTCTACTCTCATTCTACTCTCTGAATGATTTCTACCTTCAGTTATATTGTTGCTCGGTTTCCTTTATTCATGTGGATGTTTTATGGTTGACTTTTATGTTTCTCTTTTATTGGGACTAGTTTGCCAGAATACACACTCCCACCCCAACCTTCTCCCTCTCTATCTTATTGCTTCTCGTATCTTTCCATTTTGTTGCCGGAACAAATGGCTAGGTTCAAGTTGATGATGATGCGTCGATTTTCAGCTAACATGATTGCTCCTAACTGCCCTGGTTTGCTTGTCTAAATCTATCGCCACTGCTTTGGTGGACTCGCTGTATAATGGTTAAGGGTGTGTCCTTTACTCACTAAAGGCCCAATTGCATTTTCCCCTTTCACCAAAACTCCATCCCTGACTGATTGCACTGGTTGAAATTTATATGATTACTCTCCATGAATGTTGCTCATTTCATAGCTTTGTTTATATATTTACCTTTACCTTTACATTTACATTTAATACCTTCCAATATTTCTGCTACCTGGAATGTCATTATTCATGCTGTTGAAGCCGGTCATCATGTGCCCTTCCCGAGGCACTTGTCCCTGTTATGTAAATGCGCTCCTCCAACAGCTTATTCAATGTGTTTAAGGTCTATTTTCATTTTGGAGAGAACGATTCAGTTACTCTGACAGGCTGCCACAAATACATGAATAACATGTGTACAAGAGCAAAGTGCATCGCACGCATAATGGCTCAACAAAGTAAACGAACACGAAGCAATTCACCCTTTGCCATTCCATTGATTTTACACATGATGATGCCTGATATATGACTTTCATAAACTTTCCTGCTGTACCTTCCTATCCTTTATAAGCAAAATCCCTACATTCCAGCCTTGAATATACTCAGCATCTGAACAGCCACAGACCTTCGGGAAAGAGAATTCCATTGATTCACAAACCTTTTTGAGAAGGAAATGCTCCACACCTTAGCCCAAAAATAGCCACTCTTATTCTCAGAGTGTGTCCCGTCATTCTGGCGATACGCCGCGCACCCACCCCGCCACATAGTCCCATAACCACACCACACCCCAACACCCCCAGCAAAAAAGTGTGTAGAAAAAAGGTCGGATAGAGTCATTTATGCTGCAGTGACATTGAAATGATTTAGAGAATGAGAGCGAGAGAGTGAGGTTGTGATGTAGGAAGAGAGAGAGGGATGGAATGAATGAGATAGAGAAAGAGCGGGCAGAGGATAACTCTGTCATTTCTTACGAGCTTATGTTTACTGAATGCACCCTTGTTATCGCTGTTCCTATTCTGATTTGCCCTTTGTCAATTTTGTCTTTCTGGTATTTATTGATTCTGCAATTTATTCATTCATTCATTAATTTTGAAGTTTTCCTTTGCCTTCCTTTTTATTTCTGTTTTCTTCCCAAAGCTCTTGATTTGCTTCTTGCTGTGTTCTTCTTCCTTGTCATTGCAGTTTTGCATGATTTTCACTCATTTTATTTTATTTCTTGCTCTCTCCTTATATTCATCCAGGAACTTATACTCTTATCTATTTTTGTCCATTGATTGTTTTAGTGTAACATATTATTCCAGACGCCTATTAATCACTGATAAACTTATATTTCCTAGTGCTATTCTCTCTCTATGACATCAATATTCGATTTGAGTTTACTTTCACAATTTTCATTTTCACTGCTACAATATCAGTTCATTACTAGCTAGTCATATTTTGGAGCTTTGTTCCCCATCGTGTATTTTTCAATACTTCTCAGAAATTTCTAATTGTATTCTGATTGGTAGTGTCTCTATTTCAACCAAATATGGTTCTCATATCTGTGCCAGTGATTTTTCAAAGTCTAGTTTCCAGGCCACTGATTTGGTAGATTTGCCTAAGGGGTAAACATTTCGCCCTGTAACACAGAGATAATGACTTAGTGTAAGTTCCCTCCAAGATTAGTTGGGCTTTAGAATGAACTTGGCGTTGTTTAACATATCTCTGATCCTCCGTTCTTAGAAGAACCTGAATCCCATATGTAAATACTGTGTTGAGCATGAACAAATTGCATGCCAAATATTTAAATGTTGAAGGTAAATTTGTATACTGACGAAATCGCTTCTGTTGCAGAGCAGGCGGTTAAAAATATGGAGAAAACAAGCACAGAAGCTGACCAGAGCGAAAAACATTGAATGCATGTGATCATCAGGATATATGATATAGACGTATGTTTAGCTCATTTTGTCATCTCAGCTTGCATACCCATTCAATACAGTTGCATCTAATATTTTAATTTCCATCAAACGCTAATAGTCTCCTATAGCCTTTCATCCCAATCACATCAAAAGGTTTGATTAAATCATGCCCTGTTGAGACTCAACACCGATCAATCTGCTGCTATCTGTGGCAGAAAAGTACAAAGCATCACAACGCTTTAAGTGAAAAAAGAATTTTCACATCTTACTCATAAATGGCTGTCCCTTGCCTCGTAACACCAAGGTTTAGACAATGCTACACATATTTATACATAAGCGAGCAGATATATATATATATCCCTGTAAGGTTAAATATAACAAAACGGTGCCTGGAATGGAAGTGGGTGAGATGCTGAGGCAGATCTACGGCTGAGGTTCAAAGCATAAAGGAAACTTCCCTCGAATTATAATGACAGAAAAAAAAATATATTTCCAGGGATGTAAAAGCTGAGGTCATCGCGTGAAACATTTTCAATGGTTTTTCTTGGCTTGTGTGAAGTTAAATGCTTCAAGATTAGTCTTGTCTTTGAAGGTCGGCCCGGAGAAAGAGGGACAGAGAGAAAGAGAGAGAGTGACAGAGAGAGAGAGAGTGAGAGAGAGAGAGATGCGCTTTTCGGCATCATCTCCTTTATTGTCATTGTACCATGCAGGCTTAAGAGTTTAAAATTAGTTTTTTTCTGCTCCATTAATTTATCCAGTGTGTTTCATAAATGACAAATTTTGTTCTTATTTTAGTTGAACATTTTTCACGTGAATACGACTGATCACTTTTTAAGAACTTTCAATGTTGTTCGTCTATATTCCATTATAGTTAAATAACACAAATTGCATTCCCATTGCCAGAATACGAGTTCCCCCGCCCAACCCACCCTCTCCCCAAAGAGATTCTATTATTTTCTTCTGGATTTTCTTGCTCCTGTTTTTTTCCCGAATCCTAGTCAGAACAAGCCATTCATTTCAGATAAATGGATTCCCATTTACTCGTAAAACAATTGTTCATTTCTCCTGGGGATTATGTTCGAAGTCTAATTCCGTCAGTAAAATTTTGCTGGGTTTCATAATAACTCGGTAAGTGTTGTGTCCTCTAACTTACATAAAATCATCTCCCACATTCCCCCCATTTCCCAACCGCCCCTTGCCAGATTATTTGTTGAAGATGAAAACCAACAGGACAATGATCCTATGAAAGTTACTTATTGAGAGATGTACTGTTTTCTAAATTTAGAAACAACATTTATAAATTCATAGTATCAGACTGCAACTGGCCTCTTAATTCCTCCTCAATTAACATGTGCTTATTTCTTTGCAGCCTATTCGTTCCCTCCTTAAAATTTACAATTCTCACCGTGTTTGTCTCTACACCAAACGTGAATACAGGTCATCGTTAATACAGGTTGTAAATAGTGGACTCGCCAGCAGGGCGGCGCTCCACGAGTCCCAGCCTGACAAGTTGAAAATGCCCCACCTGTTCCATTTCCCTGCTCCTTCAATAAGACCCTGACCACAACCCTCTGCGCGTTACACTTTTCCGAGGCACGACACCGTCTGGACAGCATCACTTAGACAGAGCGAGAGAGACAGGCTGTGGAAAAATGAGCTACAAACACAGAGAAGGCTGGCAGAGCTACAGGTTTGCTAGACATGTGGTCAGAAGAAGGTCAGTTGTCGGAGCTGGGGAAGGTTACATGTTCCTTGTACTTTATTTACCCACATACTTTTAACATGACAGATATTTTACCTTAGCTCCATTTCTAAAAAAAATTCCAACATCTTTGTCCCAACTTGTACCCAAAACAACTATTAACTTTATGTGTTGATTTTACTCATAGGCCGAGCACCTGCATCTCTCTGCGGCAGAGAAATTCAAAGTTTCACAATCCTTTGATTGAAGAAAATTCTTCATATATTACACCTAAATCGCTGACAGGTATTCCGTGACTACAAGTTTCAATTATCCAGCCAGCAGATGCATTCGTGCAAGATCAGATTTTAAATAATGATTTTAGGGAAGATGGTTGGTTAAATGGAGTGGCATATCTGAGGCAGAGTTAAATGCATTCAGTCAACATTCCTTTTGTTCAATCGCAAAATCATACAGGAATCAATGTCACTGTTGCAGTCCGACACATCCAGACAAAGTGATTTATAAAATGTGGTTGGAATGCTGACTTCCTTCTATTTAATATGCTTTGTGTGCTTTCTCGGTTGCTGTGAACGCGTTTATCCAAGGGCGGGATGGTACAGAAATAAGACTGACCGAGAGAGAGAGAAAGAGGGAGAAAGAGAGCGTGGAGATAGAGAGAGACATAGAAAACATCTGCCACACTTCGCCATATATTCTTTCCAATGCACCTTATTGTCGCTGTCCTATTTGGATTTGTTTTATTTTTAAATTACATTACGTGATGTTTATTGGATTTATTTGATTTATTCCTTCATGATTACTGCTGCAGCTCATGTTTTTAAAATGGTACCTCACCTCTTCACATGGTGATTGCCATACTCTCTTTTATCGACATTCTACTTACTGAATGATTTTTACCTTCAGTTATATTGTTCCTGATTCCTTTATTCATCTGGATGTTTTTTTGTCTACTATTTTGTTTCTCTTTTATTGGGACATATTTGTCCAAATGCCTCTCTCCCTATCTTCGTTCTTTCTAATGCCTTTCAATATCGTTGCAAAACAAATAGATGTGTTTGGTTTGAGGTTCATGCCTCGAGTTTCAACTATCAATGTTCACATATCTGCACTGGTTTGGTTTAAATGTATAGATCCATAGCCACTGCTTTTGTGGAAATGTAGTCCACTGGCTGAGGAATGTGCCCTTCGCTCAGTAAAGACCTCATTTCATTTTCCCATTTCCCCACCCCTCCGCCCCTGACTGATTGCTGTATTTGAAATGTATTTGATTTCTATCCATGAATATTATTCAATTCATAGCTTTAGTTAATATATTTCCCTCTAATCCCTTTCCAATATTTCTGCTTTGTAAAATGTCATTCTTCATGCTGTTCAACCGATTATGATACGACCTCCCTCGAGGCATTTCTTCCTGGTATGTAAATGTGCTCCACGAACAACAGCAAATGTTTACAACATAGTCAAATATTTAAAGTCTATTTCCAATTAGGAGAGCACGTTTCAATTGCACTGACTGGCTACCAGAAATGCATGAATAGCATGTGAATTAGAACAAAGTGGAAACACACGCAACTGACATAAGAAATAAACCGAACACAAGCCCATTCGGCCTTTGATATTCCACTGATTTTTTAAATAAAGATAACAGATCTATGACTTTTATCAACTTTCTTGCTGAATTTTGCAATCCTGTATTAGCTAAAGCCAATATTTTCTAGCCCTGAATTTCTGCAGCAGCTGAAGCTTTGGGGTTGGATTCACAACTATTTTGAGAAGGAAATGCTACACATCTTATCCCAAAATAGCCACTCTGATTCTCAGAGTTAGTCCCCTCATTCTGGCAACACACTCGAACACCCAAGCTCCCCTCTCCTCCCACAACTCCACGCCTTGGCACCCCCCGCCCCTCGCAAAAAAAACACCTGTAGATGAATGTGTTGATAGATGCACTTATGTTGGAGTGAAAGAAAATTGCCTCAGGAATATGAGAGAGAGAGCTTGTGATGCCGGGAGAGAGAGAGAGAGAGGGGGAGAGAGAGAGAGAGAGAGAGAGAGAGAGAGAGAGAGACAGGCAGATAGAGAGATTGAAAATATCTCTTGCATTGCTTTCTAGATTCAATTTCCTCCATGCATCCTTATTGTTCATGCTCCTCTTCTGAATTACCCTTCGTCAATTTGGCCTTTAGAATGTTTTAATACTCCTGTCTTCTATTTGTTCATGATTTAATCTCCAAGTTTTCCTTTGTCTTCCTTTTTATTTTCCTCCTTTTCTAAACCATTGGTTTGGTTTTCGTCGTCTTCTCCTTGATTGTCATTGCACTGACTGCATGCTTTTTGCCTTAATTCCTATTTCTGTCTCCCGTCCCTTTAGTCATCAAGGAAATGTTATTGTCTGCTTGTTTTTGTTTATCTTAATTGGACATATTAATCCAGACGCTATTAATCACTTATAAATACATATTCACCAGTGTTATTCTATCTATATATCAGAAACTCTCCATTCCAGTTTATCTGCACAATTGGCATTTTCATTGCCACAATATAAGCTCCTTACTATCTACTTTTGTTTTACAGTTCTGTTATTTCCTTACATCTTCCTCAATCTTTGTCAGAATTTTGTAATTGTTCTCTGATTGGCAGTGCATCTATTTCAACCTGGAAGGATTTCTTACATTTGCCTCAGTGATTTTTTTTTTAACTCTGGGTTCACGACCACTGCATTGGTAGATTTCCCATCTGCGGGGCACGCATTGGGTCCTGTAGTACAATATAAAAAACCCACTGTAAAATTCCTCTAACATTAATTGGGCTTTAGAATGACCATTGCATTTTGTAAACTGTCTTCGATCCTCCATTCGTCGAACAGTCTGTCCCCTACATGGAATTACTGTTTGCAGCAGGAACGGATTGTTTGCCAATTATTTATATATTGAAGGCAAATTTGGTAACTGACGAATTCGCTTCAGTTACAGAGACGGACTGTGAAGAATAAAAGGGAAAAGCATAGGAGTTGACCAGAATGAAACACATTGAACACATATAATCATCGGGGCCTAAGGTGCAGGAGCTGTTCAATTTGTCATCTCAGCTTGCAGCCCCGTTCAATTCAGTAGCATCTAATCTTACATTTTTCTTCAAAGCTAACAATCTCCATATAGCCTTTCATCCCAATAACGTTAAAAATATTGATTAAATCATGCCCTGATTAGACTTAACGACCGAGAAATCGATTGTTTTGAATGACAAATAAATCTTCGCATCTTACTCATAAAAGGCTGACCCTTGTTCCGTATCTCTATCCTAAAAACATGGATACATAAGCGAGAACATGTATATCACTTTAAAATGAAACATAACAAAACGAGTTCAGGAATGGAAGTGGGTGAAATGGTGACTCTGATCTGCGCCACAGGCTCCAAGCAAAATTAAACTTTCCTCGACGAAAATGACAGAAAAAAAATATATATTGCCGGGGATGTAATTGCTGAGGTCTTCTTGTTAAATGTGTTCAATCTGTTTGCTGGAATTGTGTGATGATAAATGTTGCAAAATTAATCATGTGCGATAGGCAAGGCCGGAGAAACATAAAGAGAGAGAGAGAGTGAGGCCTGCTTTTCATCACTCTCTCATTTATTGTCATATTACTTACTGCAGGCTTCAGGCTTTAAATTTAGTTTTGTTCTGTTCGATTTATTCATCAATGTGTTTTATTATTGGCAATTTTGTTTTTATTGTAGTTGAATTTATTTCTCCTGATTAATTCTCCTATTGATAACATTTGAAAATAGTTTCAGTTCTGTTCGTCAATATTCTCTTCCAGTTTATTTATCCAATTTACGTTCCCATTGCCAGAATATAAGGTTTTTTCTCACGCAATCTTTTTTTAAAATGATTTTCATGCTTCTATTTCTATTTTCCTGAACCTAGTCAGAACAAGCGATTAATTTTGACAGATGATGATCTCATTTACACCAAAAAATCTTTACCCATTTCTCCTGTGGCTTATATTCGAAATCCAATTACTTCAGCAAAATTTTGGTGGGTCTCCTATTAAATAAGTAAGGTTTGTGTCCTTTAACGTACATAACATAGCCACTTGGGTAGCTTTCCCAATCTCTCCTTGCCAGAGTAATTGTTGCAGTTGAAATCCAAAATGATAATTTTCATTTGAATAAAATTTATTCCATAGCTTTATCAACTTGTTTGGTTTCAAGCCCCTGCCACATTGCTATGGTTTCTAAAACAAACATATTAATGTTATTTAACCTGCCTTTGATGCAGCCTTCCCCGAGGCATTCGTTCTCGATATCCAATTATGATCTGCAGATCAGAAGCAATTGCTAATACTTTATCTAAATGTATCGCCTAAAATATGAAGATGACAAATCCAGATTCAGTTAGAGGGACAGATTATCAGAAATACGTGAAAACAGAAAGCGAGATGATTTAAAGAGCAATGCACAGCGCAGGCATTCAAATATCAGGAATATAAGCAACTGCATGCCATTTGGCCCTTCAGTGTTGCAGTGTCAATTAATATGACAATGCTGATTTTCTTTTTTATTCATTCACGGGGTGTGGTCTTCGTTATTTGATGAAGCATTTATTGCCAATCCCTGGTTGCCCTTGAGAAGGTGTTGGTAATTGCCCCCTTGGACGGCTGAAGCCTATGAGGTAAATGTACACACAATGCAGTTAGGAAGAGAGTACAAGGATTTTGGCCGAGCCACATTGAAGGAATTGCGATACATTTCCAAGTCCGGATGGTGAGTGGTTTGGAGGGGACATTCATGATGGTGGTGCTCCCATAACTCTGCTGCTCTTGTCCTTATAGGTGGTAGTGGTCGTGCGTTTGGAAATTACTGTCTAAGGGGCCATGGTGAATTCCCGAATTATATCGTGTAGATGGTGCACACTGCTGCTACAGTCTGGCGGTAGTGGAGGGAGTGAATGTTTGTGGATGTGGTGCCAATTAAGCGACCTGGTTTGTCGTGGACGGTCTCCAGTTTCTTCAGTGTTGTTAGAACAGCACTCATCCATTCCAGCAAGGAGTTTTCTATTTAATTCCTGACTTGTGCCTTTTAGATGGTAGACAGGCTTTGGGGAGTCAAGAGCAAGTTACTCATGGCACGATTCCTAGACTCTGACCAGATTTTGTAGAAAGGGTATTTATATGGATAGTTCATTTCAGTTTCTGTTCAATGGTAACCCCATGATATTGATAGTGGAGATTCAGTAATGAAAATGCCATTGAAAATCAAGGGGCGATGGCTGGAATTTCTCTTGTTACAGATGGTGATTGCCTGAAACTGGTGTAGTGAGAAAGTTGCTTTCCACATGTCAGCACAAGCCTTGATATTGTCCAGTCCTTGCTGCACTGAACACGGACGGCTTCGGCATCTGAGGAGTCGCCAATGGTGCTGCACGTTGGGCAATTATAAGCGAATATCCGCACCTGTGATCTCATGATGGAAGGAATGTCAGTGATGAAACAGCTGAGGATGGTTGGGCCTAACACACTACCCTCAGGAGCTACTGCAGTGATGTCCTGGCGTTGGGAGGACTGACCTCCAACGACGATAGGCATAGTCCTATGAGCCAAGTATCATCCAAGCCGGTAGAGAGCTCTGCCCCTGATTCCCATTGTCTCCAGTTTAGGTGGGGCTCATTGATTCCACACGCTCTCAAAAGCTGCTTTGATGTTAAGGGCAGTCACTCTCACCACCCTTCGCTAGGTCAGCTCTTTTTTCCATGTTTGAACCAAGGCTGTATCGAGTTCAGGAGCTGAGTGGCACTGGAGGAACCAAAATTGGGCATCAGTGAGCAGGTTAGTGCTATGGAAGTACCGCTTTATAGCACTATGGAAGACCTCTTCCATTAATTTACGAATGATGGAGAGTAGACTGATGGGGCGGCAACTGGGCGGCTGGATGACTGCTGCTATTTCTGTACAGGACATTCCTTGGCAATTTTCCAAATATCCGGATAGATGCCAGTGTTGTAGCTGTACTGGACAGCTTGGTTAGCGGTGTGGGATGTTCTGGAGCACACGTCTTCACTGCCATTGCTGTCATGTTGTCAGGGCCCATAGACTTTGCAATGTACAATGCCTTCAATCGCTTCTAGAGAGCATGTGGAGGGAGTTGAAATGGCTGAAAATTGGCATTTCTGATACTTTGTACCTCCAGAGTGGGCCCGGATGGATCATCCACTCGTCACTTCTGGCTGAAGATTGCTGAGAATTACCAGCCTTAGCTTTTGCACTGTTGTATTGGTCTCCCCCATCGTTGAGGATAGGGATATATGTGGAGCCACGTCCTCCAACGAGCTGCTTAATTATCCACCACAATTCACGACTACATGTGGCAGGATAGCAGATCAAAGGCATGATCAATTTGTTGTGGGTTCGCTTAGCTCAGTTTATCGCTTGCTGCATTTACTACTTGGCAAACAAGTAGTCCTGTTTTATAGCTCCACCAGGATTACGATTCGTTTTTAGGTATGCCTGGCACTGCTCCTGGCATGCACCCCCTGCACTCCCCATTGAACGGAAGTTTCTGACCTGGCTTGATGGTAGTGGTAGAGTGATGTATAGAGCCTGTCCACGAGTTTACAGATTGTGTTCGAGTACAATTGCTGCTTCTGTTTGACCAAGCGCCTCATGGAAGCTCAGCCTTGAGTTTATAGATGGTAATTAGCAGGATGTTCCCATTTTTGTTCTGATGGGGTCTTCGTGGGCTTCGGAGTCGATGTTGAGGAAGCTGGAGTCGATTTTCAGGAGTCCAGGGCAACTCTGTACCCCTGCCTCCCTGCATACCTCTGTGTCACCGCCTCTGCTCGTGGGGCAGGACATAAACAGGGATGGTGATGTTGGAGCCTGGGACTTGGGACATTATCTGTATGGTATGATTGCTTGAGGATGAATGTGTCCGGCTATCGCTTGACTGATCTGCGAGTGAACACTCCCACTTTTGGCATTGTTGCCGATTATTTAGTAAGGAGGACCTTGCAGGGCCAAAAGGGCTTTGACTGCGTTTGTTGTTTCTAGTGACTTGGTCGATGCTCGATGATCCGTCCCGTTTTATTCCTTTACAACCGAGCAGCTTGCGGCTTGCCCGACTATTTGCAGAGTCAATCGCTTTGCTGATTAGTTATTGATAGACGATTGAATGTATTCGCTTCAAATGATATGGGATAAAAAGCTTTCTGCAATTGTGCTTGGGGATGGGGGGAAGCAGAACTGCATCACAATTTAAATCCAAACATAAAATTCCCTCAGGTTAACAGAAATAACTTGAAAGACTATAAGCCACTTTGGCAAATTCATGGCAATTATTTATAAAACGGGTGCTGTATCAAATGATTTAAATTCATACCGGGTGGGGGCTGCAGAGGAGGTGGCATTGCGGATAAGTCCCAATGCTATTAACGGATAAGACCAAGGGAACTGATAATTAGGAATTGAGAAGCTAGTCTCAGTAATGGGCACAAGTAAACAGTTGGCAGAATTAATTACCAACTGAAAAAGCCCAGCAAGCCACACAGTTCAAGGGAAATGGTCAACAAATGCTGGCTTGGCAGCGCTGTCGATCAAAAAATAAGATAACAAGAGGTTTTTGCATTGGCACAGAAATAATACAGGAGCAGTTTTAATTTAGAGCGTTGGCGCAGACAGAGGCAGCGATCAAGTAGCAAATGAAGACGAAACATACAGAAGAATATAACTGACACAGATAGAGAGGGAAACCTTGGCTGAGAGGCTTTGAAGCATCCACAAAGGAGTATGAAATTTATAATTTTTGCAATGGTGTAATGTCACAACGATTGCTGAAATATAGGCACAATATCTATGAGTTATTTCTCCCATTTCACTGCCATTACCTGACTTTTCCCGGTCCATGCTTTAATGAATCTGAATGAATGCTGATTCCCTGTTTATATTAGGATGCCTGTGGTATGCTGTACTAATTCTGGTTATCTTAGGCAAAAAGTAATTTTCATACTTCATATTTTCTTTCCCAAGACTTCCTGTTCATTTTTTGCTGTATTTTACTTTCTGTGCATTCAACTTGGTGGATACCTTTCTCTTTAGTTTAAATTCTGTTGAAAGGAGTGAATTTGGCCCATCGTGTTTCATTGTGATTAGATAGTTCTTGTTCTTTTAGCAAAATATTTATTACTCTGCAGTCCGTCGTTGACTTTATAAACTAATACAAGTAGTCATTCTATCTCTTGCTGTTCATTACATTTCTTTGCATACCTTCCTGAGACCCATTCCCGTTCCCTGATCAGCAGCTGGTTTATAGCTAATGACGGCATCCGTCAATGCACCTTCCAAGAAGATTGTGATACGCTGCCCAGCATATGTATGAAAAGTACGAATGTTCTTGTGGGTATCTGAGCTAATTTTCCCTCTGACAAACAACAGGGGGGCAAAGCTGTGAATGAGAAGGAAAACGACATTTAGGGCTGGCATAAGATATTTAAGGAGTGCAACTTATAAACCAATCTACTTTCCAAATAAAATTAATGGAACAGCAGGAATGAAGAAAAACATGAAAAGACCATTTTTCAAAAACGTAAATAAATGCAGAAAGCTCAGGTCCCGGTGCATGGGGATGATATAAAGAGCAGCATACGGTGACAGAAAATAAATGAAGAATAATAAATTGTTAATAGTTTGCGAACTTGAAATTAATAGAAAAATCACCAAGTAAACTGTTACAATGACATGTAAGTAGCAGAATTGATAAGGGAGAAACAGTGGAAGTGCTGTATTAGGAATATTATCAGGCTTTTGTTTAATTCCCAACGAAGAGGTTAGTGTGTAATATTAAAGCACACGCCAAAGGGGGTAATATGTTGGCTTGAATTATGAATTGGTGAGCGGACAGAAAATGGAGTATAGGAAGACACAGGTAAGTTTCAGAGGGGGAGGCAGTAACTAGTGGCATACCATGGCGATCAGTGTTTGGGTCCTAGCTATTCACAATATATATCAATGGTTTGGATGAGGGAAACAAACGTAATATTTCCAAGTTTGCTGACGAGAAGAAACTTTGTGAGAATATGCGGGGTAAAGAGGCCGCCCAGAGGTTTCAAGGTGATGTAGGCAAGTCAAGTGTGTGAGAAACTCATGGAATATGCAAAATAACGTGGTAGGTGTGAGTTATCAACTATGGCAGGGAAGCATAAATGTAGAGACTTTTAACGGTGATGAGAGATTGGGAATTGTTGATTTTTAAAAGGACATACAAGCCCTGATACACCAGCTAATGAAAACAAGCAAGCAGGTGCAGGAAGCAATTGAGAAGGCAAATGACATTTTGGCTTCATTGCGAGAGGGTTTGAGCAGAGGAGCAAAGACGTTTTAAGCAGTATTGCAGGCCCTTGGTGAGTCAACACTTGGTGTCTTTTTGTATTTCTCGTCTATGCCCCTAAGGAATGAAGTATTTCCAGAGAGGGAGGGCAACGGAGGTTCAGCAGAATGATTCATCTGATATCAGGATTGTCGGATAAGGTGGAATTAGGCAGCTGACGCTAGTATTCATTGGTGATTAGGTAGATGAGAGGGGATAACATTGGAATGTATAACATTCTGACAGGCAGGGACTGACTTGATGCTGTGATTGTATTTGCTCCGGCTGAGTGGTGGAGAAACAGGGTTAACAGCCTCTGGACACGTGATAGGAATATTACGACTGAGATGAGGTGAAAATCCTTCACTCAGAGTGTGCAGACATGTAGAATTCTCGACCACAGGGGGCTATGTCAGCCAGGTTACTAAATATATTTAAGAGGGAAATATATTTCTGGAGCTAAGGGTGAGAAGGGGCATGAGGAGAGCGCGAGAGCACAGCGTTAAGCCAGAGAATCAGCGATGATGCTATTGAATGACGGAGCAGGTTCGAAGAGACAAATGAACTATTTCCCTTCTGATATTCCGCTTTTCTAGGAAATGAATAGCCAGACGCAATGTGAGGCAAGATAGATCTGATAATGTCTCCATTGTCAACAGAAATAAGGAGGTGGCAGGCATGCTGAGTACTTACATTCCTTCAGTATTCGCAGTGAAGGGAGAGCTCAACTTGCTAGGAGTCCCAAAGAAATAATTAGTGAATCAGGAACAAAGGCTCAACAAAGTTCACTTAAGCAGTTTGAAATTAATGGAGAAATAAACAACGGCAACATTTGGTTGCAGGCTTTTAAAGGATGTTGTCAGGCGCGTTGCACATGTCTCTGACAAAATAAAAACTTGCACAGTTTGCTACAGTTGGATACCACTCGTTGTTTTCGAAAATGTTGCCTGTCACTCCGCCAGTTAATAAAGGTGTCAGAAGGAAACCAGGGAATTATTGAACACTTAGACTATGCTTTGTTGTAAAGCAAATAAGAAAGGTCACTATGATGAATATAGTGTGTGAACGCCTTGAGATTCGTCAGCCCATCAGCGTATGACAACACTGGGCTTTAAAGAGTAGGTCGTGCCTGAGGAATTCATTGAATTTATTGAAGGACTTACTAAATTTATTGACTGTGCAATGTCTATGGGTTTTATGTGTACCAACATCCAGGGTATGTCTGATAAATTCCTGCCTACGAGACCATTAGCTAAATGACACACTAATGGAATTGGAGGCAAACTATTCCCTTGGTCACGGCTCATTTGGGATAAACCAGATGCTAGGAGCAAACGGCAATTAATATGATTGGCAGGCTGTGACTACCGGAGCACAGAAGGATCTCAACTATTCACTCGAGATACCAATAATTTAGGTGGCGATTAGAAAACCACGAATGTAAAATTGCCAATGGCATAATTTTTTCTTAATTTCAACCATTTTAGATAGAATCATCGCATTTCAAAGAGATTTTGTCAGCTGAATTGAATGGTCAAAACTGTGACAAGCGGATTACAATGTAATCAATAGTGAGTTCTGAAACATACTCGTGTCGAGAATTCCAATGATCCACAACCAGCCCAACACAGAAATTGTAACTCATCTCAGCCCAGAAAGATCGACCCCTTTTTCAGTGACTGTTCCCATGTGCTCTAGTTTCCCACCCAGGGGAAGAAACTGTAATTGCCTATTCTCGCTAATCCGAGTCAAATTGGTGCACTTTTCAATGAGATCACCCCACACTCTTATACACGGCAGAGAGGCCCAATTGAGACAACTTTGCTTCATTGGGCAACACTTCCATCCCAGGAGCCAATTTAGTGAATATTTTACCTCCCACTTCCTGGGCAATTTCACTTCTACTTACATAAGGAGACCAACATTACGGACACTGCTCCAGACCTGGTCTGATCAAAGCCCTGTAAATTTGTGGATGTGTTACATTATTCTTGTGCAAGAATGCCCTTTCAGTGTACACTAGCATTGAGTTGGCATACCCACTGGCCTTCTTTAGCTCCATGCAAACTTCCTGCTTTCCTTGTTCCAGTATGAGTAAAACCAAGTCCCTGTGAAGATCCAAATGTAGAGTCATGCATGGAGCCTGTCCATGAGTTTACAGATTGTGCTCGAGTACAATTGCTGCTTTTGTTGGACCAAGCGCCTCATGGAAGCCCAGCCTTGAGTTTATAGATGGTAATTAGCAGGATTTTCCCATTTCTGATCAGATGGGGTCTTCGTGGGATTCGGAGTCGATGTTGAGGACGCAAGAGTCGATTTTCAGGACTCCAGGGCAACTCTGTACCCCTGCCTCCCTGCATACCTCTGTGTCACCGCCTCTGCTCGTGGGGCAGGACATACACAGGCATGGTGATGTTGGAGCCTGGGACTTGGGACATTATCTGAAAGGTTTTATTGCTTGAGGATGAATGTGTCCGGCTGTCGCTTGACTGATCTGTGAGACAACTCTCCCACGTTTGGCATTGTTGCCGATTAATTAGTAAGGAGGACCTTGCAGGGCCAAAAGGGCTCTGACTGCCTTTGTTGTTTCTAGTGCCTTGGTCGATGCTGGATGATCCGGCCGGTTTTATTCCTTTACAACTGAGCAGCTTGTGGCTTGCCCGACTATTTGCAGAGTCCAACACTTTGCTGTGGGTCTGGAGTCACATGCAGGCCAAGCCAGTTATGGATAACAGGTGAAGCAGATGGATTTTTGAAAACAACAAGTGCACAATGTACATTAATGTCCCCTCATTGAATTCTATTCTCGCCATCTGCTGCAGTGGGTTTCAAAACCGGATCTAAAGAGCATTACCATATGTTTTCGGATAACTAGCCGAGCTATACTATAGCTATATCGATTCCCTCCCCTTGGTAAATCATTAAAAGTACCGGTCTGCAGTGTCTTTACATGACTTAATGTCCCAAAGCTATTAATTTCACTCCTAAATAAGTACAGCAACTGAACATCCACAGCCTTTTGTGGTGTAAAGTATCAAAAATGAAAAACGTTTGTGTACAGATATTGCTCCAAACCTCAGCACTCGGCAATGAAATTATTCTCAAACGTTGTGATGTCATTCTCGAATTGCTAGTTATTGATAAACGATTGAATGAATTCCATTCAAATGATATGGGATAAAATGCTTTCTGAAATTGTGCTTGGGGATGGGGGGAAGCAGAACTGCATCACAATTTAAATCCAAACATAAAATTCCCTCAGGTTAACAGAAATAACTTGGAAGACTCAAAGCCACTTTGGCAAATTCATGCCACGTCTTTATAAAACTGGTGCTGTATCAAATGATTTAAAGTCATACCGGGTGCGGGCTGCGGAGGAGGTGGTATTGCGGTAAAGTCCCAATGCTAGTAACGGATAAGACCAAGGGAAGTGATAATCAGGCATTTAGAAGCTAGTCTCAGTAATGGGCACAAATAATCAGTTGGCGGAATTAATTACCAACTGAAATGGCCCATCTGGCCAAACAGTTCAAGGGAAATTAGGGTTGGTCAGCAAATGCTGGCTTGGCAGCGCTGCCGATCAAAGAATCATATAACAAGAGGTTTTTGCATTGACACAGAAATAATACAGGAGCAGTCATAATTTAGAGCGTTGGCGCAGACAGAGGGAGACTGGCAGCAATCAAGTAGCAAATGAAGACGAAACATACAGAAGAATATAACTGAGAGAGATAGAAAGGGAAACCTGGGCTGAGAGGCTTTGAAGCATCCACAAGGGAGTTTGAAATTTATAATTTTTGCAATGGTGTAATGTCATGTCGATTGCTGAAATATAGGCACAATATATATGAGTTATTTCTCCCATTTCACTGCCATTACCTGACTTTGCCCTGTCCATCCTTTAATGAATCTGAATGAATGCTGATACCCTGTTTATAATAGGATGCCTGTGGTATGCTGTACCAATTCTGGTTATCTAAGGCAAAAAGTAATTTTCATACTTCATATTTTCTTTCCGAAGACTTCCTGTTCATTTTTTGCTGTATTTTAATTTCTGTGCATTCAACTTGGTGGTACCTTTCTCTTTAGTTTAAATTCTGTTGAATGGAGTGAATTTGGCCCATCGTGTTTCATTGTGATCAGATAGTACTTGTTCTTTTAGCAGGATATTTATTACTCTGCAGTCCGTCGTTCACATTATAAACTAAAACAAGTTGTCATTTTATCTCTTGCTGTTCATCACATTTCTTTGCATTCCTTCCTGAGACCCATCCCCTTTCCCTGATCATCAGCTGTTTTATAGCTAATGACGGCATCTTTGCCTTACGTAGACCTTTGTCAATGCACCTTCCAAGAGGATTGTTATACGCGGACGAGCATATGTATGAAAAGTACGAATGTTCTTGAGGGTATCTGAGATAATTTTCCCTCTGACAAACAACAGGGGGGCAAAGCTGTGAATGAGAAGGAAAACGACAATTAGGGCTGGCATAAGATATTTAAGGAGTGCAACTTATAAACCAATCTACTTTCCAAATAAAATTAATGGAACAGCAGGAATGAAGAAAAACATGAAAAGACCATTTTTCAAAAACGTAAATAAATGCAGAAAGCTCAGGTCCCGGTGCATGGGGATGATATAAAGAGCAGCATTCGGTGACAGAAAAGATATAAAGAATAATAAATTGTTAATATTTCGCGAACTTGAAATTAATAGAAAAATCACCATGTAAACTGTTACAATGACATGTAAGTAGCAGAATTGATAAGGGAGAAACAGTGGAAGTGCTGTATTAGGAATATTATCAGGCTCTTGTTTAATTCCCAACGAAGAGGTTAGTGTGTAATATTAAAGCACACGCCAAAGGGGGTAATATGTTGGCTTGGATTATGAATTGGTGAGCGGACAGAAAATGGAGTATAGGAAGACACAGGTAAGTTTCGGAGGGGGAGGCAGTAACTAGTGGCATACCATGGCGATCAGTGTTTTGGTCCTAGCTATTCACAATATATATCAATGGTTTGGATGAGGGAAACAAACGTAATATTTCCAAGTTTCCTGACGAGACGATACTTTGTAAGAATATGGGGTGTAAAGGGGGCGCTCAGAGGTTTCAAGTTGATGTAGGTAAGTCAAGTGTGTGAGAAACTCATGGAAGATGCAAAATAACGTGGTAGGTGTGAGTTATCAACTGTGGCAGGGAAGCATAAATGTAGAGACTTTTAAAGGTGATGAGAGATTGGGAATTGTTGATTTTTAAAAGGACATATAAGCCCTGATACACCAGCTAATGTAAACAAGCAAGCAGGTGCAGGAAGCAATTGAGAAGGCAAATGACATTTTGGCTTCATTGCGAGAGGGTTTGAGCAGAGGAGCAAAGACGTTTTAAGCAGTATTGCAGGCCCTTGGTGAGTCAACACTTGGTGTCTTTTTGTATTTCTCGTCTATGCCCCTAAGGAATGAAGTATTTCCAGAGAGGGAGGGCAACGGAGGTTCAGCAGAATGATTCATCTGATATCAGGATTGTCGGATAAGGTGGAATTAGGCAGCTGACGCTTGTATTCATTGGTGATTAGGTAGATGAGAGGGGATAACATTGGAATGTATAACATTCTGACAGGCAGGGACTGACTTGATGCTGTGATTGTATTTGCTCCGGCTGAGTGGTGGAGAAACAGGGTTAACAGCCTCTGGACACGTGATAGGAATATTACGACTGAGATGAGGTGAAAATCCTTCTCTCAGAGTGTGCGGACATGTAGAATTCTCGACCACAGGGGGTATTGTCAGCCAGGTTACTAAATATATTTAAGAGGGAAGTATATTTCTGGACCTAACGGTGAGAAGGGGCATGTGGAGAGCGCGAGAGCACAGTTTTAAGCCAGAGAAGCAGCGATGATGCTATTGAATGACGGAGCAGGTTCGAAGAGACAAATGAACTAATTCCCTTCTGATATTCCGCTTTTCTAGGAAATGAATAGCCAGACGCAATGTGAGGCAAGATAGATCTGATAATGTCTCCATTGTCAACAGAAATAAGGAGGTGGCAGGCATGCTGAGTACTTACATTCCTTCAGTATTCGCAGTGAAGGGAGAGCTCAACTTGCCAGGAGTCCCAAAGAAATTATTAGTGAAACAGGAACAAAGGCTCAACAAAGTACACTTAAGCAGGTTGAAATTAATGGAGAAATAAACAATAGCAACATTTGATTGCAGGGTTTTAAAGGATGTTGTCAGGCGCGTTGCACATGACTCTGATAAAATAAAAACTTGCACAGTTTGCTACAGTTGGATACCACTCTTTGTTTTCGAAAATGTTGCCTGTCACTCCGCCATTTAAGAAAGGTGTCAGAAGGAAACCACGGAATTATTGAACGCTTAGACTATGCCTTGTTGTAAAGCAAATTAGAAAGGTCACTATGATGAATATAGTGTGTGAACGCCTTGAGATTCGTCAGCCCATCAGCGTATGCCAACACTGGGTTTTAAAGAGTAGGTCGTGCCTGAGGAATTCATTGAATTTATTGTAGGATTTACTCAATTAATTGACTGTGCAATGTCTATGGGTTTTACGTGTACCAACATCCAGGGTATTTCTGATAAATTCCTGCCTAAGAGACTATTAGCTAAATGACACAAAAATGGAATTGGAGGCAAACTATTCCCTTGGTCACGGCTCATTTGGGATAAACCAGATGCTAGGAGCAAACGGCAATTAATACGATTGGCAGGCTTTGACTACCGGAGCAAAGAGGGATTTCAACTATTCACTCGAGATACCAATAATTTAGGTGGCGATTAGAAAACCACGAATGTAAAATTGCCAATGGCATAATTTTTTCCTAATTTCAAACATTTTAGATAGAAGCATCGCATTTCAAAGAGAATTTGTCAGCTGAATTGAATGGTCAAAACTGTGACAAGCGGAATACAATGTAATCAATAGTGAGTTCTGAAACATAATCGTGCCGAGAATTCCAATGATCCACAACCAGCTCAATACAGAAATTGTAACTCATCTCACCCCAGAAAGATTGACCCCTTTTTCAGTGACTGTTCCCATGTGCTCTAGTTTCCCACCCAGGGGAAGAAACTGTAATTTCCTATTCTCGCTAATCCCAGTCAAAATGGTGCACTTTTAAATGAGATCACCCCACACTCTTATACACTGCAGAGAGGCCCAATTGAGACAACTTTTCATCATTGGGCAACACTTTCATCCCAGCAGCCAATCCAGTGAATATTTTATTTCCCACTTCCTGGGCAATTTCGCTTCTACTTACATAAGGAGACCAACATTACGCACACTGCTCCAGACCTGGTCTGATCAAAGCCCTGTAAATTTGTGGATGTGTTACCTTATTCTTGTCCAAGAATGTCCTTGCAGTGTACACCAGCATTGAGCTGGCCTACCCAGTGGCCTTCTTTAGCCCCATGCAAACTTCCTGCTTTCCTTGTTCCAGTATGAGTCAAACCAAGTCCCTGTGAAGATCCATATTCAGGCGTTTCAAAACCTGAAAAATCTCCCCTTTCCTATATTTTCTAACAATCTGTATCAATTCCTTCCTTTCAATATCTTGTTCCCGCTTATTTAACACGTGTCTACCTCTTTGCAGCCAATTTGTGCCCTCCTTACAGTTTACAATTCTCACCCTGTTTTGTCTGTTATCCATAGTGAATGTATTAACCTCCATCAATTCATCGTTAATAAAGGTTGTGCTTAGCAGAGTCACCAGCAGTAATCCCTGCTGCGCTTTACGAGTTCCAGCCAGAGAAGTTGAAAATTCCCCACCTGTTTCACCTCCCTGCCGCTCCCCTGTTACCAATACTCCATCAATAATATCCTGACCGTGTAAAGGCTGACCTTGCGCTTTAAGCTTTAGCGTGGCACGACACAGTCCAGGGAGTTTCATTTAGAGAGATGAATGCTGTGAAAAGTTAGCTAAAATGGCAGAGAAGCTCAACAGGGCGAAACTTTTTGCAGACATGTGGTCATATGAACTTCAGTTATAGGTGCTGGGGAAGGCTACTTGTTCCTTGCAGCTTATTTTCCCACGTAATTTAAACATTCCTGTGTTTTTCTTTTTGCCTCAGCCTCACTTCTCATAAATTCCCCACATTTTTAATGTCCTTTGTGCCCAAAACACCAATGAATTTATATTTTGTACATGTTCAATGGCCGATCATCTGCAACTCTCTACGGTGGAGGATTTCAAATATTCATTTGATTGAAGAAATTTGATTGAAGAAATTTCCTCGCATAGTACAACTAAGGTATCGATTATGTAACCATCCGGCACATGTCAGCAAGCAGACATGTTAGTGCCAAATGAAATGTTACAAAATGAAATTAGGAATGTTTTGTTAGCAGGAGAGCCAGGTCTGCAGCAGAGGTTAAACACAAAAGTAAACCATCCTCTGGATGAGTCGCCAAATCCTATAGGAGGCAATGTCACTGTGGCAGTCCAGAGAAGCTGATTTCTAAAAAAAATGTTTCCTGGAAGCTGATGATCGCAGATTCAATATGTTTAGGCCGTTTGCTGGACAACATTGAACGTTTTTATCTAAGGACTTAATAATGCAGTAACAATCCTGACTGAAAAGAGAGACAGACAGAGAGAGAGAGAGAGAGAGAGAGAGAGATAGAGCGACGGAGAGAAAGATAAAGAGAGACACCGAATATCTTTGTTCTTGTCTCTTAAGTTTATTCTTTCTGATGAATTTTTATTGTCACTCTCAACATTCTGATTTGTATTTTTTTATGTTTGGTTGGATATTGTGAGATTTTTTTGATTTATTCCTTCCTGAATTACTGCCGTGGCATATGCCATTCTTTTTACAAAATCTTCCTAACCTCTTGATCTGCATTTCGTCCTCCTGTTCATTTTCGCCCTTGTACTTAGTGAATTATGCTTGCTGTCAATTATATAGTCCCTCTGATTCATTTATTCATTCTATTGTTTTATGATTAAGTACTTGCTTTCTCTTTTATTGGGAGATAGTTGGCCCGACGTCTTTCTCCCTCCCTCTCTCTCTTTCTTTCCCTCTGTATCTCACTCTCTCTCTCTCTCTCTCTTTCTCTCTCTCCCTCCCTCCCTCTCTCTCAATCTCTCCCTCCCTCTCTCTCAAAATATCAGCCTGTCTGTCTGTCTCTCCCTCTCTCTCTTTGTCTATCTGTCTGTCGTTCTGTCTGTCTGTCTCTCTCTCGCTGCCCCTGTTTCGCCGGGTCGACTTTCTAACATACGATTAATTTTGTCGCATTGAATTCCACACAAGCAAAGAAAACACATTGAAAACATTTAACGCGACGACTTCAGCTTTTCCATCGCCGGCAAGATAACTTCCTGTCATTTCTTTCGAGGAAAGATTCCTTTTGCTTTTAACCTGTGGCGTAGATCTGCCTGAGCATCTCACCCACTTCCGGTCCTGATCTCGTTATGTTATATTTCATCTTACAAGGATAGAAATCTGCTCGCCTGTGTCTACATGTTTTTAGGGTAACCTAAACCTTGGAGGAAAGGAACAAGTTTCAGTCATTTATGAATACATTTCGGATATGTTTTTGACACTTAAAGCGTTGTGAATCTTTGGACTTTTCTGCCACAGAAAGCAGCAGATTTCTCGGTCATTGAGTGTAAACAGGGCCTGGTTTAATCCAACTTTTGGATGTGATTGGGGTGAAAGGCTTCATGGAAAGTGTCAGCGTTTGGAAATAAGTAAATGATTAGATACAAAAAATTGAAAGGGGCTGCAAGCTGAGGTGATCAAATAAGTTCCTGATGCGGTAAAGTTATGCACTGGTGATAAGATGCTTCAATGTGTTTCGCTCTATTCATCCTCTGTGTTTTGTACCCTTCTTTTTCACAGCCCGTCTCTGTAACTGAAGTGATTACGTCCGTTTCCATTTTTTTTTCAACTCTAAAATAATTGGCATGTGATTGATTCCTACTTGAATACGTATTTCCATGTTGGAGACAGGCCGCTCGACCAAGATCAGAGGCAGTTTAAATAATGTGAAATACATTCTGCAGCACAACTAATCTTGGAGCAAATTTAAAGTGAGGAATTGAACGGGTACTAACGGGCGCAATGCTGATCCCATAGATGGGAAATCCACCATCGCAGTGGTCATAAATCCAGACTTTGAAAAATCACAGAAACAGGTATAATAAATCCTTTTAGCGTGGGATAGGGGCACCACCAATCAGAATATAATTAGATATTTTTGGTAAACGTTGTTAAATAGGTAAGGGGAAAAAAAACTTCCAAAATAAAACTAGGCAGTAAGGAGCTGATATTGTGGCAAGGAAAATGCAAATTTGTGCTTATAAACTGGAGTCGATTATTAATTATATAAAGAGAGAATAACGGCGCGAAATATATATTTATACGGAATGAATAGGCATCTGGAATAGTATGTTCCATTAAAACAACCAAAAAAAAGCTTTTAATCAACGTTCCTGGGTGAATAAATGGATGGGATCAAGAAATAGAAATTTAAGTGAATCACATGCAATAAACAGAATGAGAATAAAGGAGAAGACGATGAAAAGAATGCACAGCGTTAGGGATGAATTCGAAAGAAGGAAGGCAAATAAAAGCTTCGAAATTAAATGATGAATGGATAAATGAAAGAAGTAATATAATATCTTAAAGTCAAAATTAGCAAAGGGTAAATCAGGGTGTGAACCGAGATAAATAGGATGCATTCGGTGAATATCAGCTCGAAAGCAATGACATAGTCTCTCTCTCTCTCTCTCTCTATTCTCGCTCTCTCTAGATCTCTCTCTCTCTCTCTCTCTCTCTCTCTCCGTCTCCCTCTACCCCTCCATTCTGGTAAGTTTTTTTAAAGGTATAACTTCATGACAGCTGAGTTGGTAGATTTCTCATCCACGGACTAAGCATTGCGTCCTGTCCTACACAGTAAATACCTCACCGCATTTCCCCTTTTCCCTGCCCGCCTTTCACAGATCCATTGTGTAGTTGCAATCTCCTGCTGTACTCATCGCATAATCTTTACTCAGCTCATAACTTATCTCCCGGATTTTCCTCGGTGCCCCTTCCACTATTTGGTGGTCTCTTGACCTGCCCTGCCCCTGATATTTAAACTTGCCCTGACACACCCTTCCCCTACACATCTGTCCTCGAAGATAGTAATATGGTTAGTAGTTCAGCAGCAATTGCTTACAACATATTCAAATAATTAAGGTACTTTTGCACGTTGACGAGACAGCGTCAGTTGCATGGTCAAACTGCCAGGGATAAGGAGAATAATAAAAAAAATACAGCGTCCAGGTAAATTAATGAGCAAAGTACATCACATGCACATGGACACCAGAAACCGAAACAACAGTAGCCATTCAGCCCTTATTGTCCATTGCCATTTAAGAAGACAATTCCGGATCTATTACTAAGCTTTAACCTCCTTCAGTGTCAATTTTGTTTCAAAGCGTGCATTTTCCCCAAGGCATTCTGGTACAATACCCCTGTTCTTGTTCTTGTTTTATTCCCCAGAACATTCAATATTCTGATGCCAATTGTTCAAGTTGTAAAAAATGTTCACACTGGTTTCCTCGCGGTTTGCAGGCTATTATACAGAGTGATCCTTCAAAAATTCTTATTTTTGTTCCCCCACTATCAGATTTTGGCCTATTCATTACGCCGAAAAGAATCACCGAGAAGTGTGTGATGAAGATGGAATATACTTCAATGCAATATGACATGTGAGAAAATATATTTAGTAATAGGCATGGGTGACAAATGCAAATAAGCATCCAGCAGAGATTGGAACCACAAAAACAGAGTGAGGGAAATAGTCAGGGAGAGTTACACGCTGCTGGATGGTTTATTACCACATCGAGTAAAAATGATTTTGCTTAAAAAGACCACCGTTCAAACGCAATGACATTCCCGTCCTACCGAGTGAAATTGTTCCTCTCGTCCTGAACATATTGTTCACTCACTGAAAGGTTTGGTCACCCCTATCCCTTTACTCAGCCACTGAAACTCCTCCCCTCCGCGGTTCCTGCCTCCCGATTCAATGAAAACCTGTCGCTCTCTAAACCCTGCCTCCACACCCACTGAAACTCTTCCCCTCCCCTGCCCCCTCCTCCAAACCCACTGAATAATTCCACCTACCGTAAGCCCCTCCGGCCACGGAATGCAACTCAGCACCTCGCTGAACTTATTCCACAACTCCTGAGATGCTCCTTCCCCTCAGCGACTTCCCAAAAATCTCTTACTCATCCCTTGATTTTATTATTCCCAGCACCTAAGCAGCTGTCCCAATCTTTCAACAACTTGCAAATTCTGTGTACCCTGTCATGATCTCCAGGCCCCTTACCCAGCAACTTGATAGATTCACTCTGCTCCTGACACCCTTTCCCAGCCACTGCGCTGTATTTAATGAAGACGAGGGAGGTCTGAGCTGATACACGGAGAGCAGGTGTGAGCCCTGCGTCACCGCCTTGAGTGAAGTCCCACTGAATTTAGGGCCACTCAGGCACTTAACTTAATTATGTCGGGGTTTCCCCGTGTTCAGGGATTTCAGCGGTGGAAACCAAGCCTACCAAGAGCTGCCGGCCAATCAGTTACTGGCAGCTCCTGGACGGCAGAACCACTACGGATACCACAATCAGCTTCGTCCTTTGGTCATCGCTAAATCACAGGCCAGAGGTGACTGATGGTGGGATAGAAAATGAATTTATCACTCCCATGTATAACTTTGACACGTACAGAATTAATCCCGAACATACAAATCCACCACTGACAAGTATAGATTGAATCTCAAACATTCACACAACACAAGAGACTGACAAATACATATAATCCCATAAGTGACAACCAAATCGTGGAACTAGGATACATCAGAGAGATATATAATCAATATCAAACACCAGGCAAAGAATGAAAATCCAATACACAATGAAATATAGATAACGATTCTGATATCCAAATGCTATCTTAGTGAAACGACTATCAATATGATGCACGGTTCCAGGGAATTTTTGCTGCAGACTGAAAACGAGGCTCGCACGCAAAACCACTGACATTCAGAATCAGAATGACGCCCCACACCCTTATCCAGTTGTAAGGAATGATAAAGATCTAATCACACATTGACATTTACACAAAAAACTAGACATGGTTCCAGGAACTGATTGAGATTGGATATAACACTCGCTTACGGCAACAAGATAGTGACCGATGCGGAATGAATGAGACACCCGCTTACAGTACCGGAGAATGGCAGATAGCGAATGAAACCAAGACGTGCTTACAGTAACAGAAACTGACTGATAGAGAAAAATACTTCCACAACTGCAGTGCAAACGGCAGCTTCACAATGCGGACAAAATTGTTAACAATATCGGGAAATGACCGACAGAAATACAATAGAACACATATACACTGCTCCCGAGAGTAACAAATACTGAATAACCAAACACTCACCTATAATTCCGCTGATAACCAATTCAAACTCACCATCTTGCAATACGGGTAAAATAGGCTGCTTTCGCAGTTCAATCTGCGTCATCACGTAGAATGATCCAAATTCACGGCCCCGACTTCGCCCACTAAATACAAGAGCCTGTTCAGCAGGTTTTAGGAATTCGCAAATTGAAATACTGATAGTCTACCCACTCAATTATTATAGTGACATGCCCCTTGCCGTGTAAATTACTGATAGTCTTATCACTCGATTACTACAGTGACAGGCGCCTGGTCCTGTAAAATACTGACAGTCTCCCCTCTCAAATACTATAGTGACAGGCCCCTGGTCCTGTAAAATACTGACAGTCTACCCACTCAATTACTACAGTGACAGGCCCCTGGTCCTGTAAAATACTGACAGTCTACCCACTCAATTATAATAGTGACAGGTCCCTGGCCCTGTAAAATACTGACAGTCTACCCACTCAATTACTACAGAAACAGGCCCCTGGTCCTGTAAAATACTGACAGTCTACCCACTCAATTACTATAGTGACAGGTCCCTGGTCCTGTAAAATACTGACAGTCTACCCACTCAATTACTAAAGTGACAGGCCCCTGGTCCTGTTAAATACTGACAGTCTACCCACTCAGTTACTATAGTGACAGGCCCTGGCCCTTTTAAAATATTGGCAGTCTAACGACTCAATTACTACAGTGACAGGTCCCTGGCCCTGTAAAATACTGACAGTCAAACCAATCAATTCCTATAGTGACAGTTCCCTGGCCCTGTAAAATACTGACATTCTACCCACACAATTACTACAGTGACAGGCCCGTGGTCCTGTAAAATACTGACAGTCTACCCACTCAATTACTATAGTGACAGGCCCCTGGCCCTGTTAAATACTGACTGTCTACCGACTCAATTACTAAAGTGACAGGCCCCTGACCCTGTTACATACTGACAGTCTATCCACTCAATTACTATAGTGAAAGGCCCTAGCCCTGTAAAATATTGGCAGTCTAACCACTCAATTACTACAGTGACAGGCCCCTGGTCCTGTAAAATACTGACAGTCTACCCACTCAATTACTACAGTGACAGGCCCTGGCCCTGTAAAATCCTGACAGTCTACCCACTCAATTACTATATAGAAAGGCCCCTGGCCCTGTAAAATCCTGACAGCCTACCCACACAATTACTACAGTGACAGGTCCCTTGTCCATTAAAATACTGACAGTCTACACACTCAATTACTATATAGAAAGGCCCCTGGCCCTGTAAAATACTGACAGTCTACCCACACAATTTCTATATAGAAAGGCCCCTGGTACTGTAAAATACTGGAAATCCACCCACTGAATTATTATATTCAAAGGCCACCGGTTCTGTAAAATACTGACAGTCTACCCATTTAATTAATATATGGACAGACCCCTGTCCCTGTAAAATACTGACAGTTTGCCACTCAATTATTACATTAACAGCTCCCTGGCCTTGTAAATTACTGAGAGTCTGAACAATCTATTCGTACAGAATTATGTCCCAGGTACTATAAATATTTTGACAATTCCCCTATGCTACTTTTTTTTAAAAAATCGTTCAAGGGATATGGGCGTTCTTGGCTGTGCCAGCATTTATTGCCCATCCCTAATTTCCCTCATACAGATGGTATTTAAGAGTCAGCCACATTTCTGTTGGCCTGGATTCAAATATAGTCCGGATGAAGAAAGAACAGCAGGGCCTTCATTAAAGGACATTAGCTAAGCAGATGTTTTTTTTCCAACAATTGGCATTGGTTTGATGTTCATCATTAGAGATTTTAATTCTGCTTATTTTTTTAATTGACGATTTTAATTGAATTTGAATTTTGCCACACACCGTGGTGAGATTCGAACCCGGATCCCCAAAGAATTATTTTGTGTCTCTGGATTAATCACCCTAGCCCAGTGACAGACCCCCGGCTCTGTCAACATGCTGCCAGTCTATGCATTCTATTGCTATAGTGACAGCCCCCAGGCCAAGTCAACATTCTGACAGTCTCCCCACTCCATTACTATAGTAACAGGCCCCCAGCTCTGTTAACATATCGACAGTCTCCCCACGATATTACAATGGCTATAGGCGCCCTGCCCTTCAGACGTAGAGCAAGTAACCACAAATTGTTACTATAGTGTACAGGCCCAGGGTTCTTTATGCATTCTGACATTTTTCCCACTCTATTGCTATATTGACAGAATGACAGAACCCCCAGCTCTGTAACCATATCGACAGCCTATGACAATCTGTGTCTATTGTGATAGGCCCCCAGCTCTGTCATAATGCTGAAGTCTACTCACTCTATTACTATATTGATAGAACACCCCACTCTGTAAACATGCTGACAGCCTGCACACTCACCAACTACAGTGACAGGCCCCCGGTTCTGTAATAATACTGACTGTCCACCCATTCTATTACAATATAGGTAGAACCCCCTACTCTGCAAACATGTTGACAGCCTGCACATTCAGTTACTATAGTGACAGGCCCCCGGCTCTGAAATTATAAAGACAGTCTACCCACTCTATTACTTTAATCACAGAACCCCCCGCTCTGTAATCATACTAACAGTCTACCCAATCTATTACTATAGAGACAGAACCCCCAGCTCTCTAAACATAATGACAGCCTACCCAGTCTAGCATTGTAGTTACAGGCCACCGGCTCTGTAATCATGCTGACAGACTATTAACTCTATTACACTAGTGACAGAGTCCCGACCTCTGTAAACATACAGACAGTTCCTCATTCTAATACTATAGTGACAAAACCCGGTCTGTAAAGCTGCTGACAGTCTCTCCACTATATTACTGTTGTGACCGGCTGCCGAGCGGGAAATATACAGACAGCTCCAAATCCACTTACAGGCCCCTGGCTCTGTAAACATCCTGATAGTCTCCCCACTCAATTTCTCTGGTAAAAAGACCCTGGTTCTGTAAAACACTGACAGTCTAGATTCTCTCTTACTGCAGTGGTTGGCCCCGGTCCTTCAAGCATGCTGACAATCTAAACAACCTATTCCTACACTCACAGGTCCCCGGGTCTGTAAACATACCGAGAGTCTTCCCAATTTATTACTACAGTGACTGGTCACCAGGTCTGTACATTTTATGTCATTCTCTCCACGATACTAGCTAAGTGAAAGGTCCACGTCTCCATAAAATTACTGACCAACTGCCCACACTATTGTTATAGTGACAGCTCCCAGGCTCTGTAAATATAGAGACAGTTTCCTTACTCCAGTACAATAGCGACAGGCTCCGGGCTAATTTAACATACCAACAGTCTCCCCACTCTCCTAATATAGTAGCAGGCCCACAGCTCTTTAAACATTCAGTCTCCTCGCACTATTAATATAGTAACAGGCCATTGGCAATGAAAACATACTGACACTTACCCCGTCTATAACTATATTGTGAGGCCACCTGCTCTTTAAACCTGCTGAATGTCTCTCCACTCTATCACGATAGTGAGAGATCCCCGGCTCTGTAAACATTCAGACAGTTCATCACCATATTCGTATGGTGACAGTCCCCCGCCCTTTAAACACACTATTAGTATCGGCACAGTCCTCAGGCTCTGTAACAATACTGACACTCTCCTTAGTGTAAATTATTCTCCTGGCTCTGTGAGGACAGTGACAATCTCTCCGCTCTATTATTATTATTAATAAAGCCCCCGCTCTCTAAACTTACTGAAGCTTCCGCACTCCATTAATGTGAAGTTAGGCCCCGGCTCTGTAAACATATCAAGAGCCTCCCCTCTATATAATTATTAAAAAAAACAGGCGCTGGCTCTCCAAACATGCCCGCAGTCTCCCCAATTATTTACTTTAGTGACAGCGCCCGGCTCTGTAAGCAAACTTAGAGTCTCCGCACTTAATTTCTATATTGACAAGACGCTGGTTCTGTCAAGATTTACTACTTACGGGACAGAACACGGGTTATGTAATACTAGTGACATTCTAGGCTCTCTATTACTACATTGACAGTGTCCCAGCTCTTTAATCATAGAGTGAGACTCCCTACTCTATGAGTTATCTGACAAGCCCCCAAGTCTTTAATCATGCTTACAGTCTCAATTTCGATTGCTATTGTGACAGGCCGCCGAATCTGTAAACAGAAGGAGAATCGGCCCAGGCTTCTACTACAGTGAAAGACCCCTGGCTTTGAAAACATACTGACAGAATAACATTATGTACCTTTAGTGATAGGTCCCCTACTCTGTAAACAAGCAGGCACAATACCACTGCATTCATATAGTGTCAGGCCCTCGGCTCTGTAAATCAATTAACAGTCTATTCACGCTAATACAACAATGAAAGGCTCTAGGCTTTAAAAACATACTGACAATCCCCCACCCTATTAGAATTGTGACAGGCCCCCGGCTCTGTCAAATAACTGAAAATCCATGCACTCTATTACAAATAGTGACAGTCCCCTGGCTCTGTAAGCATGCTGGCAGTCTATGCACTATATTTATAAATTGACAGCCCACCGGCTCCGTCAACGTGCTGACAGTGTATGCCCTGTATTATTACAGTGTCAGACCACCGTCTATGTCGACATATTAACAGACTATGCACACTATTACTATAGTGACAAACAAACGGCTCTGCCAACATACGGGCAGTGTAGGCACTCTAATAAGCTACTGACAGCCCCCCGCCTCTGTAAACATGCTGACAGTCTATGCATTTTATTGTTATACTGACAGTCTCCGGGCTCTTTCAAATTGCTGACAGTCTATGCTCTCTCATACCTGAGTGACAACGCCCAGGCTCTGTCAACATGCTGCCACTCTATGAACTCTTAGTATAGTGACAGACAACTGGATATGTCGAAATGCTGACATTCTATGCAATCTAATACAAAAGTGAAAGCCCCCCGGCTATGTCATCATAATTACAGTGCAAGCACTCTATTACTATAGTGACAGCCCCCCGCCTCTGTCAACATGCTGACAGTCTATGTGCTATATTACAATAGAGACAGCCCCCTGGCTTTATCAACATGCTGACAGTCTGTGCACTCTATTACTATATTCACAGCCCCCCGGCTCACACAACCTGCTGACAGTCTATCGACACTATCACTATATTGAAAGCCACCCGGGCCAGTCAAAATTCTGACCGTCTATGCAGTCTACTAATATACCGACAGTCCCATGGCTCTGTCAACATATGGACAGTATAGGCACTCTAATAAGATAGTGGCAGACACCAGACTCTGTCAAGATATGGACAGTCTAAGCACTCTAATACTATAGTGACAGACCCCAGGCTCTGTCAACAAGATACCAGTCTATGCTCTCTGGTACTATAGTGACAGAGCCCCGGCTATGTCAACATGCTGACAGTCTATGCTCTGTATTACTATAAGGACAGAACCCTGGCTCTATTGTAATGCTGATAATCTATGCGCTCTATTAATATACTGACAGACCCCCGGCTCTGTCAACAAGATACCAGTCTCTACTCTCTATTGCCATAGTGACAGTCGCCCGGCCCAGTCAACATGCTGACAGTCTATGCACTCTATTAATATAGTGGCAGACACCCGGCTCTGTCAACATGCTGACAGTCTATGCATTCAATTGCAATAGTGAAAACCCCCCGGCCCGGTCAACATGCTGCCAGTCTAAGCACTCTATTATTATAGTCAGTGGCCCGCCGTTCTGTCAAAATGCTGACAGTATGCAATCTAATACTATAGTAAAAGCCCCAGTCTATTGAACAAAGAACAAGAATAAAGAGAAGTACAGCACAGTAACAGGTCCTTCTGCCCTCCAAGTCTGCGCCAATCATGTTGCCCGTGAACTAAAACATTTGCACTTCCAGTGTCCTAATCCCTCTATTCCCATCCTATTCATGTACATGTCAAGTTGCCTCTTATACAGCACTGTCGCACCAGCATCCACCACCTCCGTTGGCAGCGAATTCCAGACACTCACTACCCTCTGCATAAAAAAAAACTTGTCCCGCATATCTCCTCTATAGTTTTCTACTCTCACCTTAATTCTATGCCCCCTTGTCATTGACTCTTCCAAGCTGGGAAAAAGCATCTGACTATCTACTCTTTCAATGCCACTCATAATTTTGTAAACTTCTATCAAGTCGCCCCTTAATCTACGGCGCTCTAGTGAGAACAATCCGAGTTTCTCCAAACACTTCTCACAGCTAATGAACCCCAGACCAGGCAGCATTCTGGTAAACATCCTCTCCACCCTCTCCAACGCCTCCATGTCCTTCTGGTAATGTGGCGACCAGAATTGCACGCAATATTCCAAGTGTGGCCAAACCAAAATTCTATACAGCTGCAGCGTGACTTCCCAGCTTTTATATTCAATGCCCCTGCCAATGAAAGCAAGCATGCCATGTGTCCTGATCCTCTAACAGTGCAACACATCCTGAGCACTGACCCTCCGAGAGTGCGGCACTGCCTCAGAACTGAATTTCCAAATGCGGAACATTCCCTCAGAACTAACCCTCCTACAGTACAGCGCTCACTCCATACTGACTCACCGACAGTGCGGCGCTGCCTCCTTACTGGCATTCTGACAGTGCGGCTGTCCCTCCGTACTGACCCTCCAGCAATGCAGCGCTCCCTCAGCACTGACCGTCCGACAGTGCAGCGCTATCTCAGCTCTGATCCTCCGACAGTGCGACACTTTTACAGTACTGACCCTCTGTCAGTATGGCACTCCTTCAGTAATAACCCACTGACAGTGCGGCACACCCCAAGTATATACGCTCCAACAGTACGCACTCTCTGACGGGTTATTAAACTAAATAATGATTAAATGTATCAATGAAAATAAATGAAAACAATTAATGCAATGTTAATAACAGATTAAGAGTAACTAATTTTTTCTGCTGTTGATAAACATTTGAGATTACTTTATAAAAACAAATCTTAAAGGTGGACCTTTTAATTATAAAGAAGATGCACAAATCATAAAGCATTGATATTAAATCATCATTAGGTATACTAGAGGTGGAAAAAGATTATTGAATAATTGGATTTTTATGTATAATATTTTGTTGCATTTGATTAATAATTAGTCCAATAATGTATAATATATGTTTAGAAATTAATTGATAATTAGATGTTCAATTTATAATGAATATTTAGACTTTTAAATTCTTAATTTAATGTAATAAATTGGATGGCAATTCATAATATGCTGTTGGAATTAATTAATAATTAGGTGTATAATTTGATAATACATGTTTAACTTAATTAATATTTAGACCAATAATAAATAATATGCTAATGATAAAGTTAACAATTGGATGCATTAACGCATAATATATTGTAGTTTATTAATAATTCAACATATTAATTAAAAATATATTGTTGAAATTGATTAATAGCTATATCTATGAACAGATCGATTAAGAGCAGGAGTGGTCGACTAGGCCCCTCGATCCACTCCGCCATTCAATAAGATGACGTCTGATCTGAAATATTCCTCAACCCCACATGCCCACAGCACCTCAATAATCTTTCGCAACCTTGTTAAGCGAGATTCTATCTCGCTTGGTCTTAAATATATTCAAAGGCTGTGCTCCCACAACATTCTGTGGAAGACAGTTCCAAAGACCCCCGATGCTCTGTGTGAAAATGCTCTACCACATCTCTGAATGAATTGTTAATGTTGAGATGTTTGCACTGTTTATTCTGATCATAACTTGAATACAGCATGATCCGCAGCTGGGAAATAAGGCTGCTGGTGTTAATGGTGCATTACTGAGGGAGTGCACCATTGTTGGAGGGTCATTGATGAAGGCGAACCTCCCTGTTGGATGGTGAGTGCTAAGAGCGTGCTGCACTGCCGGAGGTTGAGTAATGAGGTTCTGCCGTACAATTGGAGGGTCAGTACTAAGAGTTTGCCGCAGCAGCGGAGGGTCAGTACAAACGGAGTGCAACACTGTCGGATGGTCAGTACTGAGGGAGAGCTGCACTGTGGGAGGGTCACGACTGATGGAGTGTCGCACTGTCAGAGGGTCAGTTCTGAGGAAGCACCCCAATGTCGGATGGTCAGCTCTGAGGTAGAGCCGCACTTTCTGAAGGTCTGTACTGAGGGACAGCAGCACAGTCGGATGTTCAGTACAGAAAAAGCGCCTCAGTGTCGAAGGGTCTGCTTTCGAGAAGCAAAGCACTGTTGCAGGGTCAGTACTGAGGGAGCGCCACAATGCCGTTGGCTCAGTTCTGAGCGATTGTCGCACTGTCGGAGAGTCAGAACTGAAGTAGTGCCACACGCTTGGTGAGTCCGACTTGAAGGTGTGCTGCATTATCGGATAGTCAGCACTGAGGGCCGGCCGCACCTTCAAAGTGTGAGTATTCAGGGGGCGACTGACTGCCACAGGGTCAAGATTCAGGAAGTGCCGCACTGTCGGAGGGTCAGTGCTGAGAGAGTGCTGCACTGTCAGAAGATCATTACTGAGGGAGTAATGCGCTGTCGCCTGGTCATTACTTAGGATCTGGTTCCTTGTTGGAGAGCCACTACTAAGGGTGTACCTCTCTGACTGAGGGAGCGCTGCACATTCGGAAGGTCAGTACTGAGGAAGCACCTCGCTGTCCGATGGTCAGTAATGAGGAAGTGTCGCTCTGTCGGAGGGTCAGTTCTGAGGGACTGCCACAATGTCAGAGTTTCAGTTTTTAGGAAGTGCCACACTGTCAGAGGATCAGTACTGGGGAGCAACAAACTATCGGAGGTTCAGTACTGGGGTATCACTGCACTTTTGCAGGGTATGTGCCACAGGAGTCCCGCTTTGTGAAGGGTCAGTACTGAGTGATTGTGGCACTGTCAGAGGATCACTAATGAGGGAGCGTCGCACAGTTTGTTGGGCAGTTCCGAGGGAGCGCCGCACTGTCAGAGGGCCAGTACAGAGGGAGTGTTGCAGAGCCGGAGGGTCAGTGCTGACTAAGTGCATTACTGTCAGATGGGATGTCCTGAGGAAGTGCCACGCTGTCGGATGGTCTTTATTGAGAGGATGCAAAACTGTCGGAGGCTCAGTGCAGATGTAGTACCACCCTGTCGGAGGGTCAATAATGAGGGAGTGCCGCCCTGTCCGAGGGTCAGTGTTCAGGGCGTACCGAGCCTTCAGACATCAGTACTGAGGGTGTGCTGCACTGTCCGAGTAACTTCACAGAAGGATCCACACACTGCTGGATGTTAATTACTGAAGGAGCGCCGCAATGTTGATGTATCTAATTTGATGAAGTACCGCAATGTCAGGGAGTCAGCACAGAGGGAGTGCCACACTGTCGGAGTTGATGAACTGCGGTAGCCCCGCACTAAGTGGGATCGGTATTGGCAGCAATTCTAACATGCAGAAATAACCTTTTGGCCATGTATTGAGATCACAGAATTGTATGCTCCGTAGGGACATAAGCTTAAAATTAGATTTGGGCCATTCAGGGTTAATGTCAGGAAGCAGACAGAAAGACACAAGCCAGTAGGACGTTGTTTGATGTTTCAATTGCGAAAGTCAAGTCATAAATTAATGGGTCTGTGTTACGTAAGAATATTAAAGTTTCTGTGTGCCAGCTGGGACACTGTTGTAATAACACAGATGTGCTGTAAACTCCCTGAGTCTTGGAACAAGGCTAAGGGAATGTTTTACCTTCTCCTGTTCTCATGTTTGAAACAGCTCTCTGTTCCCTTGCTCCTGTTTGTACATGTTCCTGGGTGTGTGGTATCTGAGAGATCTTACCTGCGGCTCTGTTGCATACAACTGCTTGCCAAACACATTAACGTCATTAATCTATATAGGCTGACATTTTCTTGTTCCTGAAACACGGTGTGCTGATTCAAATCTGCTCGGCACAGAGCATCTCTCCATCAAGCTACCTCAGTATTGACAATGCCCCCATAATGTTGGCGTAGGGTGAGCTGGAAAACTACCCAGCACCCTGGAGTTAGCTCACTGAAGAAGAACATTAGAAATGGGGGCAGGAGGAGGTTAATTTCACCCTGTACAGTTAAATTTGCTTTGATCAATTAGATTTCAATAAACTTAGCAGTAGGATTACTGGAACCTGAACTAATCCTTCAAAATGACTTAGCTCAACAGAGACAGAACCATCAGGCAGAGTCTGAGATACTGAATTTACGAATAATACTGACGTTTATTGAACAGAATCAAAATAAAACTACAATGCCCTTATAAAACATTCAAAGATTCATCGACCAACTTGCAGAATTATTTATAATCTATGAAACATCTAATAAGAGGAGACAAAAAGAAAAGTGTATTTTTCAAAGTAATGCTGCCAGACTCACACTTGAAGCGTTAACACATTGGTGATAATGATCTGGTGGAACTCAGTACCAATCAGTCAAAATGGTGACAAGGTGTCCATCATTCTGCGTCACGCTCGAGAATCGGCCTGTTCATCCAGATGAATACCCAGGGCAGGAAGTGACAACCCCGAGTAGTCATCATTCTCGAATCGAGGGACAGCCGAATGTGAGGTCAATTTGCTATCCGGCTTGGGGATGCGACCAAGCTTGGGCACAGAACACTCCGTCCCCTCATTAATTGATTAATATAGATTGTAAATTTGGTGAGATTGTGGATTGATGAAAATTACTGGGGGCCAGGCGAAGGACAAGTGGTGGGGGGGTGTGTGTGTGTGAGATTTAAAATCAATACGTCAAATGGCTACTAATCCAGAGAGTTTGACATGAAATTGCATCCCGGAGGTTTGATAATTTTAATTTAAATTAATTCTGTGTACAAACGGGGCAGTTATAGCACGAAGCAAGATACAAATTAAAGATCTCTCTAAAATATCACCAATCAAACAATCCCAGGACAGCTGCAGCATGAGGGTTGGATTCAGATTAAATCTCCCTCTACACTGCCCCCATCAAACACTCCCAGGACAGGTACAGCACGGGGGTTACATAGAGACTAAAGCTCCCTCTACAGTGTCCCCATCAAAGAATAACAAGACCCGTACAAACACGGGGTAAGATGCAGAGTAAAGCTCCCTCTACACTCTGCCCATCAAGCACTCCCAGGACAGGTACAACACGGGATTAGATACAGAGTAAACCTCCCTCAGCTCTGTCCCCATCAAACACTCCCAGGACAGGTACAACACGGGATTAGATACAGAGTAAACCTCCCTCAGCTCTGTCCCCATCAAACACTACCAGGATAGGTACAACCTGGGGTTAGATACAGAGTGAAGCCCCTCGAGTAGCTTGCCCTCCCCGCTTGCCCTCCCTGGCCTTATGTCCTTTCACTGGTGATCATACTTCTCTCGGTTTCGCCCGATGAGGCCGTGGTCTCCCCGCCACTCATCTGCTCATCATCCCATTCAGAACGCCAATGTTTACTGATTATTAGAGATTCACTCACGTTTATTGTTTACAGTTTAAAGTTGAATAATTCAATGAAAATGATACATTATTTATGGAATATTCGGTCATTAGAATGTTGAAAATGTCAGGTTAGATGAACTAAATGTGATTATTTAAATGCTATTTGATATTCTTAATACAAATTTAAGGATGTTACACTTTATTTTACTAAATATTGTTACTAACATCCAAGGGCATGTTTAAGTGGCATATGATTTTTAAATCACATAATTAATAATTTGCAGAGAGAGAAAGCCAGTGAGCAAAGCAATGAGGAATATAAATGTATAAGAGCGAGAGCGAGAGACAACAACTCAGTGTGCAAATAAAGGGGGAATGTAATTAATAAATTAGAGAGGGCGAGAGAGCAACCCAATGTGCAAATAGAGGAGGTATACAATTAATAATTGAGAGAGTGAGAGAGAGAGTAACCCAGTTTGCAAATCGAGGAATGTAATGAACAAATTAAAGCAAGAGCAATACAGAGTGCCAATAGAGGAGAATGTAATAAATAAATAAGAGAGACAGAGCAGCAAACTGGAGGAATGTAATTAATCAGTTAGAGAACGAGAGACAGAGAGGAATCCAGTGTGCAAATAAAGGAAAAATTTAATTGATTAATTAGAGAGGGAGAGAGAGAGAAACCCAGTGTGCAAATAGAGGAGAAATGCAATAACTTAACTAGAGACAGAGAGAGAAAGAGGGCAGCCAGTGCGAAAGTGGATGACGAATTAAACTAATTAATTGGAGGTAGGGTAACCCAGTGTGCAAATAGAGGAGGAGCATGATTACCAAATTAGAAATGGAGAGAGCAACACAGTTTGCACATAGATGAGAAATGTAATGAATACATGAGGGAGAGAGAGAGCGAGAGAGAGAGAGAGAGAGAGAGCAACCCAAAGTGCACATAGTAGAGGAGTGTAAAAAGTAAGAGTGAGATAGAGAGAGAGAGAGAGAAAGAGAGAGAGAGAGAGACAGAGAGAGAGAGAGATAGAGAGCGACACAGTGTGCACATAGAGGAGGACTGTAATTAGTAAGAGTGAGATAGAGAGAGAGAGAGAGAGAAAGAAAAATCCAGTGTGCACAATGCGGCGGAATGTCATTAATAAATGAAAGATAGAAAGCAACCCCGTGTGTAAATAGAGGAGGACTGTAATTAATTTGTTAGAGAGAGAGAGAGAGAGAGAGAGAGAGAGAGAGATGGAGAGAGAGAGAGAGAGAAATCCATTATGTAAAAACAGGAGGAATGAAATTAAAGAACTATGGAGAGAGAGAGAGCATCCCAGGTCCACTACTGAGGGAGCACCTCACTGTCGGAGATTAAGTACAGACTGAGCGCTGCACTGACGGAGGGTTAGCACTGAGGATGCACATTGCTGTCTGATGGTCAGTAATGAGGAAGTGTCGCTCTGTCGGAGGGTCAGTTCTGTGGGAATGCCACACAGTCAGAATTTCATTTATGAGAATGTGCCACACTTTCAGATGGTCAGTACTGGGGAGCAACAAACTAGCGGAGGATCAGTACTGGGGGATTACTGCACTTTTGCATGGTAGGACCTGCAGGAGTGTCGCAAATTCGGAGTATCAGTACTGAGCGAGTGCCGCCTTGGCGGACGGCCAGCACTGAGGGAGCGTGGCACTGACAGAGAATGAATAATTAGGGTGCATCACGCAGTTGGAGGGTCAGTTTCTAGGGAGCGGCGCACTGTCAGAGGGCCAGTACAGAGGAAGTGCCGCACAGCCGATGGGTCAGTGCTGGCGAAGTGCATTAATGTCAGATGGGATATGCTAAGGAAGTTCCACACTGTTCGATGTTCTGTATGGAGAGGGTACCGCACTGTCGGAGGCTTAGTGCTGATGGATTGACTCACTGTCGGTGGGTCATTACTGAGGGAGTGTCGCCCTGTCCGAGGGTCAGTATTCAGGGCGTACCGCGCTTTCAGAGATTCAGTAGAGAGGGAGTGCTGCACTGTCCGAGTAACAGCACTCAAGGAGCGCCACACTGCTGGATAGTCAGGACTAAGGGTGCGCCGCAATGTCCGAGTATCTAATTTGAGGAATTAAGAGAGCCAGTGCAGTGGGAGTGCTGCACTGTCGGAGTGGCAGCAGTGAGGGAGCCCCGCACAAAGGGGGATCTGCTTTGGCAGTAATTCTTACATGCAGAAATAACCTGTTGGCCATGTATTGGGATCACGGAATTGTCTGCTCCGTAATGACATAAGCTTAAAATTTGATTTGTGCCATTGAGGGTTAATGTGTGAAAGCAGACAGAAAGACACAAGCTTTAGGACGTTGTTTGATGTTTCAATTCCGAAAGTCAAGAAATAAATTGAAGGATCTGTGTTACATAAGGATATTAAAGGTTCTGTGTGCCAGCTGGGTCACTGCTGTAATAACACAGATGGTCTGTAGACTCACTGAAACTTGGAACAAGGCTAAGGGAATGTTTTACCTTCTCCTGTTCTCATATTTGAAACAGCTCTCTGTTGCCTTGCTCCTGTTTATACATGTTTCTGGATGTGTGGTATCTGAGTGATCTTATATCCACCTCTCTTGTAAACAATTGCTGCCAAACACAATAACGCCACAAATATATATAGGCTGACATTTTCTTGTTCCTGAAACACGGTGTGCAGATTCAACTCTGCTCGGCATAGAGCATCTCTCCATCAGGCTATCTCAGTATTGACAATACCCCCATAGTCTGGGCGGAGGGTGAGCTGAAGAACTAACCAGCACCCTGGAGTTATCTCACTGAACAAGAACATTGGCAATAGGGGTAGGAGGAGGTTAATTTCACCCTGTACTATTGAAAGGGGCCGTTTGCTTTGATCAATTAGATTTCAATTAATTTAGCAGTCTGATCACTGGAACCTGAATTAAACCTTCAAAATGACTTAGCACAACAGAGACAGAACCATCAGGCAGAGTCTCACATACTGAATTAACGAATAATACTGTCGTTTATTGAACAGAAGCACAATCAAAATACAATGCCCTTATAAGACAATCAAAGATTCATCAACCAACTTGCAGATTTATTTCTAATCTATGAAATATCTAATAAGGGGAGACAAAAAGAAAAGTGTATTTTTCAAAGTATTGCTGCCAGGCTCACAGTTGAAACGTTAACACATTGGTGTTAATGATCTGAAGGAGCTCACCACCAATCAGTCAAAATGGTGACAACGTGTCCATCTTTCTGCATCACGCTCGAGAATCATCCACATGAATACCCAGGGCAGGAAGTGACAACCCCGAGTAGACGTCATTCTCGAATCGAGGGACAGCCGAATGTGAGGTCAATTTGCTATCCAGCTTGGTGATGTGACCAAGCTTGGGCACAGAACATTCCGTCCCCTCATGAATTCATTAATACAGATTGTAAATTTGGTGAGAATGTGAATTGATGAAGATTACTGGGGGCCAGGCAATGGACAAATGGGGGAGTGTGAGTGAGATTTAAAATCAGTCCGTCAAATGGCTACTAATCCACAGAGTTTGACTTCAAATTGTTTCCTGAAGTTTGAGTATTTTAATTTAAATTCAGTCTCTGGACAAACAGGACAGTTATAGCACGAAGCTAGATACAACATAGAGATCTCTCTAAAATGTCACCATCAAACAATCCCAGGACAGCTGCTGCATGAGGGTTAGATGCAGATTAAATCTCCCTCTACACTGTCCCCATTAAATATTCCCAGGACAGGTACAGCAAGTGGTTAGATACAGAGTAAATCTCCCTCTGCACTGCACCCAGCAAACACTCCCAGGACAGGTACAGCACGGGGTTAGATACAGAGTAAATCTCTCTCTACACTGTCCAAATCAAACATTCCCAAGACAGGTACAGCACGTGAGTTAGATACAGAGTAAATCTCCCTCTACACTGGTCCCATCAATAACTCCCAGGACTGTTACAGCACGGGAGCTAGATAGAGAATAAAACTGCCTCTACACTCTCCCCATCAAACAATTCCAGGACAGGTACATCACGGGGGTGAGATAAAGACAAAAGCTCCCTCGACATTATCCCCATCAAACACTCCCAAGACAGGTAAAGCCCGGGGTTCGACATCGAGTAAATCTCCCTCTGCACTGTCCCCAACAAACACTCCAAGGACAGGTACAGCACGGGTTTAGATACAGAGTAAAGCTCCTTTTGCACTGTCCCCATCCAACACTCCAAGGACATGTAAAACATGGTGTTAGATAGAGAGTGAAGCTCCCTCGAGTTGCCAGCCCTCCCCACTGGCTTGCCCTGGCCTCATGTCCTTTCACTGGTCTTTGTACTTGTCTCGGTTTCGCCCTGTGAGGCCGTGGTCTCCCCGGCACTCATCTGCTCATTCCGAACGCCACTTTTACTGATTATTAGAGATTAACAAATGGTCATTTTTTCGAGCTTAAAGTTGATTAATTCAATGAAAGTGATTCGTTATTTATTCAAGATTCGGCCATTAAAATGTTGCAAATGTAAGGTTAGATTAACTGAAAGTGATTATTTAAATGTTATTTTATATTCTAAGTACAGATTTAAGTACTTTAATCTTTTTTTTACTAATACTGTTAATAATAGCCAAGGGCATGTTTAAGTGGCATATGGTTTTTAAATCACAGAATTAATAAATTGCAGAGAGAAAAAGCCATTGATCAAAGCAATGAGGAATATAAATGTAGAAGAGAGGGAGCGAGAGACAGCAACCCAGTGCACAAATATAGGGGGAATGTAATGAATAAATTAGAGAGAGAGAAGCAACCCAGTGTGCAAATAGAGGAAGAATAAAATTAACAAATGAGAGAGTGAAAGAGAGAGTAGCCCGGTGTGAAAATCAAGAATGTAATGAACATATTAAAGGGAGAGAGAGAGAGCAACGCAGAGTGCAAATAGAGGAGGACTGTAATTAATCAATTAGAGAGACAGAACACCACAATGTGCAAATTGAGGAGGAATGTAATTAATCAGTTAGAGAACCCAGTGTGAAAATAGAGGGGGTAAGTAATTGTTTAATTAGAGAGAGAGAGCGAGAGAGAGAAAGAGAGAGAGCGAGAGAAAAAGAGATAGATAAACCCAGTGTGCAAATAGAGGAGGAATGCAATAACTAAATTAGAGAGAGAGAGAGAGAGAGCATCCCAGTGCGAAAGTGGAAGAGGAATGAAACTAATGAATTGGAGATAGGCTAACCCAGTGTGCAAATAGATGAGGAGCGTGATTACCAATTTAGAGAGGGAGAGAGCAACACAGTGCACTTAGAGGAGGACTGTAATTAGTTAGAGAGAGATAGAGAGAGAGAAAGAAAGAGCAACCCAGTGTGCAGATCGAGGCGGAATGTCTTTAATAAATGAGAGAGAGAGAGAAAGCAACCCAGTGTGGAAATAGAGGAGAAATGTAATTAATACGTTAGAGAGAGAGAGAGAAATCCCGTATGGAAAAAGAGAAGGAATGAAATTAAAGAATTATGGAGAAAGAGAGAGCAACCCTGTGTGCAAATAATGCAGTAATGCATTTTAAAAATATATATAGAGAGAGAGCAACCCAGTGCGCAAATATAACACGAATATAATTAGTCAATTAGAGAGGGGGATACAGAGAAAACCAGCGTGCAAATAGAGGAGGAACGTAATTAATCAATTAGATAGTGAGCCCCGTCTGCAAATAGAGGATGAATGTAATCGTTTAAAGACAGATAGGACAACCCAGTGTGCCAATAGAGAAGGAATGTAATTAATAAATTAGAGAGAGAGAGAGAGAGAGAGAGAGCAACCCATTGTGCAAACAGAGGAATGCATTTTATACATTAGAGAGACAGCAACCCATTTTGCTCATAGAGGAGCAATGTAATTAATGAACGATATGTAGCAACCCAGAGCCCAAACAGAGGATGAATGAAATTAATGAATTAGAGAAAGAGAGCAACTCTCTGCGAAAATAGTGGAGGGATCTAACTAATAATTTAGAGTAATAGAGAAACCTAGTGTGCAAAGAGAGGAGGACTGTAATTCATATATGAGAGAGAGGGAGCAACCCAGTCTGCAAATGCATTAGGAGTTCAGTTCATAAATGAATGGGAGAGGGGTCGAGAGCAAGCATATTAACGGAGAGGGGAGTCATAGAGTCACAGAGGTCTTCAGCACGGAAAAAGGCCATTCGGTCCATCGAGCCTGTGCCGGTCAAACTATTACCTAAGTATGCTAATCCCATTTTCCAGCACTGGCATTGCAAGTGCACATCCAAACACTTCTTAAATGTTCTGAGGGTTTCTGACTCTTCCACCATTTCAGGCTTTGAGTTCCAGATTTCCACCACTCTCTGGGTGAAAAAAATCTTCTTCACATCCCCTCTAAACCTTCTGCCCCTTACGTTAAATCTATTCACCCTGGTTATTGATCCCTCCACCGAGGAGAACAGTTCCTTCCTGTCTACACTATCTATGCCTCTGACAATATTATACACCTCAATAATTGCCTTCTTAACCACCTTGTCTCCCTTTCCCACTACCTTAAGGGGGCGGTGGAACATGAACACCAAGATCGGTCTGATCCTTAGTGCTTCCAAGGGTCCCACCATTCATCGTGTGTTCCCGGGCCTTGTATGCCCTGCACAAGTGTCTCATCTCACACTTATTTGGATTAAATTCCATTAGCCATCTGAACATCCAGTCTACATCTTACTGTAATCTGAGTCTATCCTTCCAAATGTTTACCACCCCACCAATTCTCGTGTAATATGCAAGCATACTGATCACCCCACGACATTCAAGTCTAAATCGTTTATATATACAACAAACAGCAAGGGGCTCAACATCGATTCCTGTGGACACCACTGTACGCAGGCATCCTGTCACAAAACCACCCCTCGACCGTCAACCTCTGCTTCCTGCCACTCAGCAAATTGTGGATCCAATTTGCCAAATAGTCTTGGATCCCATGGACTCTTACCTTTGTTCACAGTCACCCATGCGGGACCTTATCAAAAGTCTTGCTGAAGTACAAGTGGGCTACATCAAGTGTATTATCCTCTATAAACTAGGTCAAACTTTCGAAAAAAATCAATCAAAATGATCAGACATGATCTCTCCTTAACAATTCCATGTTGACTCTCCTTGATTAATCCCTGCCTGTCCAAGCGTAGATTAATTCTGTCCATCAGAATTGCTTCCAATGGTTTCCCCACCACTGAGGTTAGACAGGTTGGTCTGTATTTACCTGCTTTATTCCCCCCTCCCTTCTTGAATAACGGTGGCACATTTTCTGCACTCCAGTACTTTGGTAACTTTCCTGTGGCCAGAGGCGTATTGAAATTGATTGCCAGCGCCCCTCCCAACTCCTCACTTGCCTCACGCAACAGGCTGGGATACATTTCATCCGAGCGTGGAGATTTATCTACTAGAAGCCTGCCAGGCCACTTTGAACCTACTTCATTTCAATGCTAATTTCGTTAATTATATCACAGGACTTCTGCTTGATTTCCACACCCATGTCGATCCTCTCACTTGTGGACACCGACACAAAGTACTCAATTAAAACCCGACTTACGTCTTCCGGCTCCACACACAAATTAACTCTATGATTCTTAATGGGCCCGATTCTTTCCCTCGTTATCGTCTTACACTTAATGTAATTTTAAAATAACTTTCTATTTTCCTTTATTTTTCCAGCCAATGTTTTCTCAGGCCCCCTTTATGCTATCCTAATTTTCTTTTTAAGTGCCCCCTCTACATGCCCTATTCTCCTCTAGGGCTTCCGCTGCTTTGAGCCCTTTGTAGCTGCGATAAGCCTCCCCTTATCTCATTATCCAATCCAGTATATCCCTTGACGTAGAGGTTTCCCTGGATTTGTTGGTTCAACTCTTTGTCTTTCTTGGAATATGTTTGCCCTGCACTCTCCCTATTTCCCTATTGAATGAGCCCCACTGCTCTGACGCAGATTTACCTGAAAGTAGCTGCTCCCAAATCAAGCTGGCCAAATCATATCTGACCGTATTAAAATCGGCCATCCCCCAAGTTCGAACTCTGATTCCTGACCTTGTCCTTTTCCATAACAACCTTGAATCTAACGTAGTTATGGTTACTATTTGCTAAATGTTCCCCACTGATACCTCTGTTAATTGATTTGCTTCATTCCCTAATATTATGTCCAGGAACGCTCCTTCTCTTGTAGGACCCTCTACATGCTGGCTTAAAAATTTCTCTTGGAAGCATTTGAAGAATTCTACTAACTATAATCGTATCACAATATGATCAAACCAGCTAATGTTGGGAAATTTTAAATCCCTTAAAAGTAGTGCCCTATTATTTTTACAGTTCTCTGAAATGTGCCTAAACATCTGCTCTTCTCTCTGGCTATTTGGCGGCATAAAGGACACTCCCAACAATGTTATTTCTCCTTTCTTGTTATTCAGTTATACCTATATGGCTTCTCTTGAGGAGTCTTCAAAGGTGTCATCAATCCTTACTGCTGTAATTCATTCCTTGTTCAATATTGCGAAAATCCCTCCTCATTTAACTCCTTCTCTGTCCCGCCTGAAGTCCCGATATCCTGGAACATTGAGCTGCTAATGCTGCCCCTCTCTCAACCATGTCTCTGTGACAGCAAATACTTCATAATTCCATGTGTTTATTTGTGCCCTCAACTCGTGTGCCTAATTCGTCAGTCTCCATGCATTGAAATAAATACCATCCAACCCTGCCAATCTCCCTTGCGCTTTAACTGCCCCATAATTTATATGCCTTTCAAACTCACTTGCCCTCTCTTCTAATTTTTGTTGTGCATCTCCCCCTGCTGAACCTTCTTTCATGATCCCATCCCCCTGCCAATTTAGTTTAAATTCTACCCAAAGGAAGAATGCAGTGGATAAATTAGGAAGAGAGACTACGCAGACCACTGGGCAAATGGGGTAGACGTATAACTTAGAAATTAGTGAGAGAGCAATCCAGTGTGAAAATAGAGAGCGAATGTAAGTAATTAATCACAGAGAGAGCAACCTATTGTCCAAATACAGGTTGAATGCAATTAAATAAATACAAGGGAATAGAGAACAATGCCGTGTGCAAATAGATAACGAATGCAGTTTATAAATTGGTGAGAGAGATGGCAACCCAGTGTGCAAATAGAGGAGAAATTCAATTAATATGACCCCATGGGTTTTCCAGAATGGCTTACTCGCCTCAGTATTGGTCAGTACTGAGGGAGCACTGCACTGTGAGTTCGTGATTGCTGAGGAGGTTGTGCAATGCCTGAGGTTTAATAATGAGGGAGCGCCGCAATGTCTGAGGATCGGCACTGAGGAGGTGCCGCAATGTCGGAGGGTCAGCACTGAGCCAGTGCTGCACTGTTGGGGTGGTCACTACTGAGGGGGCGCGGCACTGTCAGTGGACAGTAATGGGTGAGTGCAGGACTGTGAGAGGATCAGTGCTGTGGGAGTGGTGCACTGTCAGAGAGTAAGTCCAGAATTACTCCTGGACTGTCGGGTGGTATGTACTGAGGGAGTTCTCTACTGTCGGCTGAATATACTGAAGCAGCGATCGTAACATGGAGGCATAATCGGTTGCCCTTCTATTGAGATCACTGAGTGACCTACTCCCGACGGAAACATACTTCAAATTAGATTTGGTCCATTTAGGGTTAAAGTCAGGAATCACAGAATCACACACTAAACAGTGGAAAGCTGTTTGGTGTGTCAATTAGGAAAGTCAAGACATCGATTGATGGGTTTCTGTTGTGTAAGTTTATTACATGTTCTGGGTGAAAGCTGTTTCACTGTTGCAATAATACACGTGAAGGCAGCGGTAGGCAGCCTGAACCCTGGAACAAGGCTAAGGGAAAGTATGACCTTCTCCTGTTCTTACATTACAAACAGCTCTCTGACCCTTGTTCCAGTTTGTATAGTTCAGCGTGGGCTCCGTGTTCAGCGTGGGCTCTGTGTTCAGTGTCGGCCCTGTGTTCAATCTGGGCTCTGTTTTCAACGTGAGCTCTAAGTTCAGAGCGGGCTCTGTGTGCAGTGTGGATCCTTTGTTCAGTGTGGGGCCATTGTTCAGTGGGTCTCTGTGTACAGTGCGGACTCTGTGTTCAATGTGGGCTGTGTGTTCAGTGTGGTCTCAGTGTTCAGTGTGGGCCCTCTGCTCAGTGTAGGCTCTGTGTACATTGTGGGCACTGTTTTCTGTGTGGGCTCTGTGTTCAGTGCGGACTCTGTGTTCAGTGTGGGTCCTGTGCTCAGAGCGTAACCTGTGTTCAGTGTGGGCTCTGTGGTCAGTGTGGGCCATGTGTTCAGTGTCAGCTCTGTGTTCAGCTTTGGGCTCTTTGTTCACTGTAGGCTATACATTCAGTGTTGGCTGCCTGTTCAGTGTGGGCTCTGTGTTCATTGTGGGTCCTCTGTTCTGTGTGTGTTGTGTGTTCAGTGTGGACTCTATGTTCAGTGTGAGCTCTGTGTTCAGACCGGCACCTGCGTTCAGAGTGGGCTCTGCGTTCAGCGTTCGCTCTGTGTTCAGTGTGGGCTCTGCGTTCAGCGTTGGCTCTGTTTTCAGTGTGGTCTCTGTGTTCAGTGTTGGCCCTGTGTTCTGTGTGGGATCTGTACTCATTGTAGTCCCTGTGTTCAGAGCAAACCCTATGTTCAGTGTTGTCCCCGTGATCAGAGTTGGCTCTATGTTTAGTGTAAACTCTGTGTGCAGTTGGGTCTCTGTGTTCAGTGTTTGCACTGGGTTCACTGTGGGCTGTGTTTTCTTAGTGGACTCTGTGTTCACTGTGTTGTCAGTGTTCACTGTGGGCCCTGGAGTCAGTGTGGGCCCTGTATTCAGAGAGGGCTCTGTGTTCACATTGCGCCCTGTGTTCAGAGAACGCCTTGCCTTCAGAGTGGGCCAGGTGTTCAATCTGGGCACTGTGTTCAAAATGGTCCCGGTGTTCCGATTGTGCCCTCTGTTTAGTGTGGGCCCTGAGTTCGGTGAGAGTTCTGTGTTTAGTTTGGGTCCTGGGTTCAGCTTGGGCTCTGTATTCAGTGTGGATTCTGTGTTCAGTGTGGGCCTGAGTTCAGTGTGGGTCCTATGTTCAGTGTGGGCTCTGTGTGCAGTGTGGGCCATGTTTTCTGTGTGATCTCTTTGTTCCGTTTTGAGTTCTCTGTTCACTGTGCACTCTGTGTTCAGTCTGGTGCCTGTTCTCTGTCTGGGCTCGGTGTTCAGTTTGGAGTTCTGTCTTCAGTGCTGGCCCTGTTTTCAGAGATGGCCCTGTGTTCAGAGCAGGCCCTTTGTTCAATGTGGGCACTGTGTCTAGAATGGGCTCAGTGTTCATTGTGAGCTCTGTGTCCAGTGAGGGCTCTTTGTTCAGTGTTGGCTCTGTGTTGAGTGAGGGCTCCGTATTCTTAGCGGTCTCTGTGTTCAGTGTGTGGTCAGCTTTCAGTGTGGTCCCTGGAATCAGTGTGGGCCCTGTGTTGATAGTGGTCCCTGTGATCAGATTATGCCCTGTGTTCAGTGTGGGCCCGGAATTCGGCATGAACTTTTTGTTTAGTTTGGGCCGTCTGTTCAGATTGCGCACTAGCTTAATTGTGGCCACTGTGTTCAGTGTGGGCTCTCTCTTCAGTGTGGTTTCTATGTTCAGTGTGGGTCTGTGTGTAGGATGAGCTCAGTGTTCAGTGTGGGCTGTGTGTGTAATTAGGTCTCTGTGTACAGTGTTGGTTCTGTGTTCAGTATGGGCTCCGTATTCATGGTGAGCTCTGTGTTCAGTGTTTATCAGCGTTCAGTGTGGGCACTGGAGTCAGTGTGGGCCCTGTGTTCCGAGTCGGCCGGTGTTATGAGTGTGACCTGTGTTCAGATTGGGACCTGAGTTCAGAGAAGGCCCTGTCTCCACAGTGGGCCCTGCTTTCAGATTGGGCCCTGTGTTCAGAGTGGGCCTGGGGTTCAGTATGGACCCTGTGTTCAGAGTATTCACTGTGTTCACGTTCGGCTTTCTGATTCAGTGTGTGCGCTGTGTTCAGTGCGGGCCTTTGTGTTCAGTCTGGTCTCTGTGTTCAGTGAGGGCCCTGTGTTCTGAGTGGGCTCCGGGATCAGTATGAACTCCCTGTTCAGTGTTCAGTGAGGGCCCTGTTGTTCTGAGTGGGCTCCGGGATCAGTGTGAACTCCCTGTTCAGTGTTCAGTGTTGGCCCTGTGGTCTGTGTGGGCCCTGGGTTCATGGTGGGCCCTGTGTTCAGTCTGGGCGCTGTTTTAAGCGTGGGCCCTGTGTTCAGAGTGTGTCCAGTATTCAGAGCTGGCCCTGCGTACATTGCGGGCCCTGAGTTCAGTGCCAGCCCTTTGTTCAGTGCGGGCCCCGTGTGCAGTGTGAGCTTTGTGTTCAGTGTGAACCCTGGGTTCATTGTGCGCCCTCTGTACATAGAGGGCCCTGCGTTCAGAGGGCGCTATTATTCACAGTGGGACTTGTGTTCAGTGTGGGCCCTGTGTTCAGAGTGGGCCCTGTGATCAGAGTGGGCTCGGTGTTCAGGTTGGGCCCTGTGTTCAGTGTGGGCTCTGTGATCAGTGTGGGCTCGGTGTTCAGAGTGGGCCCTGTGTTCCGAGTGAGCTCCGTGCTCAGTTTGGCCCTGTGTTATGTGTGGGCGCTGTGTTCATAGCGGGCTATGTGTTCAGTTTGGGCTCCGTGTTCAGTGTGGACTCTGTGTTCAGTTTGGGCTCCGTGGTCAGAGTAGGCTCTGTGTTCAGAGTGGGTTCCGTGTTCAGTGTGAGCTCCGTATTCAATGTGGGCTCCTTCTTCGGTGTGGGCACCGTGTTCAGTGTGAGCTCCATGTTCAGTATGAGCTCAATATTCAGATTGGGCACTGTGTTTAGAGTGGGCCCTGTGTTCAGTGTGTGCCCTGTGTTTAGACTGTGCTCTTTGTGCAGAGTGGACTCTGTGTTCAGTGGGGTCCCTGAGTTCAGTGTGGGCTCTCTGTTCAGTGCGGGGTCTGTGTTCAGTGTGGACTCCTTATTCAGTGTTTTCTGCTTGTTCAGAGCAGGCAACCAGTTCAGAACAGGCCCTGTGTTCAGGGCGGGCCCTGTGTTCAGAGTGAGCTCTGTGTTCAGAGTGAGCTCTGTGTTCATTGTGAGCTCTGTGTGCTTTTAGGGCTCTCTATTCAGTGTTGGCTCCGTGTTCAGTGTGGGCACTGTGATCATAGTGGGCTTTGTTTTCAGTGTTTTGACAGTGTTCAGGGTGGGCCCTGGAGTGAGGGTTGGCCCTGTGTTCAGATGGGGCCATGTGTTCAGAGAAAAACTTGTCTTCAGGATGGGATATGTGATCAGTGTGGGCCCTCTCTTCAGAGTGGGCCCGGTCCTCATTGTGTGCCCTTTGTTCAGAGTGGTCCAATTATGAAAAGCTTTCTAGTGAATGTTGAGTTTCCCACTGGAAAATTAACTTATTGACCAAGGAACCAGCTTTATCCTTGCCCAAAAGTCCTGGTACCTGTTCGCTGGGGCCCGCCCTGGATCTGTAAATGGATTGCTAGGATAGGAGGGATAGCGAGAGTTTGAAACAATTCTTCCGGTGTATCTGTGTTGAAACCTTCCCAAGACTTTTGTTGTCCAGTGTAATATGGTCATGATTATTGTCAATTATTTTTGTGTTACAAAGGCAAAGCAGTCTCCTGTGAATCTGTTTGACTAAGCAACCTTCACGCATTAAAAATGAACAGTTTTTAATATAGCTCATCAAGGAAAGCTCCATTCTGAATTGTGGTTCCAGGGTTTCTCCCTCTCTGCTATTATAAACAGCTTGGATCACTTACAACCTTCCAACCCTCAGATGCCACCCTAAGGTGGATTTACATATAGTTGTCGGTCCGGCCACTATTCGCATTGTTCCTTCTTTCAGCAACCCGCATATTCCCCATCCAGACCAGGTAAATTTTGTAACTTATAGTGGTATAATAACTTTTGGATTGAAAGGAGTAGACTGAATCAATTTGTTCAGTCTGTAATTAATATCAGTCTCTAAGGATTCTAATTGTGTCAGTGGAGGATACCCATCTTCTATTAATACGGGCCTCATTACAATGTGTTATCCCGTAGCGTTAGCGGGAGAATCTCATCCAGCGGTCACAAGGATTAGCAGCCCCTGAGAGAGCGAGAGCAGAGATCAGAATCTGAGAACAATAGATTGTAATGTTACAACAATGGACCAGAATCTAAGAACAATAGATTGTAATGTTACAACAATGGATCAGATTCTGAGGACAATATATTGGGATGTGACAACAATGGAAAGGAGTTTATCCTCAGGACTTTACTATCTTTCTCAAGATTGGCTATCGTTAGCTGATTGGATCCATGGTGTTCTTGCGGTGATTCAAGTGGGTTACTATCCCATCCTATCCATTGTTGGTGTCCCAGGTAAGACGCTCCATTCAGCAATCCAATTCCTAAACCACATTTAACTGCATTACCGTTACTATCTTTTACATTTCTGCAACACCGCAGCCACTTTTAACTATTACCATCATAAAGTGTGTTCCCTATCAAGAGTCTCCACTCCCCTCTGGCGCCATTGTATAAGCCTGAACCAAACTGTCTCCCACCTCCGTTCTCTGTTTAATACTGATCTGATTTCTGAGCCCAGATCCTCTCCATTCTATATTGTGTCTCCTACAAGCTCCTTTCCATCAACCACCATCGCCTCTGCCTCAGCCCAACAGCAGAGTAACTCTCGGCTGTGCCTTTGTTAAAGCCAGACTCGACTAATCAAATGTTAATCTGGCCCCACAATTCCATTTACAAACCTTCAAGAACCACTGCCCGTCCAAAGCTCGGCCTTCTGTAAGGTAACACAGACAATATCCCATTTCGCCATCATCCTTGTGCTCATGGACCAACATTGGTCTTGGTTTTGCAAGCTCCTCAATTTAAATAATCCTAATCCTGTGATTATATCAATGAATAACTTCACTCCTCCAAATAATCCCATTGCCAGGACCTGTTGCTCCATGACTGACAGGGGGTTTCTGCAGGTTTGTCACATGCCTTTCAATCTCAGCTTTTATCTGTCCACTGAAAGCCTGTGTTACCCATTCCCAGCTAAATATGTGTTTAACATCATTAGAAACCCTCTGGAGTGTCATTTAAACGGGCAAGGCTGATCGGTTTTAACTGTTTAATTTCATTGGAAAGTTCATTGCGGTTCTGTGGATGGTTCCTGGGTTGTGTTGTGAGGGGCTGTGTACATTCAGGGAGGAAAACTGATTTGCCTGGAAGAGGCGTGGGGGCTGCCGTTGCTGTGCATCTGGTTCTGCACAATGACCAGCAAATGTAGCAGATGCCACATAGAGGGAAATATCTGTGAACATGGGGGAGGAGGAGGGGTGTCCTGCCCTACGCAGCCCGGGATTTCCAGGAACATTAAGAAATCAACAACTAACACAGGCGCAGCGACTGATGTTAGTCTGATGCAGCGAGGAGGTGGCCGCATATATGTATCACCTCTGTCAATAGGAGCTCGGGCCTCACATCAGGGTGAGGAGGTGCAGTCTGTGGCCGTTCAGGTCAGAGGATCATGGAAAGATTCAAACAGGAACAGGTGACATATTCATTTTCCCGCAGTATTTTGTCTAACAAAGTATCCAATAGATGAGAGGGAACATAAATGCTGGGAGAAGCGTTTGCACTGTTTGCTCCCTCAACAGGGAGAAGCAGAAAGTGTGGTGCCATGGTTTCACAGGATAGCCGGATTCCCGGTGTTGTCCGTGGCTCTGTCGTGTCTCCATTTGAAGGGGGAGAGTTACGTGATATGAAAGGTTTCTCAGTCCATTGAGGTGCAGCTGATGTGCGGCTATGCACAGTGCGTCATGCTGGTGAATATCCTATATCCTGGCTGCAGACACGATACCTTCCTTCTGAAGCAGTCGGCGATTTCCAACACATTCAGCTCTGATTAGAGAACCATAATGTGGCTCTTCGGAGATGAAGGCTGCCCCACAGATAAATGTATCAGAAAAAGCACACTCCCAATACCCCCTGACGTCAACCAATCATGTAAACACAACACCTGAATAGTGGGAGCAATGGAGCTGCCCTGAACATCGTGGATCAAGCCGTGAGTCTGATGAAGCAATGCTTCGGATGCCGGAACCGTGCAGATTGAGCCCTCAGGTACACGCTGGAGCAGGTGGTCTATTTAATAATGTTCTGCTGCTCCATTTATATCATCACCATCATGAGGATATAGTGTTTGGCACCAGGAACCCGAGAAACACCACAGGAGGTGGAGGAGAGTGCAGGTAAGGTATACCCTGGATGCCTTTGACTTTGACAGGTTGTCTGGATGCGCTTCCAAAGACTCCAGTTCCGATAACATCGTATTCTGAGGTTGTTCGCAACGGGGATGTCAATGTGTGGGACATTGGGAATCCGACACCATGGTAAAAGTAGAGGGAGACTATTGATGACGAAAGAAACACTTCAAAATAACATTCCTTGGGAAACAGTTTTTAGGTAATCGGGCAGTAGAAGGGGCTAATGCGTTTTACCTGTTATTGCATTTATTCAAACCAGAGGTTCAACCACACTGTGTAATAAAAGGCAGATTTTCTCAAACACCATTTATCTTGAAGCACCGAGTAGAGAACCCGTCGTCCCTGCAACGCTTTCAACCAACAGCTTAATCTTTGTAAATAATCTACCTGTGTATGTTATACTCTCGTATTAATCTAATTGCATGTTACATACCTGGAAATAATTTTTCTTATGCGTTTGTTTGCGAATTTGAATGTCAAGTGTTCGTTATGTTTTTTTATTATTTCCGACTTTGTAATATATGAATGTGTACCATTTCATTTGATTTTATTATTCACAAGAAAGCATGTTACGTGACAAATCTTGAAATTACATGAGCGGTGTGTGGAAACTCTCTGTCTCAGTATTACATAATCTTCAGTTGTGCAGATAGGTTGGGAAAAAAGAGAAATCATTACATACCTCTTCTCTGTCATTTACACAACCATCACCATTGATTCCTCCCTGTCAACACCAGCTCCCTTGTCACTCCTGAGTTTTTCTCCCCAAAATTCTGTCTCCCCCGCCACGCCTGTCTCCCCTGCTCCTACAACTCTGTTCATCTGTTATTCAATCTATCCTCCCTTCCACAGTGTCACAGACCTTCTTCTTCCATCTTTCGGGGCCATTGATTTCAATCCATTAGAGGTTGCTGTAAGACATCCCAATAACACCTCGATTTTGTTGGCAACTTTGATACCAGTGTGATGTATATTCTCATTGTTTATTTCCCTGCTTTGCAGTGAACCTAGTGGCGATTATAATCCTCAAGCGAAAGAGTTGTGGTCTTTCCGATTGTGTGACCCGTTACCTGGTGGCCATGGCAGTGGCTGATCTACTGATCATTATCCTGGACCTGAACTTGAGGCATATTCCAATTGTGTTTGATAAGTATTTTGTTTTCCTGCAATCAATCCCCGTGTGTAATATCCACGCCGTCCTGCTTTATGCAGCCACTGACTGTTCTGTCTGGTTTACTGTTGCTTTCACCTTTGATCGATTTGTGCCTATTTGTTGTACAAAGCTGAAAAGAAAATATTGCAGCGAAAAAACGGCAGCTGTGGTTCTGGGCGCTGTGACTGTGCTGAGCTGTTCAAATAACATTTCCTGGTATTTTATGCTCACAGGTCAGTATTGGCTCATAAACTTCCCCTGGTTTTGTGGTTACACAAAAGAAGTTCTGTCCTCACCGTTCTGGGGAAGTATCGAGTTCACCCATCACATTCTAACACCGTCTGTCCCATTTGTGCTGATTGTTCTGCTCAATATGTTGACGGTCAGGAACATTTTAGTGGCCAGCCAGGGCCGCCGGAGACTCCAAGCTCGGAACAGTGGGAAGTGTCCCAGAGACCCAGAGATGGAGAGACGAAAGAAATCGATCATTTTACTGTTTGTGATCTCAGCCAATTTTATACTGTTATGGGCAACGTTAATGGTTTATTCTATATGGATCCGGATGAACGATCTTGGCTACAATTCTCTCTATCTACATTATTTTGTTCTGGATTTGGGTTTCATGCTGCAGCTCCTGAGTTGATGCACAAACACTGCGATTTACGCTGTGATACAGACGAAGTTCAGGGAACAGTTGTGGAGTATGTTAAAATATCCCTTTACTCAAATTCTTCAATTAGTTCAATGATTAGACCATCCGAAACATTAGAATTTCCACAATTATTCCATGTAATTTCTCATTTCAAGCGCGGGGATGGGTCTTTCACTGGAGGGGATGGAACACTGGGAGTTTCCTGATTTTTCACATTGAATTCCAAATTTCCAACGGGGGCAGGGTGATGTTAGACGGCTGGGAATGAACCTCTGGGGGTTTCCGGAATGTTCACCTTGAATTTCACATTTCCAGTGGGGGGAGCGGTCTGTTACAAAGCACAATTTCAAATCAAGGGGCTGCTCCCAGTAATATGTATACCAGAAATTGACTAGGAGCACGCAGCATCTGGACACGTTATTTTCTTAATCCCGATATTAAAATTCAAGTAAATTCAAGTAAGCTCTCAGTTGCCTCGCTGGGGAATTAGCTGAAGACATGTAACTCATTGGAACAGGCAGTTATCTCACAGTCCAAACTGAAATTATAACCTCTAAATTAAACAGGTACCTTCCCTAGAAAATGTCCAAATAATTCAATGTTGTTCAATTTTTCAAAAATTTCAAAAGTATGGCCCTTGATGTTATGTATCCCGAACTGTTGGAAACGAGCAAAAGTAACCACAATTTAAAAGAAAATATGGAGAGTGAAAGATTTCTGTGGATGTGTCAGCCTAACATCAGTATCAGGGAGAATGTTAGAACCTATTGCAAAGGGCTTAGTACCTCATTAAAAAAAAAATAGTGGAGGCATGGGGCAGAGTAAAATTGGGAAGAATGTGTGAAGTTATCCACTTTGGTAAGACAATCAGAAACGCAGGGTAGTTAATAAATTGTGAGTGTTGATGTGGAAGTTGAGCTGCATACTTGTCTTCATCAGTCACTAATAAACTATGAGTTGAAGGAAGCAAATAGAAATTTAAATGGTGTCTTAGCATTTCTTGCAAGTGAATTTGATTGCACAAGTAACTATGGCTTGCTGCAATTGCATTAAGCATTGGTGAGACAGCAGCAGGATATTTTGCACAGTTTTAGCCACTTTAACTAAGGAAGTATATACGTGTCATCGACGGATTGCAAGGACAGTTCACCAGGTTAATCCCCTATGGGGAGATTTTGAGAGTTTGAGTTATGTTCTCTAGAGTGCAGAAGAGTGAGAGATTATCTCATTGAAACATAGATAATTCTTACCTTGCTCAGCCGGTTAGACACGTAAATATTCTTACCCCGGTTTAGGTGTTCGAGAGTAAGGGCTCAGCCTCAGAGTATGAGGTAGAACATTTTGGACTGGGGTGCGGAGGAATACCCTCACTTATAGGATGGTGAATCTCTGGAATTCTCTACGCCAGTGGGCTGTGATATTCGAGTCATTGAGCATGTTTAAAACAGAAATCGATAAATTTCTTGTTATTAAAGAATGCAAGTGTTTGTGTATGGTACTGTGAAAAGGTGTTGATATAGATGATCCGCCATTATCTTGTTTAATGTTGGAGCAGGCTCAACGGGCCGAATGACCTAGTCCTCTTGTTTCCAAATTCCATTGCTCCTTGCAGCATGTGGAATCCCATTCAGGTATATATTTTTACTAATTCAATATTCAAATCTTGCAGAAGAGTGAAGGGCGCTCTTCGAAGTCGTTTATTAAATGATGAGTTTTTAGAATGGGGAAATCCTCACTTCAAGTACTGTTAGGCCAACAGAATTCAAATAAAGTACAGGACAAAATAGAAGCTCCTGGAGGCCAATACAGGGAAATATCATTTCACCCTAAGGATTCAATTGATTTTAAGGCCATCAGAGGCAAATTTGATAAACTTGCTTCATTCTGCATTGAGTTGTACAAATGAAAGAGTTTTCTAAATAGCTGCAATGGCTGCCAGCTAAACTGCCCCACCTGTGGCTCATAGTTACTCAATGGTGTTGAGTGTCTGAGCAAATATAAATGATAAGATGTTTTAATTCTTAACTGAAGTGCAATGGAATAAATCATATTTGTATAATGACATTATTCCAACTGCGATCTTTTAGACCAGTGCCGTCTATTGGAAATCTCCTAACTATCACATATGGCTGCAGATCACAGATGGCAAATATCACAGATGGCTACACGATTTTATTCCCGTCTTTATTTTCAGTAAACACTTCATGGTGTTACCCTATTAACAAAAGGGTCTGTCTGGGTGGATGGAAGAATCAGCTTGGAATGATGTGTCTCAGAAATTATTTACACGTGGAATGTGAATCTTGTTATTTTGAATGGCTTTCTGAAGTAAATTCATTTAGCGCACCCACTGCATTCCCAGGAGTACACGGAGGCTTTGCCCAGGGCATGTTAAAATTCAGTCGGATTGCCTTTAGTGAATTTTTTAACTGACATCAAAATGCAGCGTTCAAATAACTTATTAACAAATCAGTTGCAGAGCTGGACTGTTGTGCTGGCATTGAATTTAAGATGCTCATTGTTGTACTTTGTGCCAATAATTATTTTCCGCTCAACTCTCAACGTGTTGGAAATCTCTCCTCAACATTGAAGAGGACACTCTAGCCGTTCTTCACACTGTTGGAAAGGATCAGTGAGATTCTTAACCCTCCTTCTCGAACCCGCAAAACGCACTCCCAGCCTACCCCAACACATACAAACACACACACACACACACATACACATACACACACACTCACACACACACACCTCCTATTAAAGGGGTTACGATGACAGAGTCCGGATTGTCCATCAGTGATGAGGCTGATCTGCTCGCAGGTGAATGTGATAAAATAACATTCCGTTCCTATATCGCAACATTTTTCAGGTCGGAACCCGCTGTCCCAGGTGAGGGACACAGCTATCAGCGATGGCAGACATGAGGGGTCATGGCGAGGTACATAAATAGACCATCTGATGTCAGCAGCACCCACCTCTTCCCTTGAGATCAAGCAGGCTCCAGTGAATGCAGATAAGGGTCGTTTTTGCTATAATTGATTCGTGGGATGTGGGAATCATGTGAATAGTTATTGGGATTAGAGTTTGCTGTGATCCTAGTTGATGTTGTCACATATCAATTCAGATTGCAGAATGCAACATGGATTGATAGGCCATTAGTTATCTTTTGGAACCCTTGGCAGGTACTTACTTAAACAGATTCACAGGGGTCTGGCCTTGCTGTGTTATTTTTTAAACAAAAGATTTTTAAAAAAATACTTTACAACAAGCATTCACCATTTTGCATTCGGCACTAGGGAACTTGAACAGGTTTCAACAGACGCGCCAACAATTAAATGGCCCAAAATCAGCCTAACCCTTTTTATCACTGCAACAGTTACAGACCGAATACTCGAGTGAGGAGGTGCCACTATTTCCACATCCAGGGTAAAGCTGGTTCAGTTGAAAAGAAGGCTCTTTGCTCGTGGAGTTCTGAAGATTCACTCGAAGACATTCCACAATTGATATCCCCATTGGGATGTCCATAACCTAACTTTAAATTCACTATTGTTTCAACTTTAGAGCAATGTGTATGAGCTCCTTAACAATCTGGCAAAATTTCCAGTAAGACAGAGGCGGAGACATTTTTCCTGCATTCATTCTGTTCTATCCACTTTACAACTAACCAAAACTGCATCTCTCCTTGTCTCTATGTCACTGTGCGTCTCCCTCTGATACCCTGTTGCTAAAAAACAGTACAGTTTATATTCATCTACCATTTATATTTGTTTTAACTTCACTAAGTTACAAACCCTTGGTAACCAAGCTCTTCGCTTCAAGAAATATATAAACGTATTATAAATGTGTATATGCAAAAAGGGCCCTATGACTGCCAACTCAGTTTCACAGAACCTTAAACTGAAATCAAAACGAGGCTTCACATATTCTTAACACACAGGTGCAAAAAAAAATATAAATTAAACTTAAAGATATATTCCGTTGCAGAACCCACAAATACAAACACAAATAACTTAAAATGATACTTGTTTCAACCATAGATGTTAAACATTTTCATTCAAATCTCAAAGTTGGAATGTTAAATTTTTAACAATGAGCCTTCGGCTGTGCCTGACTTAACACATAAAAATGGCTGTCATTGATTAGTTAAGTGGAATTTCTTAAGTGTGATGGTAAACCAACGTAACTGGGATCAGAGAAGGAAGCTTGGAACTGTCCTATTATTCAACGGCCTCGGATTACTCGAATGCTGACAGCAAAGTGAAGTCTCTCTCCTTTTTTAGAAGTGAAGTTTAGCTGCATCTCCGAACCATGACACCACTGACGCAATTGTCAAACTGTAGCAATTTACACCTGCGTCGCCAAATTGCATTTCTAGTTTTATTTCCACTTTTGTCCATGACTGGGAAATAGACCGAATTATCTAATCCCATTGGTTATTTCTGAGGCCTCACCACTTTTGTGGCTCCTCGCATGTGGGGTATAATCCGAGACAAATGTTTATTACTTCCTCAGTCCTGAAAATATTACAATGATTTTTTAAAAATGATATATTTCGTTTAGATACGGATTACCGGTGTACATGCAAGCCACATCTCCTTATCACTAATTCAAAGTATCTCAAATGACTGGCATAAACATACTACATTTTTTCCATGGATACTAAAGCAATTAGCATCACATGTTGATAACGGTTCCTACCTAAATGTCAGGCAAAGTATTGTTTCCTTTTAAAATATAGCTCTTCAGATCTACAGATATGGTAAATAAATTGTAAGCAGTTATTAATCCAAAAACAAATAATAAATATAGTTTAGTGAGCGATAAGATTTTATACTAAATTCAAGCAGCTGAATTTAACATTTGGTTTTCTTTATCTTCCAAATCATAAAAACAAATAACAACCACTTAAGCACAGGTCTCTTGGCACCTCAAAGGAAATTTGAAAAATACTTTGAAGAAGCTACATTGCTGTTCTCAGACGGCCTCAGTTGTTAACAGTCTCACTGGCAGAAATTCAACCTGAACTATTTAAAAGGTGGTTCCCTTACAATTCATCAATATTAGCTGAAACAAAATGCAAAGCACCTAAGAATTTAACATTATTATTCAATCTATAAAGATGAGCCTGAAACTGCATCCAACGTTCCAGATGTGGTCTCACCAAGGCTCTATGCAATTATAGGATAGTTCTGTATTCCTTGGGAAAAATACCACTGCAATAAAATTCAATGTACCATTTGCTTCCTGATTTCTTGCTGCAATTGCATGTTAGTTTTCAATGACTTAAGAAAAACGACGCCCAGGTCAATTTGGACATCAACAGTTCCCAATTTCTTATCATCTAAGAAATAGTCTTCATTTTGCTTCATACCAATTCGGGTAAATTCACCTATTCCACATTATGTTCCGTCTGCCATGTTCTTACCCTCTCACGTTGGCTGCATTAGTCCCTTGAAGATTCTTTGTATCTTCCTCACACCTCACACTCTAAGCAGGATTTGTGTCATCCGCAAAATTTGTAATGTTACATCCAGTGCCCATATTCAAATCACTGATGCAGATTGTGAATAGCAGGGGCCACAAGTGCTGCTCCTTGTACCTCCCCACTAGCGACATAAAGCCAAGCAGACAATGGCAGGTTTTTTTCCTCCACTCGGCTTTCTGTCCGTTAACCAATTCGCAATGTTTCAATAAAGGCCAGTATTTGCCCCCAATTCCATATTATCTAATATTGCTTCATATATTCTTGTGCCTCCTCAAAGTTTAAATGCACGACATGCAATATTCACCATTTTTATTCAGGTTCTTAAATTCTTGGTAACACTTCCCAAACCAGTTTTCACTTTCTAATTGTCCAGCTGCAACATATTTTGCAGTCGATTCTTACATTTTCCGCACCGCTGATGTCAGGCTAACTGCTCTCCAGTTCCTCATTTTCTTTCTACCTACTTACATAATCACTGGGATTATACTCCTTCCTCTTCAATCAGCGGAGCCCATTGCAGAGCCCATATAATTTTGCGAGATGAACTTTAATGCATCTATTAAATCTAAAGCCATCTTTTCGAACACTCTGGGATGTATGATCGGGTCCAGGGATTGTGTTGACTTTCTGTCCCGTTGCTTTCTTCAGTATTGCTCTTTTCACATTTTGTTTACTTCAGTTGCTCATTCTCGCCAATACCTTGTTGTCTCCTCTTTCTGAGATTTATTCTTTCTATCTTCCTTCCTCCATGAAGAGAGACAGAAATTATGGCTATTTTCCCTTCTATTTCCTTTCTCCCCGTTATAAATTATTATTTCACTTCCTGCAATGGGCCCACATTTTTCACTGCTGTTATTTTCCTTTCCTAAGTAAATATCGAAGTGTCTTCATTGTTCTCGACGACGTAGCTTCAAATTTAATTTTCTCTTTTTTTCCTTTTTATTTTAAGCCCTTGGTTCTCCTTTGCTGAGTTCTAAATGTCTTCCAATGTTGAGGGTTGTTACTTATTTCTAAACTTTATGGTTCTCTTCCTTTTATGTAAAATAATCAATAAGATATTTTAGCTGCCTTGAATGGATTTGATTTATCGTTGCGTTTTTCTGTGCCTCAAACGAATGTTTACTTATTGTAAACAATTTATTAATTCTTTAAATCCATCCTAAAAGCCATTTCTTGTCTATGGTCATATATTTTAATGTAATTCCCCATATTCCACAGCAAATTGCCCCTTATACCTTAGTAGTTACCTTTGTTTAGGTTTAGGACCCTAGTTCCGGGTTGAAATACTTCATTGTACAAGCAAGTATACAATTATTTTCTATAATGTCACGCTCCCTTAATGATCTTTACTAACGAGAATATTAATTAGCCCATTCTCAATGCACAATACTGGATGTGAACTGTCTGTTCCATAGTTAGTTCCAAAAAGCGCCGTTCCATAATTTAATATGGGAGGCACAGTGGAATGCTTTTGTGGCATGGTTAAGCGATAGCAAAGTTTGCCAAATAAATCCTTATATTGACCTCGCTCATGATTTCTGCATTCTGTTGTTACGTTCATCACTATTTTTCTTTCCGATACCTCACCATCCATTAACACTATTGTTTGGTGCCTCCCATTCCCACCATGCTTCCTCCCCCGTTCTGTTTCTTAGCTGCACCCACATTGTTTCTGCCTCCTGATCTTAAGATCTAAGATCCACTCATTATTGTACCTCATCCCTTATTAACAGCGCTACCCCACCTCCTTATTCCTTTTCCCCATCCTTACAAAGTGTTGAAAACCCATGAGCAATTAATTCCAAGCCTTCATCACCTGCAGTTAGATCACTGAAAAGGCAAAGAAAAATATCATACCAGTTTACTTCTATTTGCAATGTCATTCATCTAACTTGTTGCAAATGTTGTTTGCATTCATGTAGAGTGCATTTAGTTATTTAAAAACAAAATAACTGCACAACCTATTGACGTATCTGCTTGTGCACTCTAAATTTTGTGCGCCCCGTCCCTCCCTACGATACTCAGAATGTACTTTGCCTTATTGCTGCTGGGAGCCATTTTGAACCATTACAATACTGAGCTTCGAAACGTTAAATATTAAAACTCACACTATTTGAACCATTCTAAAATGGACATTTCGTGTAGGAATTAATAACAGACCTTGCATCCAACATCTAAAATCCGTCATGTATAAAACATTCTATAACTGATATTTCTTTAAAAACTGTAAAAGTTAATTCTTTTAAAATAGTCTAAAAGTGACATTTCTTAAATGTTGCGCAACTAGAATTTTTGAATCACAAGGTGAGTGCTGTTTCTGAAACATTTCATAAATGGCATTTTCCCAAAAATGCTTTTACTGACTATTTTTTTCCAAAGACGTATTGACTTATTTTTGAAAAGAAACACATTATTGGCTGTTTGAAAATTTTAGTAACTGATATCTTTGTAACAGTCTTTAAATGGCGTTTTCAGAAATGCCACATAATTTTTTTTTTCAAATAAACAATAACTCAATTTTTGTAAAACAATCCATTACTATTTTTTAAAACAATCTAAAATTGACATTTTTGGAAAAAATATGACCTCCTTGAAGCATTAAACAGCCGACATTTCGGAAGCATTCCTTGACCAACATTGTCTAACTGAAATTTCTGAAGCATCGTAACACTGAACTTTATTCAAACATCCTGAAACTGATATTAGTTAAAACAAAAACAAAAATAAAAATACCTGGTAAAGCTCAGCAGGTTTAGCAGCATCTGCGGAGAGGAAAACAAGTAATTTTTCGATTCTGTCCGATTCTTCATCAGAACTAAGTAAAAATAGAAAAGAGGTGAAATATAAGCTGGTAATAAGGGGTGCGGGGTAGAGCTGGATAGAGGGCAAGTGATAGGTGGAGATAGCCAAAAAATTGCATCGACAAAAGGACAAAGAGGTGTTGAAGGTAATGATAGTATTTAAGTTAATTGCAAATTAAGGATAGAAAGCAGGACAAGCAAGCAACAGGTAGCCCTAGTGGGGGTGGGGTGTGGTGAAGGGAAGGGATCGAAATAGGCTAAAAGTTTGGGGTAAAACCATGGATGGAAATACATTTTAAAATAATGGAAAAAAGTGGGGAAATAAAATTCTATTTAAATTATTGGGAAAAAAGGGGGGATTGGAAAGGGGGTGAGGATGGAGGAGAGAGTTTGCGATTTAAAATTGTTGAAAAGAGCATTCAGTCTGGAAGGCTGTAAAGTTCCTAGTCGGAAGATGAGCTGCTGTTCCTCCAGTTTGCGTTGAGCTTCACTGGAACAATGCAGCAGGCCAAGGACTGACATCTGGGCATGAGAGTAGGGTGGAGTGGTGAAATGTCAAGTGACAGGCAACTCTGGGCCATGCTTGCGGACAGACCGAAGGTGTTCTGCAAAACGGTCACCCAGTCTGCGTTTGCCTATCCAATGTAGAGGACCCTGCACTGGGAGCAACAAATGCAGTAGACTAATGCCGTAGGCGGCATTCCACAGAGATCGTTCCCTCCGGGACACCCTGGTGCACTCCTCCATCACCCTCTGCACCTCAACCCCCTCCCACGGCACATTCCCATGCTACCGCAGAAGGTGCAGCACCTGCCCCATTACTTCCCCTCCCCTCACCGTCCAAGGGCCAAAACAATCCTTTCAATTGAAGCAGCACTTCACTTGCACTTCCGTTAATTCGTTGCTCCCAAGGCCATTTTTTTCGAGGCTCTGGTAAGAGGAAATGAAAAGCGGTACGGGTTGTTGAGGAAATTGGGAAGAATTTCGTCCGGTCAAGAACCTCCAGTGTTGGGAGTCAAATAGGGTGTTTGGGGGAGGTTTTTCAGTGGAGGTGAGTGAACATAGGTGCTAGTGGGGTGGACGAGGATGCATCTCTGCGTGAACTCAGAGAATGGTGAATAACTCAAAGGGCCGAGTTAAAGAGACAGGGGCTCGATAAAAAAATAAAACAACTCCGGACGCTGAACATAGGGCGAGCAACTTCCACCAGGAAAATGTTATAGGTACCTGACTGCAAATTCCTCAACAACACTGTGTTTGTACCTAAATCATATGGACTGCACTGTTTCAGGAAAGCGGCTGACCACCAGGTTCTCAAGGGCAAAAGTGATGGTCAATCTAATATGTGGGCCTAGCCAGCGTCGCTAACGCTCCATGACTGAGAAAACATCCATAGGCTCGCATAACGGTTCACATATTTGATTTTGTGTATTTATATGTGTATATATTCCGCTCCGAGAACATCTACATGTAATAAATGTATTAAAATGATGTGATTTTGACATTCAGGTGTTGACTATTTGTGCTTTGATTCCACAGACAGACAGTGAAATGCTGCTTTATATTCAGGGGCTTTTCATTCCCCGGACCTTGCTGAACGGTGCAAGACAGGAAAGCAACTGGTGACAGCGCAGTTCCTTTTCAGAGGCAAATATTTAACAAAAATAAATCGTAATAACATTCGAAATATTTACCTATCCGTGCTAATTTATAATACGTGACAGAAAGAAACTGAAATGAAGACGGAGGATCAGATGCAGAAAGGACGATAAAATAAACGGTGGAACAGACAAAAGGAGTGAGACAGAGCAAGAGAAAATCATCGAGACATAGAGAGAGAGCGAAGGAAGAGGGAGAGACAGGGCAGAGGGGGAGATCCAGAGAGAGAGAGAGGAAGTACTGACAGAGAGAGAGGCAGAGAGACTGGTCTAGAAACGGATAGGGAGATAAAAGCACAGGTAGAGAGGGAGGGAGAGAGAGATGTCGGGAAATGTTAAAAAATGTACTATTGAAATGGGTAAATCCCTGCAGATCCTTCCCCAGCTCGGGCTGTCCCAAAGCTTGGAGCAGACAATGATCTACTCCTGTGGGGACGTCAATATTTACAAGCTCCAAAACTCATCAGCGAGTTAATAACCAGGTAATCTGTTTTACTGATATTGCTCAACTGATCAATATCGCTCCCAGGGCCACAGGGAGACATTTACATTTATTCTGACAATAGAGGCAGCCAGAGTGGGGTTTTGGATGATCGGGAGAAACACATTAAAATAATTGGCAGAGGAACCCGATGGCAGATGTGGGAAAATGTATTTTTACACAGCTTGTCCTTATGACCTGTAAGGTGCTTCCTGAAAGGGGAATGGAGGAAGGTACAATGGTGAATTAAAAACGAGGAGTTGTGGACATAATTGAACGGGAAAAACAGAGATGGCAGAGCAATGGGGAAAGTGAAAAGATCGAGTGGGCAGGATTCCGTAGCTATATCAAACATCCAGCAGAGGCTCAATGGACCAAATGGACAAAATCGTGCTTTTCTCTTCAGTTTGGCTCTTACTTTAAACACCGTTCAGAATTATATTAAATCTTCACAAGGTCAATCATTGCACAGATATGTCTCTCTATTGATTAACAAGTATGTAGCTTGGGAGTCTGCATCGTTAACATGCACAAAGTGGAGGAAATCTGCATTTAGCGCATGATATTATTAAATACAGAACAGTCGCTCAGTTCCTATAAAAAGCATTTGTACTCCTGCTTTCTCATCTTTACTCTGAGGAGCTCAAATGATGTGGAAAGCTCCGTTTTTTGCTCTTGGATTCATGGTCCTGGCAGGGGCGCTTTATAGCCACGGTCATTATACTACAGGAGGTGAGTGTATTTCACATTAGCCGCTTCAGTTCAATATTAAATGTAAATGGAACAGGAGATGAAAATTCAGCGTCTCAAGCCTGTATCTACACTCAAATGACACCTGACTGATGTGTGCTGACTGCCATTACCCTAATTTGTTTCCTTAACAATTAAAAACCTTTCAATATGTAAACCTATCAATTTCTGTTTTGTTCCCTTTCAAAAATAAAGTATTGATTGCATTTTATTTATAGTGGGCTTGTCCAGTAACCATCAATATCATCAAGGCATCTGCCCGTAGCCCCCTCATGTGTCTCATCCACATGCTGTCCTTTGGTGATATTTTACATTCTCTCTATACCATGCTTTCAACACGCACCCTATACACCATCGTATGATTTTCTCTAGTCGGACAACCCTGCGAGATAATTGGGTCCCCCGATTCTGCCTGACTCTGTATGCCCTGATTTCAATCGATTCCTCATTGACGGCTGTGTCTTCTGCGGCTGGGGACAGATTCTTCAGCATTCCCCCATACACCCATGAGTGTGTAGCTCTGTGGATATTATTTTTTCATTATGCTCCTGCTGAGTCCCCCGCATATAATCGAGATGTTGAAGGGGCGATACAAGTTGTTTCCATTCTCGCTGTGCTCAGTTACGGTATACGTATCACATGCTTAGACTTCTCTTGGAGCAAAGTGCCCAGCAGTAATCTACATATCCCTCGGGTAGATCACCCTAAGAACACTGTTCACTGTTCTGGTTTCAACATTCCATGGTTAGTCCACACTTGGAACAATGATGGTCCTCAATGAATTGTTCCTTTCACTTCGCCAGGCCTCACCATGGAATGTGACTTGATTGTAGGGAGATGCAGACTAGAAGACTGTAAGTGAGGCTGGACCCGCTTCAGGCAGCGATGTTATCTTACATTTGTCTGCTGCAAGAGTAAGTGAGTTACCACAACTAACTGTTTATCATTTGGCAGGCGCCTGAGGCCTTGGCTGAAGCTCACTCTAGTTTCTGAAAGTCACGATCTGCCAAATTGCTTAGATCTGATGACCCATTGCTCCCTGGTTCCTGAAAAATGTGAATAAAATTAACTGCATTGCACACTGCTTATTGTCCAGCAATAGTGTCTTATTTGGATCGCTGTATTGCCATATTGACAGTGTTGGATGGGAGGTCAGAAAATGGCAGGGCCACATTGACATCTTCAAGCGCCAATAAAGTCATTGGCGCAAAACACACAACTTCCAAGCAATGTCGAAGTTTTTTTTTTCCACCACCCCTGATACGTCCTCTCATACAAGCAGGACAGATACTCTGTGGGGGTGATGGTGAAGTGGCTAACAGCCAAGAGGCGCTGGCACAGAAAGGCTTCAACATTGACTACAGGCACTAAGGTGTCTCACACGGCATCAGGGCAAACACGGGAATGGAAGATTCCTGCTTCATCCCAGCTCCCAGTCTCCCTAGGCAGATGAATCTTTAGGACCCCGCCCCCCACACCATCTTGTACATTACTTGAAAGAACGAATGACAGCGAAAAATGCACCCTGGATGTCAGTCTTGAATGGCAATTATCTAGTATGACACAGAGCACCAATACGGACGAGTTAGCCCAGCCTCAAAACGTATAGACTGTAATGGTTCCAGAAGGTGTCTCATGATCAACTACATAAGGGCAATTTGGGAAGACCAACAAAAGCTATAATCACGCCTCGCAGAAACAAGTATGTAAATAACCTGTCAAATTTGGCCAATGTCAGGTTGTACCTGATCTCGCCCTCAACGATGTGCCTGTCACTGATGCGTGTCCTTGACAGTATTAGTTGGAGTGATTACCGCACAGTTCATTGAAGCTGAGCTTTTGCCACCACATGGAGGACACGCTCCACAGTGCGGAGTGCCAAAGTCACTGTGTAAAATACGATCTTTCAGATCAGAATTAGCAGTTCGGAACTGGGCATCCATGGGGCTCTGTGGGTAACCAGGAGCAGCGGAACTGTACACAGCCACAATGTCTAAGCTCTTGACCAGACGTATACCCCAAATATCATTACCGGGAAGCCAAGAGTTCAGCCATGGTTCAATGCAGAATGCGGGATTGTGTGGGAATCAGCAACAAGCATCCCGAAACAGCGAGGTGCGAAGCTGTTGATGTTATAATGAAGAAATATATGTTACCTTATCAGCACGTCATTGACAGTGTTCTGTGATCCCACAATCAAAGGAACAGGACAGAGATCTGGAGCCCATCCACATCTGGTTGTCTCCAAATCGAAAAAATAATTTGCCAGAGGAGAGGTCTGCAGACCTATCTCCACCCTTGGTGATGGGCGTGTCCAACTGAACAGCATTTAAGCCAAGGCTGAAGTGTTCGAAATATGCCAAGAAATATGTGCTAGGTGAATGATGTTCCTCGGCCTCCTCCTGAGGTATCCAAAATCACAGGTACCAACATTTAGCCAATTTAATTAGCTCCAGTGTTATCAAATGAGATGAATTCAATTGGCACAACCTACTTGCAGCCGGACTGAAGACCTGACTTGCCTCCTCAGACAGACAGTCTCATCTTTTTTCACTGTCAAAGGCAATTTGTTGCTCACATCGTGTTGAAGGGAGACACACCGGGTGGTTTGTTTCACACATTCTCTCAAACAGATTCCACGCCCCACCAACCTCACTACCCCCTGCACTTGCCTTCCACCCAGCTTAGGGGTAAAGCATGAAAGAGTTGGAATGATTAACAGTTTATTTATCAATATTTGACCATCGCCATGTGCACTCCTTCCAAGTCCTGGATGACCTGGAGATAAAAATTAAACTGGGAGCTTCCAGCTCAGACGGAGGGTATTTATGAAGTAAGGAGGAAAATTCCTCATAAAGAATGGCAACAGCACATAAATAATTATGCAGCAGGGTTATCATAAGAAATATTTAGCCATCTAGTCAGATGGATATGGAAAGTTGAGAGAGAGAAGGAGGGAGAGTACAAAAGAAGGATGGAGAAGGAGAGGAAATAAGGGGTAGCGAACCAGGTGACTGAAATGTAATAAGGTTTTGAAAAGTATCAATGGCGATAACAGAGAAATATATGTTTTTACACAGGGAGCTTTTATTATCTGGAATAAACTGGCTGATAAGCAGCAGTAGGAAGATTCCATCTTGGCTTTCAGAACGGGATTAAATCAGTATCGGTTGGGGAAAGATACGCAGGGCCAAGGTGAAATGATGTGGAAAGTGATTCGGTGAGGGACCCTCGCAGAGAAGCAGCTCAGGAACCCGGAACAATTATTTTCCTTCTGCTCGGGTACCAATCGATGATTCTATGGGGGAGTGGGTGGCTGGCAAATTCAGCAAGAGGAAATAATCGGCACACAGGCGTATTGAGATTGACAAGGGGTTGAGAGCGGATAAGGGAGCGACATATTGAGAAAGAGATTAACATAGCGGGAAACAGGGAGAGAGGGACAATTGAGTGAGAGGGAGCGAGAGAGAGAGAGAGAGAGAGAAAGAGAGGGAGAGAGAGAGAGAGAGAGAGAGAGAAAGAAAGAAAGAGAGAGAGAGGGAGAATTAAAATCCCCATAGAGATTTCTAACTGATCAAGCAAAACGTGTGTTTTCATTTACTGGTTCATTCATGAACACGCAACACGATTTAAAAGCTTTCTTGAGAAAAGTCCAGAAAGAGCAGGATCAGCACAAAAGGTACCAAAATATCGTAGATAGCTTAGACTTTAAATTATTGGACATGATGTTTCACTTAATGCTTTTCACGAGAAGCAGAAAAAGAAACAATCAAACAAATATACAAACAGGTAAATAAAGAGATAAATAATGTTCCTAAACATTGTCCATTCTATCTCCCCCTGGCCATTATCGGGTAGATGTTACAATCCCAGTAAGTGCGTCTCTTATACATATATATTTATATTCCTGAACTCAATCGATGTGGCATTAGATGGTAATCTTTCTATCCCTCCTCAGAGCTGTAATTGCTTCTAGAACCAAAATTCTCACCACGTCCATTTTCCTCCTCCTCTCCATATCATATGTTGCGTGGAATGTTGAGCTCCCATTCCTGTCCCTCTCTAAGCTCTATTTCTGCAATAGGTATGATATCATACTGCCACGTTTGAATCTGTGAACTCAGCTCGACCTCTTTATTTGCTCTACTCCTTATATTGAACTTTATGTCCTGGGACATTGGCAAAATCTCGTTGTCTTTTCAATATTTGGTTTTCCCTGCCGTCCAGACTCACTCACTGATTTTCTTCCTTCCATTACCCTTTCTGACTTTTCCCAATCTAAATCCAACATCAGGCTCTCAGGCTGCCGCAAAACAATTTTAAACCCTTCCCAGCAGCCCTAGTAAACATCCTGAATGTACGCCACTGTCCCGGCACATCTGGTAAATCAGTCCTGCCATGGGACAGGACATTACCGGGGATGTTGATGGAGGAGTCTGGCAAATTGGATGTAAGGTGTGATTCTGTGAGTATGAAAACTTTAGAACAACAAGGTGTCAATGTGACCCTGCCACTTTCTGACCTGCCCTCTCAGTCAATATGGTGACACACCAACCGAATGAGAAATGAGACACTGACAAGAGACAGTTATCAATGCAGCAAGGTTTATTCACAAGACTCAGAAAGCAGTGGGGCAGGGGCCAGGGTTCGCGCAGTCTCCACAACCAAACGAGGCCTGAATTAAAGTTAAATTTTCTCGACGACATTGGGGATGAGGTTACATATATCCACCCTGTTGTAGATCATTTCTCCTTGCAGCACGATTGGTTGGGTGCACACAAACAATTAGTTGGCTGAAGCTGGCCTAGCGAGAAAGGTTTGAATCGACATTTTCTCCAAAGCTCTTGATTCCGAAATTCTTGGCTGAGACGTTCATAAGGATATTTCATTAGCCTATTGTTCTGGGTGGGACATAGAGGGAGAATATCAGCACATTAACAAGCCGCGTATGTCAACATTTCACTCGCGTGAGGGGTATCAGGAGCATATATTGCCTAGAAGTGCATTTCTCACTCCTGTTAAACCAGCTTCCCTTTAAAAACATTAACGTTTCTGAACCCAACCACTCCCTGTAGTCCCACGCTGCACATTCCCACCGTTCTCTGGGTAAAGATGGTTCTTTTGAACACTCTATTGCATTCATCAGTGACAAACTTACATTGAAGCGCCCTCGATTTGGCCAAAAAAAATCAGCAGAAACATCCTCCCTACACCGACACAATCAAAACCTCCTGTGGAATGTACAACATAAACTTTTAGTGAAATAGCGCCATTATCCTACTAAAGGTTCCCGAGGTGTCTCACAGGAGTCTCTTCAAAGCAATGTCGCCTTTGGACGACAGGGGGAGTCACAGGGACGGATGACAAGGTATTTGCTCAAAGTCATTGTGTTGAAGCAACGTCTTACAGGAGGAACAAGAGGTGGAACATTTTAGGATGGATAGGGGTGTGGAATTTAAGCGCTTAGGGACCAGGCAGCGAAAGGCAGAGCCGCCAAAGTCAGGACTCACGCAGCAACATTTTAAATACAGCATTTTTTATGGAGGTTTGGAAGTGCGAGAGCAGTCAGGGTTGCATTGGAATAGACAAGTCCGGATTTAAGCAATGTCTGGTAGAGGATTTCAGTAACATATGAATTGAGGCCGGTAGGCACGCGCTGTTACGAAGGCCGAACAGTTTGGTCATTTAGATGGCATAGATTATGTGGCATGAATCACATCTTGCGGTCAATTATGCCACCAAGTTAGTGAACGTTTTCACCTTGGATATTCGCCAAGTGCTGGGCGATTTTGGTCTTATTTATTTGAAGCAAATGTTTCCACATCCACTATTAGATGGTTGATAAGCAATCTGGTTATTGAGAGACAGTGGAGGAGTTGACAGATGTAGTGGTGATGTCGGGCTTAGCGCCGTATTGTGGATAATACCACTGCGTTTTCGGCTGCTGTCTCCGAGGGGTTCCTCAAGTGGAGGTGGGGGAATTGCAGACATTGAAGGACAGGCAAAAGCGGGAGATAGTGGGATTATTCAATATAATGCACAGTTCATTATTTTACAATTACACAGCAGAGAGTTTGTAGGGTCTTTTGAGGAAAAGATTTTCAGTATACATAATGAAAGTCGCTAAAGTGAGGTAAGGTGCTGATCAACAAACATCCAATTCTATGTTGGGGGAGACCTTGGGTGCACAATGTCTCCGCCTGTTCCTATCAATAGCGCCATGTGTTGTATCCTGAGAGATATACTGAACTGCCAATTCCGGAGGGTACACTAACGATCCGGAAGGAAAGGACTTTATCATCACCAAGACACCAAATACCAAGAGCAGCCTTTTCACCATTTTCTGCTGAGTTCCTCAGAGTCACAATGAGATGGGTGGAATATGAAAGCTCTTTATTTGGGCTCAGGAAGCATCCTGTCGTTGATTACCAGACACAGACACACACACACACACACACACACACTGGGGATTGGTTACATCTTGAACATATTAAAAGAGTACGGGAACGGAGACCAAGATTGACTGGAATCAATGACTTAATGCTTTGTCAAAGCTGGTTTTTAATTGATCTCCACGAATACGTCCGAATAATTATTAACATTGGGACGATTTATAAACATCATTGGTTGACATTAAATAAACTTATTTTGTGTAAAATGTAATTCCTGTCATCTTCCAAATTTGTTCATTTTCAATTATCTTTATTGTGTTTTTACTGATAAACTAACCTCCCACTCTCTCGGATAACCCACAGCGTCTGTGGGCAGAATACTTGGATGTGGCATTTATTTCTCCCTCTGACATAACTGAAGCAGGCGGCCTTGTCATTGCCTCTTCAGTGGGAGCTTTCTGTACACCGATTGGCTCTCACACTTTCTACATTACATCATTGATGACACGTTAACATCGGCTGGGAAAATCTTTGGGATGTTTGTACGCCTCGAATAATGGTATAGAAATGTAATATTTTTTAATAATTCTCTTTGCACCGCACCATCTATCTGCGTCCTAATACTCTCCTCCTGCCTTTCTGAGTTTACGGCGAATTTCTCTATCTCTATCTCGCACTGCTCCTCTAACTCATCATATGCGTCTCCTTCTTCATCCATCCCGTTCGCTATCTTCCTCTCAGGTTATCGCTCCGTTAAATATTTCTAAATCAAAGCCGTTGGAGGATGGTTAAGTATATGCCTCTGATACGGAACCGTGCTGTCACTCGTCGCCATCCTGTCTGACAGTCGTTAGTTAATAGAAAGGAGTGAGATGTCCCTGAATATGAAGTAGCAGCTGTCTGTCTGTGGAGACAGTACAGAGACTCTTAGCTAGCCCAGCAGAGACATATAAATATATGTTATTGTTGTGAATTGTATGGAAGCTTCAGATAGGATCAATCTAGGAAATATGTTTCTGTTGTTTGCCAGGCCGCCAAATGTAATGGCCATCAATACAACAGATTCACTGATGAATCCAATAAGAGACTTAGTAAACAGGAATGATGTCTTACGGCAGCTCTACACAGCCTCTCTGAGAATATAACTGGAATATTGTGCGCAGTGTATCCCCCTCAGCTAAAAAAGGATATAATTTTCACAGAGGGAAGTGCAGCGAAGTATCACCGGAATGATTACTGGGGTAGCAGGATTGTCGTCTGAGCAGAGAATGGCTCGACTCGGCCTGTATTCAGTGAAGATTAGAAGTATGAGGTGTGATATTTTTGAAGCGTATACAGTTCTGATAGGGCTGGGCGGACTTGGTGCCTGGTTTGGGGGGGGTGGGGGGCGGGGGATGTGGCGGCGGGCGGGCGTGGTTGGATTTCCACCCTGGCCGGGGGCGTCTGGAGGTGGGGCCCCCATCTGAAGTTTCGGAGTAGGCAATTCAGGAATGAGATGATGGTCAAACTGTTTCACTCAGATTGTTCTGAGCCTGTAATATTCTCCACAAGAGGATGCTGTGGATGGCAATTCACTGAATATATTTAAGGAGGAAATAGATAGATATCTAGACACTAAATGCATCAAGGGGGATGGGGAGAGACAGGGAGTAAGACGTTGCATTACAGGATCTGCCATGATCATTTTGAATGGAAGAGCAGTCTGGAAGGGCCGAATAGTCCACTCCTGCTGCTATATTTTATGTTTTTCTATTTCGTGCGAACAATAATTGAGAATTCGCAACTCGTCACCACGGGAAGCAGGTGATTTGAAGAGTGTAGATTTATTCAAGTGGAAGCTAGATACACACCTGATGGAGGAAAATAACAACATCACCGTCCATATCACCCTCAGGTGAGAGTAACAATGACAGACGCGGCCTATTTAGTCCCTGCTCTTCTCCCTACATTCCAGCACCCAGAAATATAGACTAATGAAATCTTCCTTGCTGGGATTCAGATAACATGACCGGATGTACCAGGTATGGGGAGACTTGTCATACCGCTTCCGCGGACTTGACGAGGTCCTGATCCGCCTCCGTGTTTTCTGGGCTAATACTGTTTCAAAGATAAATGACCTACAATAGGAGTGAAATATGAGACATCGCCTGAGGCTCCAACCGAGTTTAACCTTTATCGGGGATGTGTAGGAAGGTGCAGAAAGCGGCGCCCCTGTCATCTGAACCACTGCTGCCAGGGTCATGTGAAGACAAACCGTTGCGATGTTCTCTGTTTCTTGCCCATGTCATATTTCTTATTCGGATTGTGTCCTGCCGGATCATTTGCACAGTGGGAGAGGAAGTCAGTAATTGAGAGGGTCACATTGCTGTTTTTTAGCTCCATCATGGGCATAATTACAGATTAACATTTTAAATCAATGTCCAAGACACGTCCATAATCGCCCCTGTTTATGTACTGAAACATTGAATGTAACTGTGGTGTAGTGCCTGCTTTGCTGAACTAGATATGAAGCGGTGTAGACTATTGATCAGGGCACATGTATTTGAATAAGACACTGAAATTAAAGGAGTTTGCAAATTGTTTGGTAATACAACACAAAGAGAACAGGCCCCCTCCAGCTCCCCTCCACCCACACTATGGGGCCTTTGTCAATGCTGAGGATGCGTGATGGAGAGAGGCTCTGTGCTGAGCATATTTGAATGCTGCGCACCGTGTATCAGGAACAAGGAAATGTTAACTTACAAATATTTGTGAGGTTGCTTTGTTTAACAGTAACTGTTCAAAACAGAGGTGGAGATAAAACCTCTCAGAAACCACACATCCAGGAACATGTGCAAACAGGAACAATGGAACAGAGAGCTGTTTTAAATATGAGAACAGGAGAAGGTAATCCAATCCCTTAGCCTGGTTCCAGTATTCAGGGGGTCTACAGCAAATTTGTGTTGCTACAACAGTGACCCAGTTGACACAGAAACTTTAATATCCTTACGGTACACAGACCCAACAATTTATGTCTTGACATTCCCAATTGACACAGGGAGCAGCTTTCCACTGGCTTCTGTTTCTTTGTGTGATTCCTGACATTAACCCTCATTGGCCCAAATCTAATGTTAATGCTATGTACCTCAGGAGCAGTCCACTCCGTGATGTCAATACTTGGGAAATAGGTTATTCCTCTATGTTACACTCGCTGCCTGAGTACTGACCCTCGAACAGTGCAGCACCCCCTGAGTGTTGAACCTCGGACAGTGTCGCGCTCCATCAGTATTGACCTTCCGACAGTGCAGTGCTCTCTGACTACTGGCCTTCTGAAAGTGCAGTGCTCTCTTGGTATTGACCCTCTGACAGTGCGGCGCTCCCTCAGTTCTGAACATCCGATAGTGCTGTGCTGCCTCATTATTGACCCTCCGACAGTACAGTGCTCCCTGACTACTGGCCCTCTGACAGTGCAGTGCTCGTTTGGTATTGATCCTCCGACAGTGCGGCGCTCCCTCAGTACTGAAAATCCGATAGTGCTGTGCTGCCTCAGTACTGACCCTCCGACAGTACAGTGCTCCCACAGTACTGGCCCTCTGACAGTGCGGCACTCGCTCAGCACTGACCCTCCGACATTGCAACACCTCCTCGGTATTCAGCTTCTTGCTGTGCAGTACTGACCCTCCGACAGCGTGGCGCACCCACAGCTTTGACGATGTGTCATGGCAGCACTCCTTCAGTACTGACATTCCGACATTGCGGCAGTCCCTTAGTACTGACCCTCCCACGGTGCAGCACTCCCTCAGTACTGACGCTCCGACGGTGCAGCACTCCCTCAGTACTGACCCTCCGACAGTGCAGCACTCCCTCAGTACTGACTCTCCGACATTGCAACACCTCCCCAGCAGCCACCAAGTGACAGTGCAGCGCTCCCTCAGTACTGTCCAGTGATGACCCCAGAATGTCATTTTGAAAACCCATGGAGTTGTATTAATTGCATTTCTCCTCTATTTGCACATTGACCTCAATCTCACCAAGTTATGAATTGCATTCGTTATCTATTTCAACACTGCACTAATCTCTCTCCCTCTGTATTTATTTAATTGCATTAGTCCTTAATTTGCACACTGCGTCACTCCGTCACTCTCTCTAATGTATTAATTGTTTTCCCATTCAATTTGTACACTGGGTAGCTCTCGCTCTCTCTGTAATTCTAAAACTGCATCCGTCTTCTATTTGCACATTGGGTTGCTCTCTCTTTCATTTGGGATTATGTCCCTCTTCTATTTGCGCACTGTTCTTATTTCTCTTTTTTCCTAATTGATCAATTGTATTCGTCCTCTCTTTGTGAACATGTTCGCTCTCGATCTCTCTCACTTTCATTTATTAGCTGAATTTGCACACTGGGTTCCCTCACTCTCTTTCCGTCATATATAAATTACATTCCTCCTCTCTTTGCGCACTGGGCTTCTCTCTCAATCTAAATTATTAATTGCATTCCTCCTCTATTTGCACACGGGCTTGCTCCCTCTATCTCTCTCATTTATTAATTTTATTCCTCTTCTATTTGCACACTGGTTTTCTCTTTCTCTGTCTAATTTAAAAATTACATTCCTCTATTTGCACACTAATTTGCTTTCTCAATGTAATTTATTAATTGTATTTCTCTTCTATTGGCACACTGGTTCGCTCTCTCTCTCTCTAATTCAAAATTTACATTGCTCCGCTCTTTGCACACTGGGTTTCTCTCTCGTTTTCTCTCTAATTTATGAGTCACATTCCTACTCTACTTGCACACCGTGTAGCTCTCTCTCTAATTTGTTAAATACAATCCTCCTCTTTTTTCCACACAGGATTGCTATTTCTCTCTCTAATTTATTAATTACAATCCTCCACCATTTGCACACCGTGTTGTTCTCTTTCTAATTTATTAATTGTAATCCCCCTCCATTTTCACACTGGGTTGCTCTCTCACTCTCTCCCTCTCATTTAGTAATCACATTCGTCCTCTACCTGCACAATGTTTTACCCTGTCTCTAATCCGCTATTTGCATTCCTCTTTTATTTTCACATTGGTTTGTTCTCTCTCTCTCTCTCTCTCAAATTTAAAAATACATTATTCCTCCATTGCACACTGACTTGCTCCATCTCGCTCGCTAATTCATTAATTGCATTCCTCCTGCATTTTCACAAAGCCTGGCTCCCTCTCTCCCTCTCAAACTCATAAATTATGTTCCATCTCTATATGCACACTGGTATGCTCTATCTGTCTCTCTCTCCCTCTCCCTCTGATTTATAAATTACAACACTCCTCTATTGGCACTCGGGGTTGTTCTCTTTATCTTTAAATTAATAATTTTATCCACCATTTTTCAAAATAGATTGCTTTCTTTCTAATTAATTAATGTATTTCCTTCTTTGCTTGGACATTGGGTTGCTCTCTCTCTCTACAATTTATTAATTACTTTCCTCCTCTGATTGAACACTGTGTTGCTCTCTCTCCCTCTCTAAATTATTAATATCATTCCTCCTCCATTTGCACACTCTTTTGCTCTCTCTCTCTCTCTCTCTAATTAATCAATTTCCTTCCTCCTCTATTTGCACACCGGGTGCTCTCTTTCTCTCTCCCTAATTTATTAATTGTTTTCCTCCTCTGCTTGCACACAGAGTTGATCTATTTCTCTCTCTCTCTCTCTAATTTATTAGTTGCATTCGTCATGTGTTTGCTCATTGGGTGGCCCTCCGTCTCACACGCTCTAATTCATTAATTACATCCCTCCTCTCTTTTCACACTTTGCTGCTGCCTCTCGCTCACTCTCTAATTTATTAATCTATTTGTGGAAGAATAAAATACATCTACAGGTCAACTAAGGGTTAAACAGTTAGCACCATAGTGGAATACTACAGCACAGTTCCCTCTTTTGTTCTAGCAGGCACACCTGCAGCTGCCAGCTAATTGAGCAGGAGGGGAGAAAGGGGAGTCTCATGGCAGGCTTCCTGAAGTTCTTGAGACGGGGCTGGGATGTCTGCCCCCAACACAAGGAGACAGGATCAAGCAATGGTCAGTGTACACTCCCTAGCACTAAAGATAAGGTCAAGCATGGTTATCTATTCTCTCTCTAACGTTTTATTACTACGTGAGCTTCCCCCAATATCCTGTATAGTGATAAACTTAGAACAGACTAATTGTGTGACAAAGATTCTCAATGTAATTGATCATTGAAAGTTAGACAGTCTTATCACCTTCAAGCTCTTTGATATGTACAACTTCTACTATAAATATGTGTGTAGTCTGATGCTTCCTCAGAGTGTCAGCTAGCTGCCTTGTATGCCACTGGGCTCTCCGTGATATCACGATTAATTAAGGCTTCCGAGACAAACCTCCTTGCTCTGAGTGTTCACTCCGATTTCCGCGACACTATTGCTCATCTTTTTTGCATACAGAGTGCTCTCTCTGTTATGTATTAATTAAATTCAAATAACAAAGAACAAAGAAAAGTACAGCACATTAACAGGCCCTTCGGTCCTCCAAACCTGCGCCTATCACATCGCCTGTCTACTCTGTCCATGCTATTCATAATTTTGTAAACTTCTATCAAGTCGCCCTTCAATCTCCGTCACTCTTATATCTTGCTGCTAATGTGCAAATAGAGCAGGAATCATGTTAATAAAATAGAGAGGGAGACAGATAAACCAGTGTGCAAATAGAGGATATTTTTTTTTTTAAATCCATCTCCATTGACTCACTGAGTTGCTCTCTCTAATTTATTAATTACATCCCTCCTCTATTTGCAAACTGGGTTGCTCTCTCTGTCTCTCTCTCTCTCTATCTAATGTATTAGTTACATCCCTCCTCTATTTTCACACTGGTTTTCCCTCTCTCTGTAATCTATTAAATACATTCCTCTTCTATTGTCACACTGCGATGCTCTCTCTCTCTGCTGTGTAATTTATTAATTACATTCCTCCTTTATTTTGAAAACGGGTTGCTCTCTCTATCTCTCTAAATGATTACTTACATTCTTCGGCTATTTGCACAATGGTTTGGCCAAAGTCTCTATCTGGTTTACTAAGTACATTGCCATCGTTTATTTACACACTGGATTCTACTCTCTCTCTCTTTCTCTCCCTGTATTACTGTAATCCTTTAATGACATTCTCCCTCTATTTCACATTGGTTACTCTCCCTTTCTCGAATGGATTAATTAAATTCCTCCACAATTTGCACATTGGGTTACTCTCTATTTCTCTGCAATGTGTAAGTCATATGATTTAAGACTCATTTTCCACTTAAACAGGTGTCAGCGGGGAGGGGTGGCAACTCGAGCGAGATTCACTCTGTATCGAACCCCACATTGCACTGTCCCTGCATGTCTTAATTTGGACAGTGGAGAGGGATCTTCACTCTGTGTATAACCACGTGCTGTACTTGCCCTGGGAGTGTTTGATGGGGACATTATAGAGGTAGCTTTACTCTTTATCTAACCTCGAACATTACATGCACTCAATGTGATTGACTGGGGCAGCGTAGAGGGCCCTTTACTCTATACATAACAGTGTGCTTTATCTGCCCTGGGTGTGTTTGATGAGGAGAATGTAGAGGGAGCTTTTCTCTGCATCTAACCCCGTTCTATACCTGCCCTGAGAGTGTCTCACGCAGACAGTGTAGAGGCAGGTTTACTCAGTGTCTAACCCCGTGCTGCACCTGTCCTGGGAGTGTTTGATGGAGACGGTACGGAGGGATGTTTACTTTCTTTCTAACCCCGTGCTGGACCTGTCCTGGGAGTGTTTGATGTTGACAGTGTAGATGGAGCTTTATCTGTCTCTAACGCCATGCTGTACCTGTCCTGGGATTGTTTGATGTGGACAGTGTAGAGGCAGGTTTACTCAGTATCTAACCCCGTGCTGCACCTGTCCTGGGAGTGTTTGATGTTAATAGTGTAGAAAGAGCTTTAAGTCTCTCTAACCCCCGTGCTGTACCTGTCCTGGGAGTGTTTGATGCGGACAGTGTAGAGGGGGCTTTACTCTGTATATAACTCTGTGCTCCAACTCTCTTGTTTGCATACAGACTTGTTTTAAAATTCAAATTCTCCAACCACGGTTGTGCAATTGGATGTCACACTCCTTGCAGCAGTAGCCCTGTGAAGTACTGATGTTCCATCTCACTCCCAAACCCTGCATTATCCATAGCCTGATCCCCAATAACCTTCATCAATTCCTATTCTCATCAAATTTACAATCTATGCCAATGAGTTAATGAAGGGACTGGGTGTACTGTGTCCAAGCTCGGTCACAACACCAAGCTGGATAGTCAATTGTCCTCATCTCCGGCTGTCCCTCAATTCGAGGATGACGTCCCCTCGGGGTGGCCTCTTCCTGCTTGGGTCTTCATGTGGATGAACAGGCCGATTCCCGTGCCGAAGAGCTTCGGGCACATGGGGCATGGCGTCCAACCAGGTAGTGGGTGTCGGAGAGCAGGATTTGTTTACTTCCCTTCACTTCCTTGCGGCCGCTCTGCCTCATCATTGAGAGATGCCGGTTCACAGCGTGCTGCACAATGATGGATATGTTGTCTCCATTTTGACCGATTGGTAGTGAGCTCCTCCCAGTCATTAACATCAAAGCGTTAACACTTCAAGTGTTTGTCCTGTAAGGTTTCGGTGATAAATATACCTTTCCCTTTGCCCAATCTTAGCAGTTACTTGAAGTGTTAAAAATAATTCTGCAAGTTGATTGATGGATCTTTCATTGTTTGATAAGTGCAGCGTTTTTTGATTTTCTCTCTGTCCCATAAACGTCAGTATCATTCGCTAATGCAGTTCTGAAAGTCTGCCTGATGTTGCTGTCTTTGCCGAAATAAATCAGCTTGAAGGGTTAATTCTGGTTCCGGTAAATGGCTCTTCGCTGCTAAATTCATTCAAGTCTATGTTTATAAAACTAAACGCCCATTTCAAAATGTGCAGGGTGAGATTACCCTTTTTTTACTCCTATTTCTAAAGTTCTTCAATGGCTAGTTTAGTGAGCTAATACTAGAATACAGGGTAGATTTTCAGCTCCCCACACCCAATACTATGGGGCCATTGTCGATTCTGAGGTTGTGTGATGGAGACAGGTGCTGTGCTGAGCAGATCTGAATTTTGCGCGTCAAGTGTCAGGAACAAGATAATGGCAGATTGTTGAAAGGCTGTGATGTTACTCTGTTTGGCAACAACTGCTCACAACAGAGCTGGAGATAAGATCTCTCCGAAACCATACATCCAGGAACATGCACAAACAGGAGCAAGAGTGCAGAGAGATGTTTGAAATATAAGAACAAGAGAATGTAATACATTCCCTTAGCCTTGTACCAGTGTTCAGGGGGCTTTAAGCACATCTGTATTACTACAACATTACCCAGCTGGCACACAGAGCCTTTAATATACTTAGGCAACACAAGCCCATCAATCTCTGCCTTGACATTCCCAATTGACACACCGAACAGCATTAGACAGACGAATGTGTGATTCTGTGATTCCTGAAATTAACCCCGAATGGCCCAAATCTTCTTTGAGGTAGGTTTCCGTCGGGACCAGATCACTCAGTGATCTCATTAGAAGGGCAACAGATTATGCCTCCATATTTCGATTACTGCTTCAGTTCATTCATCCGACAGCAGGGAACTCCCTCATTACATACCATACAACAGTGCAGCGGTACCGCTGGGCTTACTCTCTGACATTGCATCACTCCCAGAGTAGTGGTCCTCTGACAGTGCGGCACTCCCTCATTACTGTTCATCTGACAGCGCGGCGCTACCTCAATACTGACCCTCCGAAGGTGCATTACTCCCACGTTACTGTCCCTTTGACAGTGGGACGCCTCCTCACTACTGACCCCACTTCAGTGCAGCACTCCGTCATTACGGTGCTCCGTCTTTACTGACCCTCCAAAAGTGCAGCATTCCTTCAGCACTTGCCCTCCGACATTGTGGCACCCCCGCAGTACTGACAATCCGAAATTGCGGCACCTCCTCAATGCCGACCATCTGGCATGTTAGCACTCCCTCAGTACTGACCATCCGACATTGTGGCACCACCTCAGTGCCGAACCTCAGACACTGCCGTGCTCCATCATTACTGACCCTCCGGCATTGCAACAGCCCCTCAGCACTCACGATCTCACAGTGCACTGATCCCTCAGTGCTGACTAATGATGAGCAGAGTAAGACATTCTGGGAAACCCATGCAGTCATATTAATTTAATTTCTCCTCTATTTGCACATTGGGTTGCTATTTCTCTCACCAATTTATAAATTGTATTCATTATTTATTTGCACATGGAAATGTTATCTCTTCCTCTGTATTTAATTAATTGCATTCAACCTGTATTTGCAAACTGAGTTGCTCTCTCTGTGATTATTTAATTGCAGTTGTTCTCTATTTTCACATTGGATTGCTGTCTCTCTCATTTTTAAATTATATTCCTCCTCTATTTGCACAGCAGTCTGGCCAGTTTCCCTGTATAACTTATCAATTGCATCAGTCCTTTCGGTTGAACTTAAACTAACTTGGCATGGGGATGGGATCGTGACAGAAGGTTCAGCAGTGGGAGATACACAACCAAAATTAGAAGAGAGGGCAAGTCTGGAATGCTTAGAAGTTTTGGGCCAGTTAAGGAACAAGGGAATTTAGTTGAGTTGAATGTTTTTTATTTTAATGCAAGGAATCTGAGGAATAAGGCACATGAGTTGGGGGCACAAAACAACACATGCAAGTATGAAGCCATTGCTGTCAGAGAGACATGGTTGAGAGAGGGGCGGGATGGGCAGCTCAATATTCCAAATCATCGGGTCTTCATAGAGACAGGGAAGGAGTTAAGTGAGGAGGGGTTTTCACAATATTGATCAAGGAATAAATTACAGCAGTTAGGTGGGATGACATCTTAGAAGGCTCTTCAAATGACGCCATATGGGTAGAACTGAATAACAAAAAAGGAGAAATCACATTTCTGGAAGTGTACTGGATGCCCCCAAACAGCCGAGAGAAATAGAAGATCAGAAGTTTAGGCAAATTTCAGGCAGGTGTAAAATAATAGGGGTGTAATAGTGGGGGATTTCAACTTCCCTAACATTAGTTGGTTTTGTCATAGTGTGATAGGTTTAGAGGGAGCAGAAATCTTCAAACCCATCCAAGAGAACTTTCGAGCCAGTACATAGAGGGTCCTACAAGATAGGGAGCGGCCCTCGACTTAATATTAGGGAATGAAGCAGGGCAAGTGGCAGAGCTATCAGTGGAAGCATTTTGCAGAGAGTGATCATAATCCATTAGATTCAAGGTTGTTATGGAAAAGGACAAGGATGGGCCAGAAATCTGATTTCTAAATTGGGGGAAAGCCGATTTCAATAGGATCAGATATGATTTGGCCAGAGTTGACTGGGAGCAGCTAGTTTCAATTAAATCTGCGTCAGACCAGTGGGTCTCATTCAAATGGGAAATAGGGAGAGTACCGGGCCAACATATTCTAGGAAAGACAAAAGTTTGAACCAACAAATCCAGGGAACTCTGGATGTCAAGGGATATAAAGGATTGGATAGAGAGATAATGAGAGGTTTATGACAGATACCAAGGGCTCAAAGCAGCGGAAGCCCTAGAGGAGTATAGGGTATGAAGACGGGGTACTTAAAAAGAAAATTAGAAGAGCAGAAATGGGGAAAGATAAAACATTGGCTGGTAACATAAGGGAAAGTCCAACGTTATTTTACAAATGCATTAAGATTAAGATGATAAATAGGGAATGACTAGGGCCCATTAAGGACCATAGCGGTAATTTGTGTGTGGAGCCGAAAGATGTAAGTAGGTTTCTAAGTGAATACTTTGTGTCGGTGTTCACAAGCGAGAGGATCGACATGGGTATGGAAATCAGGCAAAAGTGCTGTGATATAAATGATGAAATTAGCATAGAAAGGGCCGAGATTCCAAGTGGTTTGGCAGGCTTAAAAGTTCATAAATCTCCAGGCCCGATAAAATGTATCCCAGGCTGTTGAGTGAGGCAAGGGAGGAGATAGCAGGGGCGCTGGCAATAATTTTCAATACTCCTCTGGCCACAGGAGAGGTATCAAAGGATTGGAGGGCAGCCAATGCTATACCCTTATTCAAGAAGGAGGGGGGTGGGTGGGGGGGATGGATATAGCAGGTAACTACAGGCCAGTCAATCTAACCTCAGATGTGGGGAAACCATTGGAAACAATTCTGAGGGACATAATTAAACTACATTAGGAGAGGCAGGGGTTAATCAAGGAGAGTCAGCATAATTTTGTTAAGGAGAGTTCATGTCTGATAAGTTTGATTGAATGTCTCGAAAGATTGACCAGGTTTTTAGAGGGCAATGCATTTGATGTAGTCTACTTGGTTTTCAGCACGGCATCTGATAAGGTCCCGCATGGGAGACTGATAACACAGGTAAGAGCCCATGGGGTCCAAAGCAGTTTGGGAAATTGGATCCAACATTGGCTCAGTGACAGGAAGCAGATTTTGTTGGTCAAGGGGTGTTTTTGTGACTGATTGCCTGTGTCCAGTGGTGTCCACAGGAATCGGTGTTGGGCCCCTTGCTGTTTGTGGTATATATAAACGATTTAGACTGGAATGTAGGAGGGTTGATCAGTATGTTCGCGGGTGACACGAGTGTTGGTGGGTGGCGAACATTTCGGAGGATAGCCTTACATTACAGTAGGATATAGGGCTGGTCAGATGGGCTGATCAGTGGCAAATAGAATTTAATCCAGATAGGTTTGAGATGATGCACTTGGGCAGGACAAGCAAGGCCCGGGAATACACGATGACTGGTAGGTCCCTGGGAAGCACTTAGGACCAAAGGGATCCTGGTGTGCATGTCGACCGGTCCCTGAAGCTAGTGGGACAGACAGATAAGGTGATTAAGAAGGCAGATGGGATACTTGCCTTTGTTGGCCGAAGCATAGATTAATAGAGCAGGGAGTTTATGCTGGAGCTGGATAAAATGCTGGTTAGGCCACAGCTAGAGTTTTGCATGCAGTTTTGGAATCCGTTCATTTCAGTTGGCGACCTGTCCATCACAGCCTTACTTAATGTTTCAACAGCCCCGGGCTCAGGCGAGCTGGAGCTGCGATCCTGCCTGGAAATTGTTACCGTCAGTGAGCCCTGGATCCTCAATTCTTGGCGGGTTGTGAAGTCAGACGGCCTGACCGGTTATCACAAAGTCTGGTATGACTTGTGCCCAAGCACGTTGTTTTATTGAAGTGCCCTGGATACACATGGGGATGCGTTTTATTGGGTAAACGGTGCGACGTCTAGAGGATGGGAGGGGGAAAGAGCCGTTATCCACAGGTGATTTCCATAACCTGACCTTTCCAGAAACTTTGTTCCTGGTATATATTTTCAAACCTGCCCTCTGTCCGAATTGCTGAGTCGGTGCCCTGTAGGTCGATCTCCATGCGTAAATGAAAACCCATTTGCGATTCAAAAGCGTAATAACGGCTTCCACCGGACACAGTTCGAAAAAGGACTTGTTTCCCCGGAGGGGAAGTGAACCCCTGTCTCCCGCGTGAGAGATGGGGATACTCATCATTATGCTAACGAGGAGATACCGGCCGCTGTACTCCGGGGGAGACAGCGAGTTTCCAACATGCCCTAGTATTTCCAGTTTGAAGCAGCGGTTGCCCAGTTTGCCTGCATAATTCAGACATTTTCCTTCCATCGGATTAAACGGGATGCATCATTCTTCTTGAAAATCGCTAAACCGCGTCAGTTTTCCCCCATATCCAGAAGTAAAGATGTTTCTTCGTCGGCTATTTGCCTCATTTTGTCACTCGCAATGTCTCGCAAAGGACTTGCAAGGGTTTCAAGTCGTCCATCTGCTTCAGACGCCGACCTCCTGCAGCCAAGCTCTGCGCTATATTTCCATAATCCACACAACTCCAGTCAGGGAGCCGGTTTCAAAACATCACATGTAACCGGGAAAAATAAGATTCTGTCTTCATTTCCACTCAGCAACGTCAGCAAACCTGTCAGAAACAACATTTCCAAATCACCGGCTGGCGCGCTCTGGATTTTAAATCCTTCTTGGTCCCTCTTCAGAGATAAACGCTTAGTGCAGCAGCAGGGTCCATGTAGGAAAGCGGCGTCATGTAAGCTGAAAAAAAACCTGCTCATGGTCAGCACAAACATAAAACAAGGCGCTCGATCGTTAGCTTAAAAATCACGAATTTCTTGAGGCCTGTAGTTGCAGAAGCGAAGACAAGCAGCGGGCGATGAGTTCAGGGAAGCAGAGGTTGCATGGGGAAAGCGTGTTTTGATACAGACTTTTATGGGACCATTGGATAGGCTAACCTCAAGGCTGTTTTCATTTCAGGCTGAATGTTAACTTCCTAAAGAGGTGTGTAAATGCGGTGAGGACAGCCTGCTTACAGCATCAGAAGCAACCAGGCCCGAGCAAAGTTGGGAAATGACCGTCCTGCAGATGGTTCCGATGGACTTGAAACGTTGACCATGTCTTTCCCTCTAGAGAGGCTGTCAGGCCGGCTGAGTTTTCCAGCAATTTTTGCTTTTGTGAAAAATGTCCGATTGTCTCACCCAGCGGACATCTTTTACATCCGGGCTTCACACTTGGGAAACAAACCTCTTAGTTGGGTGTAACAAGCCAATCGTGCTACATGTAAAGCTGCAATCAAATAGTTTCTCTCATCTTTATGCACAGTATATTCTGAAGAGGCTATAGAGCGGCCTTTAACATCCGGACACAGTTTTGCACTCAGAACATTAGTTGTAGAAGGCGGAGTTATCAGGCGGCAATGATTTGAGGCGTTGCTGAGAGAAATAGGGGATTCTTGGCGAAACTTTGCTTTGACGCTCAACTATCTTGACCTAGCTGCATGTGAGTTTGCTTTTTCCTTAGATTAGAATTTTTATGTCCTCAAGGGAAGTGGTCACATGCCATAAGGAAGGTATAAATTGAAGAATGGCGTGGAAGAAGCGGAAGTGCGATTGAATAAGTAGCGTTCGATATAAGTTTTTATTTTTCCACTTTATTGCGCGTAATGTAAATTTGCGTGGCTTCAAATGCTGCCTGTTTATCTGTTGCTTTACTGCTGTGCTCTGGTTCTTGAACTTAAGCTCCAGTTTCTGCTTCAGAGAAAGGTTGAGTTCCATTCGTTTTCTGTAAGAATTTCCGGCTTCTCCTGTGCTGTTGTCGTTTGGAGTCTGCAAATTTCAGGCACTGAAATTGTTAAGGAGCCTTTAATTACATAGACCCTTATCTTCCTCCAGCCCCAGGAAAAAAAAAACACGGCCCAAGATGTTAATACATGCCATAAAACTAACACAGAGTCTATGACTAATGCAGGCGCTGAAACCTAGAGAGCCGATGACACAAGTGTGTCGCTGAAATAACACAGACAAGGAAACTGATACGGACCATGCAATTAATACAGATCCAGAAACTTATAGAGCCAATGAATCGCTAACAGGACATGAATCTAATACAACAACTTAAACTTGCAGCGGCACTTAAACAAACACAAATTAAAACTAATATACGCCCTGTTAGGAAATAGAGATAGTTTAAGTAATTTATATTTGAATTTGTGGGAGTTAGGATGAGTTTTAGCTTTAATCTTTCATTTTGATATGTATTTCTGTATCTCTGTGTTTTAGGAGAGGTTAAATGGAGGTTTAGTTTCACTTTTAAATGCCGCTTGCATTTCAAACCTGGGGTTTATGGCTGCTCTAAGGTAAAGGTAAAGACACAAGAGTAGACAATCAATGCTGTTGCCTAGCAACAAGGAGCCAGCTAGTCAGCTTTCTCCAACAGATATTCATACATATATAAAGAAACAGCAGTTTTAAGTTCAGTTGAAGCCAGGACTCCAGAAAGACTGGGCACCGGGAGAGAAACTGCAGATTCCCCAGAAGAACAGACATGTCTCATGCTAAAGTGAAATCCCTAAAAGCCGGGAGAGTGAATGAGCAAAAGTCCAAAGGAGACCTTATAGCCAAAGGAAGTTGTTGAACTTGGGAAAAGGTAATGTTAAGCGCAGTTAAGAGTGAGGGGCATGGAGAAACGCTCCAAGCTTCAGATTTAAAGTGAGAACAACTTGCAAAAAGCAACAGGTTTAAAAGATAAAACTGAAGGTCTGTAAATCTTTGCTATGGGCATGTGAAGCAGTGATGTACTGTTTAAGTTGAGCTTGTGAGAGAAAGTGCTTGGAAGACAGCTTGAATGCATGTGGTGACCAAGGGAAGAGGAACATCAGAAGTATGGTTCTAAACCCTGGACGTGAACCTTTGTGGAATGTGACTAAGTAAAAAAAAAGACTCAATTTGGGAGAAGATTCCAAGGCGAGGTATTGGAGAGTGAAGACTGGGAACCCTAGTCAAAAGGATAAAATTCAGAGAGAATAGTTGTCTCACGGTTGTCTGGAGGGAGTTGAAGAAAGAACCATAGAATCTGGTTGAGAAAGTATCTGTCACATGAGGTCAGAGTCTGGTCTGTCTGACCACAGGGCGCCTTAGGTTTACATGGGCTGAGTACTTACTGTGGACAATAAACAACAAGATAGCTTTTGTAACTTGTGTTATCCTTATAAATCTATAGTTATCTTAAAGGTATAGTTGTGGGTGAAGGTGTCTTGCAATATGGTTCATCTTTTCTCGTTGAATAAATGTTTCATTCATTTGTTAAATGATCAGCAGCTGGTTCCTGTGACTCTGTTTAGTAGCTACTCTCCACATTTCTAAACAAACAAATAATTTAAGATAGATCAAGCTGGTCACCACAAAAGGTCCCGCTTATCCTGGGGAAAACTCGGCAAGGCAGCATAACACACCCTGATATGAATGTATCTAAAAAAAAAGGATGTACCTAAATCAGGACCTGAATGTAAAATAGACCGTGATTCCAGTATAGGTTCTGAAAACCAAAACGCGATCCCTGAGCCCGAAACAGATCCTGAAACTATTGCAGCCTCTGAAAGGAATACAGAGCTTCAACACAGGTCCATCTATCTCCGTCTTCGCCCATCAACCTCATACAAACCCTACCCCGGGGCAACTTGCATATTCACCCCAACTTTGCCCTGTAAACGTAAACCTCCCTCCCTCCCCGAGGTACAACAAGCCCTCCCCTGGTGTAGCTGATACATTTACCCCTGCCCCTGTGTACCTGCTATATTCACCTTCCTTCCACTGTCTGCCAAAGGAATCGCTCCTCCCTGCTCCTCGTGTGTACCTGGCCTATTCCCCACCAGGCCGGAGTGTGGAGTAAATCTCTCCCCTCACGTACATTCTATATCACACTGCTCCATCACGGCGGCTGGAATGTCTCTCCATTACCAAGAATCAGCTTCAAAATGCACACAGCCGCCCTCCTTCGCCCTCGCTCAGAGTGCATGGCATATCACCTCCTACCCCCGTCTATCTAGTCTACCTCTAACGATGCATGTACCTCATCAATCTACCTCCTGGCTCCGGTGAACTGGGTATAAACACCCGCCCACAATGCAGCATGTATACCTCCTTACTCACTGGGGGACATGGACACCCTGCCACCAGGAGGAGGTGGTATATCTCCCCCTACACGCGGATACCACTCCTCCCATGTTCCTGCGACATGAAATCCTACCTGTTCATGTTCTGATTGGGCTCCTTTCGTGGTTACTATGGATACCATAGTGGGAGGGGCAACTTGTGATCACGTGGGCGAGAGGAGCTCGCCCACTCTGCGTCAAATGGTGAGCAGGCACCCCATATCCACACCCACTCTCTGACTGTAACAGGCCCCCCCCAACAATGACATCACAATGCCCGACCCGCCCTGACAAAGGTAGAAAAGGCCCCGCCCCCGCTCTGAACTTGACACTTCAGACCCCGCCCCCATTCTGAGAATGGAGCAACACACTCCGCCCCCTCTCTGAGAATAGAGAAACAGGCCCTGCCCCCGCTCTGAGAATGGACCAGCAGGCCCCGCCCCCACTCTGACAATCCAGCAGCAGGCTCCGCCCCCGCTCTAACAATGAAGTAACAGGCCCCGCCCTCTCTGACAAGACAGCAACAGGCCTCGCCTACGATTAAAGGGATACATGTCCAACCTCTGCTGGCAGCTCACTGCCACTACTGTTCTTTGACAGATTCAGAGAAGTTCAGCAACTGCATGTCTGCATCTGGAAACAGATTGATGAAGTGTGAATATTGAGCACAACAGTGAGGGATTTAAATGTGCAGAGAGAGCACAGCTCGTTCGGGTTGGGCATTTGCTCTTCTGCCAACCGACCCTGTACATGGACTCTCTCCTCATCCCCCATTGGAGATATTGGCTGGAGATGGTGAATATTCCAGGCTGCTATGTGCATATTCGTTACAGATATCAGGCACTAATCCAATTCAGAATGGGAGTAGATACATTTTTCTGTGCTCTGTAATTCATCTGCAATATATTGTCAATGTTTAACCCGACACATTGCATCTTGCTAAAAGTTACTTTTTTTCCCAAGAGAGCTGTCGCAATTCCTCACACTGATTATTTATCTGTAGAAAATATATTGAAAACACAAACAATATATTGGAAAGAATTCATTGTTACATTTAGTTTTATAATAAACACCCAGTGATGCATCTGTTCACACAACCCATTCCACCGTCTTCCTGTTATATCTCACTCTTCCTCAGTAACCTGAAGTAGAAGCAACTTCGCCCAGTCTATCTGGTCTGACTTCCCCTCTTCCTGTTCTTATTTCTCTGCAGGCCGACGGTGGCATTGTCCGTACTCTCCCGCCCTCAATTCATTCAGGCTCCAAGTTGTGAGGGCCCAAGTGGGAGGCAGCGGACGCCAGGATTGGGATGAGGCTACGCAAATGATGACAGGTGCTAGATTGGCTCTGTCCCCATAGAGGGAGCGCCGTTCCCATTTTGTTACCACAGTCAGAGACTCCACTCGCCACCCTCACCCCTCTGCCAGAGGGAAAGCCTCACTCTGCCCACCTCAGCGACAGGCCCTGCCCCTCACTACCACCACAGCGCCAGGCTCCATTCTCTCTTCGTTTCCATTGCAACGTCACGAGCCTCATTGTCCTCATGGCCGTAGGGCCCTCCCCACTCTCTAACCATGGTCACAGGATCCAACATCCCTTCTGTCAACAGGGCGATAGGTGGCCGCCCGCTCTGCTGTGACAGGTACACGCCCTGGCCCCCTCATTTTACAATGGGGACAGGGCTGGTCACCACTCTGCCACAACAGAGGCAGCTCACCTCCCCGCTGGAAGATTGATATCAAATGGAAGAAAAGTAGAAACAGTCACTGCTTAATTTCTTCAAATCATCGAAAGCATCGAAAAATTTGAGTAAAGGGATAGTTCAGCACATTCTTAAACCCTTTATGGGTTATGTGGAACATTCTTTGTTCCAGTCCTACTCTGGCCCTCTCCCACAACTCTTTACCCGGTACATCGATGATTACTTCGGTGCTGCTTCATGATCTCATTGGGTCCTGGAAAAAATTATTAATTTTGCTTCCAATCTCCAGCCCTCCAGCATTTTCACACGGTACATCTCTGACACTTCCCTTCCCTTCCTTGACCTCTCTGTCTCAATTTCTGGTGATAGACTGTCCACCAATATCCATTGCAAGTCCATCGACTCCCACGACTACCTTGACTACAGTTCCTCACACCCCGCTTCGTAAGGACTCTATCCCATTCTCTCAGTTCCTTCGCCTCCGTCGCATTTGTTCTGATTATGCTACCTTCAAAAACAGTTCCTCTGACATGTCCTCCTTCTTCCTTCACCGAGGTTTTCCACCCACGGTGGTTGACAGGGCCCTCAACCCTGTCCGGCCCATCTCCTGCGCATCAGGTCTCACACCTTGCTCTACCTCCCAGAAACATGATAGGGTTCCCCTTGTCCTCATTTATCACCCCACCAGCCTCCGCATTCAATGGATCTTCCTCCGCCATTTCCGCCAACTCCAGCATGATGCCAACACCAAACACATCTTCCCTTCACCCCCCCTGGCGGCATTCCGTAGGGATCGTTCCCTCCGGGACACCCTGGTCCACTCCTCCATCACCCCCTACTCCTCAACCCCACCTATGCCACCTCCCCATGCCCACGCACAAGATGAAACACGAGCCCCTTAACTTCCTCTCTCCTCACCGTCCAAGGGCCCAAACATTTATTTCATGTGAAGCATCACTGCACTTGCATTTCCCCTAAATTAGTCTACTGCATTCCTTGGTCCCAGTGCGGTCTCCTCTACATTAGAGGGACCAAACGTAAACTGGGCGACCCCTTTGCAGAACACCTGGGGTCTGTCCGCAAGAAAGACACAAACCTCCCTGTCGCTTGCCATTATAACACTCCACCCTGCTCTCTTGCCCACCTGTCTGTCCTTGGCTTGCTGCATTGTTCCAGTGAAGCCCAACGCAAACTGGAGGAACCGCACCTCATCTTCCGACTTGGACCTTTACAACCTTCCGAACTGAATATTGAATTCAACAACTTTAGCTCTTGAACTCCCTCGTCCATCCCCACCCCCTTACCGGTTCTTCCCCCTCCCTTTTGTTTTCTCCAATAAAGTATATAGATTTTTCTTTTCCCACCTATTTGCATTATTTTTAAATCTATACCTGTAATGCCCTGTCAGTCTTTCCACCCCACCCCCACTAAAGCTGTACCTTGAGTGTCCTGCCTTCCATTCTTAATTAGCACATTCTCTTAGATAATATCACCACCTTCAACACCTCTTTGTTCCTTTATCTGTGAGATCTTTTGATTATCTTTTCCTATCACTGCTTGCTTATCCTTACAACCACCCCACCCGCACAACTTCTCCCCCCCCCCCACCCCCCCACCAACCTTAAAGCAGCTTATATTTCACCCCTCTAGTATTTTTATTTAGTTCTGTTGAAGGGTCATGAGGACTCGAAACGTCAACTCTTTTCTTCTCCGTCGATGCTGCCAGACCTGCTGAGTTTTTCCAGGTAATTCTGTTTTTGTTCTGAATGTTGAGGTTGTTGTTGAATTTGTTGGTGTTTTGAATGTTGAGGTTGTTGTTGAATTTGTCGGCATTTGCCAATGTTGATTATCTTGTTGGATTTGTCGGTGCTCTTCAATGTTGAAATTGTTGGTGTTTTCAATGTAGAGGCTGTTGTTGAATTTGTTGGTGTTATGAATGTTGAGGTTGTTGTTGAATTTGTCGGTGTTTGCCAATTTTTAGGTTCTTCTGGAATTTATTGGTGTTATTCAATGTTGAGATTGCTTTGAATTTACTGGTGTTATTCGATGTTGTAATTGTTGGTGTATTTCAAAGCTGATGTTGTTGCTGAATTTGTTGGTAATGTTTAATGACGAAGTTTTTGAATCTGTTTTTTTTCAATATTGTGCTTGTCAGTGTTAATCAATCTTCAGGTTGCTGTTGAGTTTGTATGTGACACTCAATATTGACTATGTTGAAAGGGTTGCCGTTTTATCAATGTTGAGATCGTTGTTCAATTTGTTAGTTCTTCTTATTTTGAAGTTGTTGTTGAATTTGTTTGTGTTTCTCAATGTTATCGAGTTGTTGAATTTGTTGCTGTTTGCAATTGTGAGTTTTAAAATTAATTATTTGATGCTTTGCAACTTTGATATTTTTAATGAGTTTGTTGGTGTTTTCAATGTTGAGGTTGTTGTTGAATTTGCCGGTGTTTATCAGTGTTGATGTTGTTGGTGAATTTGTTGGTGTTTTTCCAATCTTGACGTTGTTGTTGAATTTGATGCGGTTGTTCGATGTTGAGGTTGTTGTTGAATTTGTTGGTGTGTTTCAATTTTGAGGTTGTTGTTGATTTTGGTGGTATTTTTCAATGTTGATATCGATGTTGAATTTGTTGGTGTTATTCCATGTTGATGTTGTTGTTGAATTTGATGATGGTTTTCATTTTTGATGTTGCTGTTGAAGTACATGGTGTTATTGATTGTTGAGCTTGCTGTTGATTTAGATGGTAATTTTCAATGTTGAGTTTGTTGTTCATTTAGTTGGCGTTTATCAATGTTGATTTTGTTGTTGAATTTACATTTTATGTTGAAGTTGTTGAATTTGCTGGAATTTTTCAAAGGACAGGTTGGTGTTGTATTTGTTCGTCTTTTCAATTTTTAGGTTGTTGAATTTGTTGGTGGTTTTCAAAGTTGTGATTGTGGATGAAATTGATGGTGGTTTTCAATGTTGCTGTTGTTGTTGAATTTGTTATTGTTTTTCAATGTTTAGACCATTCTTGAATTTGTTGTTGTTTTCCAATGTTGAGGTTGTTGTTGAAATTTTTGGGTTTGTTCAATGTTGAATTTCTTGCTGCTTTTCAATGTTGTGGTTGTTGTTGAATTTGTTGGTGGTTTCAATGTCAAGTTGTTGTTGAATTTGTTGGTGTTTTCAAAGTTGCGGTTTTTGCTGAATTTGTTGGTGTTTTTAAATCTTGAGGTTGTTTTTGAATTTGTTGGTGTTTTTCAACGTTAATGTTGTTGTTGAATTTGGTGGTGTTTTCATTGTTTATTTTGTTGAACGTGTTGGTATTATTCAATGTTGGTTTAGTTGTTGAATTTGTTGGGGTTATTCCACGTTTTTTTTGTTGTTGAAATTGTTGTTTTTTTCAATGCTGATGTTCCTGTTGAAAAAGTTGTTTTTTTCAATGATGAGGTTGTTTAAATTGTTGTTGTTTTTCAATGTTGATGTTGTTTTTCAATTTGTCGGTGTTTTCAAATTTGAGGTTGATGAATTTGTTGTTGATTTTCAAAGTTGAGCTTGTTCTGATCGTTGTGTTTTTTTAAATCTTGAGATTGTTGATGAATTTGTTGGCGTTTTTCAATTTTGAGGTTAGTGTTGAATTTGTTGTGGTGATTCCACGTTGAGTTTGTGGTTGAAATTGTTGTTTTTGTCAATGTTGAGGTTCTTGTTTAAAAAGTTTATGTTTTCAATTTTGAGGATGTTTATCAATCTTGATGTTGTTGTTGAATTTGCTGGTGTTTTTCAATGTTGATGTTGTTGAACTTGTTGCTGTTTTTCAATGTTGAGGTTGTTTTTGAATTTGTTGAGGATTTTCAATCCTGAGGTTTTTGTTGAATTTGCTGGTGTTTTTCAAGGTTCATGTCGTTGTTCAACTTGTTGGAGTTTTTCAATGCTGAGGTTGTTGTTGAATTGTTGGTGTCATTCAATGTTATCGTTCTTGAACTGGTTGCTTTTCAACGTTGAGGTTGTTGTTCAATTTGTCGGTGTTTTTTAATGTTGAGGTCGTTGTTGAATTTTCTGTTGTTTTTCAACGTTGAAGTTGTTGTTTAATTTCTTGGTGCTTTCAATGTTGATTTTGTTGAATTTGTTATTGTTTTTCAAAGTTGTGGGTGTAGTTAAATTTGTTGGTGATTTTCAATCTTCAGGCTGTTCTTGAATTTGTATTGTCTCATTTCAGAATAACAAAACACATGGAGTTTCAACTCTGCTTCTATAATTCCTCTAATAAATCAGTGACTAGACTGATATTAACATTATCATCTGTGCTGTCTGTCTGTGTCACTTTATATGTGTGTCCATACATGTGTGTGACTGTGTGTGTGTGTGTGTGTGTGTGTGTGTGTGTGTGTATGTGTGTGTTTGTGTCTGTGTGTGAGGCTGAGTCAATGTGTATGAATTTGTGTGAGTGTGTGTATGTCTGTGTCTGCACGTGAGTGTGTGTGTATCTGTCTACGTGTGTGTGTGTGTGTGTGAGAGTGTGTGATTGGCATTGTAAAACAGCAACACATTCCACCTTTGGAACATAATCATTTTACACACCGTGTGCCCTGTCGATGTTAACTGCTTCCAGAAATTACTGAGATATCTTTTAGCCTCTGTGTGTCTATTGTGCGTTGGTGAAGCGTCGCCACTTTCACAATTGTCAACACAGATTTATGAAAGGAAAACTTTCCTTGACAATTTTGTTGGAGCTTTTTTGTTGTTTGTGGCTGGCGGGTTAAATAAGGGTCTTGATTCGACTTAGTGCATTTGGACTCCAACTCAGCTGTCCTCTCTCTGTGTCCGAAAGGAGTGCAGACCAAGAGCTGCAAAATGGGAATAGATGGCAGAGCTCTTCATATCTATGCCAGCACGGAAAAAAATGTGAATTGAGGCAGTAAATATGTCAAAATATATTATCTTCCATTTATTGTTTGCGTTTACAATTTTTTTTTTCTTGGACAAACAATCTGTTTGAGAAACCGAGAAAATTATCTTGGAAATATATTTAATAAAAATCTTTATCAAATCCAAGGTGTCGGTTTAAATATTGATAATGAATTGCAGGGCATTTACAGAGTACAGCAACGTTTATCTACTCCCATTGAGAACTGGAGTAGTTCCAGATAACTGAACAAAATGTGCACCTATCTGTCTGAAATAATCCCCAAATAACATCTCCAGCCAATACCTCCAATGGGGAATGAGGAGAGAGTTTATCAACAGGGTCAGGTGGTAAAAGATCGAATTCAACACCCGAGTGAACTGTGCAACTTGCTGCAAACTTCAACCCCTGACAGTATTGTCCAATATTCATAGTTCTACAATCTGTTTCCAGTTGTTGCCATGCAATAACTGAACTTCTCTGAGGCTGGCAAAGAGCAGTGCCTGTAGTAGCGGTGAGCGGCCAGCAGAGGATAGGGTCGTATCACTTTAATCCGAAGACGGTGAAACGGGTTTGACAAGAGGATTTGATCCTTTTTAAATTCATTATTTGATCAAACGATCCAAAGAGACAAAAACGCTGACAAAAGATGCGAGTCCAGGCTGTGGCAGTCATTGTCGAATTGGGATGGAAGCCTTTTATGGCCCATGTGAAGTGATGTTGATGTCTGAATACACATTGATACCACATTCACTGTGAAAAACATCACTGCTGAGGTTTCTATTGGACATGATCAGTCTGACAGAATGGAATTAATTATATTTGAATTATTGATCTCGGAAGTCGAGCTGCAGCTTGTTGTTGGGTGTTGGGTCCACAGGAATCACTTTGTGTCTTGCTGTGGAGGGAGACTTTGTGCTGGGTGTGATGGGAGCCACTACCTGATTGGTGTGGGTTGCAGTCATCTGGTACTTTGTGTGAGATGCTGACATATGTGCTTTTCAAGTGGGGGGTCCAGGTAGTATCATCCCACTCTACACTTTCTAATAGCCCAATATCTCATCTAGGCGGTAGTCGGATTTTTTTCCCAGTCACAGTATATCTCTGACAGTGCCTGAGGATGGCTCACCCTGTGTCACAGAGATTTAATATTAATCACTATCACTGGACCTGCTGTGGAGAGTTGGCTCGGGCACAGTATGAGGACTGAGCGTGTTCTGGTTGTGAAATCATTCAGTTCAGCTCAGCATTGAATGAGTTTCAGAATCGGAGTAAAGGGATATTTCAGCATAACCTTCAGCTGCTCTCTGAACTTATTCTGGGTCACTGCATACAAACTAATGTTTGTGCAGCAGCTCAGGAGCTGCAGCATGTAGCCTATTTCTCTAATATAAAGGGACGGATTTACAGATCTGTACCCCAAAGCAGCCAATTGCCACCATATGGAAAACATCGTGAGGACAGCCCATAACATGATTAAATTTCCTGAGATAACGAACAGTAAAATGATGGATTTCCTCCGACTCTCCATCTTTGGGTCTCTGGGACTGTCCCCAGTGCTGTGAGCCCGGAGTCTCCTGCGGCCTCTGCTTGTCACTAAAATGTCCCTGACCGTTAAAGCATTAAGCACAAGAATCAGGAAAAAGGGGACACCCGGCTTTACAATGTAATGAAGAAACTCGATGGCTGCCCATGTCCGTGAATTCTGAACATTCGAAGTCACAACACAAAACCAGGGGAAATTCATGCCCCAATACTGAGTCGTATACATAAAACACCAGAACACATTCTTCAAACAGCTCAACAAACCCACTGTTCCCAGAACCACAGATGCAGTATTTATGTCGCAATATTTTGCTCTCAACTTACTGCAGCAAATAGCCACAAATCGATCGAATGTCAAAGTGACAGTGAACCAGACAGAACAGTCTGTGACTGTGTAAATCAGAACAGCATGGATATTACACACGGGAATAAAAAACAGGTACAGAAACTCGATAGGATAACGAATTGGAAGATGCCTCAGTATCAGATCGATGAGAGCGACCAGTAGATCTGCCCCTTGCATGGCCACAATATAGGAAGTGACACATTTCGAGAGACCACACTTTCCCCGAGAAATGATCACTATCGTCATTACGTTAACTGTGAGGAAGGGAGACAAGCAGGTAAATCAATCATCAGTCTGGGACGAGTTATCAGTTTAACAGAATATGGCTGAATTGTGTAAATGCCTTGTTGTATGCAATCATGGCTGCAAATGCTCCTGTCCATGACAGTACTATCATCTGCAGAAAGGTGTTGATTTTAAATAATGTAAACCTGTCAATGTTTGTTAATATCCGCGATGGGGTAATCCATCTGCACAAGTCGCACCTCAAAATGAGTTAAGAACATGGCAAAGCTACATCACTATTGCAGGAACGCAAACAGCGGATCCCAATGCTACTGGAAGAAATAAGCCAAGCCTCAATCAACCGATCAGATTAAAGTTCTGCATTTCTGCAACATCTAAGTCGATTCCATTAAAAAATAATAAACAGACTGGAGGAAGAGGCGCTGCATAAATTCAAATTCTCAATGATCTGGGTGTGCAGCAGGGTAGCACAAAATAATCAGCTGCAAGATTTGTAACCATATTCGGCCAGAAGGTCCGAGTGGATCATCCATCCCGGCCTCCTCCTCGATTCCTCTGAATCGCCGATGCCAGACTGAAGACACTCGTATCACTTCGATAATATCAAGGCACGTGAGATGTCTCTGGGCACAGCAAAGGCCCCAGGGCCTGACTGCATCACGGCCAGAGCATTGAGGACTTGTGCCCCAGAATTAGCCGCAGCTCCAGCCAAGCTGCTGTAGGACAACGACATGATAGGCACCTACTGGGAGAAGTTGGTTATTGGCCTGTTATGTCCTGTACACACGCACACACACAAAGAAGGAAAAAGCGGGATCGATCTCAATCATCAACAACGTGTTGGAAGGTGTGACAGGCAGTGAAAGCAGGCGCCACTTACACATGTCTAACCTGTGCACCGAGGATCACTCTGTGTTCAGCTAAGGCCACTGGATGGCAGCCCTCATTACAGCCATGGGCCTAACAGGGGAAAATGTCAATTCAAGATATAAGATAGTGGTGACTGTCCTTGACTTCAGGCCGCGTTTGACCCTGTGTTGGCCAGCAGTACGGCGAAAGGAAGGTGATTTAGGTTGTTTGAGGCTAAGTAGGTGAGCTCCAGGAGTCCCTCTGTGTAGTGTCCTACTCCCAGCGATCTTCAACTGCTGCAGCAATGAATCTCCCTCCAAAATAAGGACAGGCGTCGAGTTGTTCCCTGATCAATGTACCTTGCAGAGCACTATTCGTCACTTCTGGAAAAGTGAAGCGGAATGTCTCCACACAGAACACCACACAGGCAACATTCAGGCTAATGCTGATCAGCGGCAACAACATTGGCAGCACACAAGGAGCAGGCAACGCCTATTTGCAGCACAGGAGGATAACATAATGCTGAGTGCAGAGACTTAAAGAGTTGTAAGATAATGCAGCGAATGATAGCTGCTGGAATAATTGCGGAACACCGAGTCTTACCAGGAACAACAGTAACAGTGAAGAGAGGAGACACTCAATGACAGGAACACGAATATAATAATATCTGTCTGACAGAGACAATGCTGGGTGCAGAGACTTACCAGGAACTGCAACAGCAGCGAGCAATGGATAGTAAATTTCTTGAACATCATAGAGGAACATTTCAATCCTCAGATCCAGTGAATAACCCGTGTGCATTGTGGGCCTCACTGCGGAGCTCCTTGTCTGTGTTAGAGCCGGTGCTGATGTTCACACTGACTGTGTGCAATGACACTTTGGAATGCATTTCCCCATTTATATCACTGGGAACCCTTCTGTTGGCAGAGTGACTGTGTATCCAGGGGGACTGATGCTAATTACCTGAGCAAAGGGATTAGATTAACCCTGGTCAACACTCCCTTTTTATTTTCCACACCTCACAACTTATGTTTAACTGGGTGTGAAAATAATATCCCCAAATCTCAGAACACAATTCCCAATATTCAAAGGCAGTGATGGGGTGTATGACAGATGTGGCCTTCACTGGCAGAGACACTTACAGATGCAGAGAGACAATAAAAGTCTAATAAGGTGACAGAGCACCTCAGACACAAAAAGCTCACTCATCGCCCAGAACCTGAATCAGCCCCAATATACAGACCGATCATCTCTGACTTCATCCATCACCTGTAAGTTGATCCTTCAGCTGCCAGGCTGGTGGAGCAATGATAAACTCACCCCACTGCTGTGAGATGGCGGCGCAGTGTCTATAACATTAACTGCCCTCATTAAACTGGTGCAGCCTTTAGGAGCTGAACCAGCCGGAATGGAGTGAATCAGATTCACAGAGAATCCTTAGGATATGGAATAGTGGACGAGGCGGTTGACCATATCCAGGGAATTCTACTGCTTAGGCTGCATTCGAGAGTCCTCCCATCTTCCTCATCTCAATCTAACTTCTCATTCCCCTCCCCACACACACTTTCTACATTGTCAGGGGTTGGGGCAGCAATGGATCTGGCCCGGGTTGGGTTGGTCATGGGTTTGACCAGGGTGGAGATTGGCTGAGTGTCTAAGGCTACTTTGTGGGTCGGAGCAGAAAGGCCGAGTAGAGGGTGAGGGGTGAGGTCAAGGGTCGTGTGAATCAAGGTGAGACGCACAGTCGAGGGAGCAGTGGTCACACGGTGTCAGGAGAACCAAGGCCAGCTTGGAGGTCACAGGTTATATGAGAGTTACGGAACAGGCTGGGTCGGGGTTGGACAGAGGGTCGGGTTTAGGCAAAGGGTCATGGTTTATAACTAATGTCAGTGTTTAGGCGGAGGATCAGGGGTTCGGCAGAGGGTGAGCGGTTAGACAGATGGTCAGGGGTTGTGCCGTTGGCCAGGGATTACGCGGAGGGTAAGGGGTTAGGCAGAGGCTCAGGGGTTAGACAAAGCGTCAGGGGGAATCAGGGATGAAATTGGATCAATGGACAGAGGTCCAATCGGGTCAAGTGAACAGAGGGAGACCCTTGAAGTTCGCAGGTTATTTGCGAGTCAGGGGATACGCGTTCAGACTGGATTAGGAAAGTGGTTATGGGTCAGATTGCATGATTTGAATGGGATGGTTGGTTATGGGTCAGGTTGCTTGATTTGGATGGGTGTGGGGGCGCTTGTTGTGGCTCGGATTGTTTGATTTTAATGGGGTGGGGTGGGTATGGTTCAGGTTACTTGGCTTGAAAATCTTTTGAGTTATCAACAGTCACAGATTGCAACTCTTTCGAGTACAATCACTGTTCTTAGTTTCCGGGAGTGGGACATGAACCCACAACCCTCTGATTCAAAGGCGAGGGTGCTATGAACTGAGCCACAGCTGACACCTCATTACTTGGCTTGAATGTGGTGTGTGGTTATGGGTCAGATTGTTTGGTTTGAGTGAGTTGGGGTGGTTATTGGTCAGGTTGTTTGGTTTGAGTGAGGTGGGGTCGTTATTGGTCAGGTTGTTTCATATGAATGGGGTGGGGTGGTTATGGGTCAGATTATTTGATTTGAAGGTGGTGCTGTGGTTATGGGTCAGATTGTTTGATTTGAATGGGTTGGGGTGGTTCTGGGTCAGGTTATTAGATTTGAGAGGTATGGGGTGGTTATGGGTCAGGTTACTTTTCTTAAATGTGCTGTGTGGTTATGGGTCAGATTGTTTGGTTTGAGTGAGGTGGGGTGGTTATGTGTCAGATTGTTTGGTTTGAGTGAGGTGGGGTGGTTATGTGTCAGATTGTTTGATGTGAATGGATTGGGGTGGTTATTTGTCAGGTTGTTTGATGTGAATGCCGTGGGGTGGTTATGGGTCACATTTTTAAAGTTGAATGTGGTGTGCTGGTTATGGGTTATATATTTTTGATTTGAATTTGCTGGGTTGGTAATGGGCCAGTTTGATTGATTTAAATGGGGTGGGTGGTTGTGGCTCAGGTTGTTTGATTACAATGGGGTGGGGTGGGGTGGTTATGGGTCAGATTGTTTGGTTTGAATGGGGTGGGGTTGTTGTGGCTCAGGTTGTTTGATTACAATGGGGTGGGGTGGTTATGGGTCAGATTGTTTGGTTTGTGTGAGGTGGGGTGGTTATGGTTAAGATTTTTTTGGGTGTGAATGGGGTGGGGAGGTTTTGTGCCAGTTTTTTTTTATTTGAAATGTGTGGACTGATAATGGCTCAGATTGTTTGATTTGAATGTGGCGGGCTGGTTACTGGTTAGCTTTATTTCATGTTAATTGGCTGGTTTGGCTACGGGTCAGGTTGTTTGTTTTGAATGGGGTGGGGTGTTTATGAGTCAGGTTTTTGAATTTGAGTGGGGTGGGGTGGTTTTGGGTCAGGTAGTTTGATTTGAAATGGGTGGGGTTATTACGGGTCACGTTGTTTGATTTGAATTGTGTGGGGTGTTTTTGGATAAGATTGATTTGATGTGAATGTGTTGGGTTAATTACGTGTCAGGTTGTTTGATGTGAATGGGGTGGGTTTTTTCTTGGATGAGATTGATTTGATGTGAATGTGTTGGGGTAATTATGTGTCAGGTTGTTTGATTTAAATTGGGTGTGGCTTTTATGGGTTAGATTTTCTGATTTTAATAGGGTGGGGTGTTTATTGGTCAGTTTCTTTCATTTGTATGGTGTGGGGTGGGTAGGTGTCACCTTATTGATTTGCGTGGTGTGGGGTGATTATGATTCAGCTTGGTTGATTTCAATGGCGTGGGGTGGCCATGGGTCTCGTTGTTTCATTTGAATGGGGTGATGTGTTGATGGGTCAGGCTGTTTGATTTGCATGGGGTGGTTTGGTTGTGGGTCAGGATGTTTTATTTGAATGGGGTGGAGTGGTTTAGTGTCAGTTTGTTTATTATGAATGGGGTGGGGTTGGTTATGGGTCAGGCTGTTTCATTTGAATGGTATGAGGTGGATATGTGTCAGGTTGTTTGATTTGAATGGGGTGGTGTGGTTATGGGTCATGTTGTTTGATTTGAAAATGGTCTGGTGGTTATGAGTCAGGTTATTTGATTTGAATGGGTTGGGGCGGTTATGAGTCATGTTGTTTGATTTGAATGGGGTTGGGTTTTTATGAGTATGTTTGTTTCATTTGAATGTGGTGGGGTGGTAATCGGTCTGATTGTTTGATTTGAATATGTTGGGGTTGTTATGAGTCAGTTTGTTTCATTTGGATGGGGTGGGGTTGTGATGGATCACAATGTTTCATTTGAGTGGGGTAGGGTCGATAGGGGTCAGGCTGTTTGATTTGAATAGGGCAAGGTGGTTATGGGTCAGATTATCTTATTTAAATGGGGTCCCTTCGTTATGGGTCAGGTTGTTTTATTTGAATGGGGTGGAGTGGTTTAGTGTCAGTTTTTTTATTATGAATGGGGTGGGGTGGTTATCGGCCCCTTCTTAGATTCGACTTGGGTGGTGTGGTTATGGGTCAGCACCTTTAATTTGAATATTGTGGGGTAGTTACGAATGTGGCTGTTTAATTTGAATGGGGCGTGGTGGATCTGGGTCAGGTTCTTTGATTTGAGTGGGTTGGGGTGGTTATGGGTCAGTTGTTTGATTTTAATGGGGTGACGTGGTTATGGGGCAGTGGTTTGATGTGAATGGGGTGAGGTGGTTATGGGGCAGTTGTTTGATTTGAATGGGGTGAGGTGTTTATGGTTCATATTGTTTGTTGTGAATCGTCTGAGGTGGTTATGGGTTAAGTTCTTTGATTTCATTGGTGTGTGGTGGATATCGGTCAGGTTGATAGATCTGAATGGGGTGGTTGTTATTTTTCAGATTGAATGATTCAAATGGGGTGTGGTGGTTATGGTTCAGGTTGATTGATTTGAAAGGGGTCGGGTGGTTATGGGACAGATTGTTGGATGTGAACGGGTTGGGTGGTTATGGGTCAGTTTGTTTAATTTGAATGTTTTGTGGTTGTTAAGGTTTAGATTTTTTGATTTGAATGGACTGTGGTGGTCATGGGTAAGATTGTTAGATTTGAAAGAGGTGGGGTTGTGATGCTTCAGCTTGTTTGTTTAAGAATGAGTGGGGTGGATATGGATCAGGTTGTTTTATCTGAATCGGGCGGGGTGGTTATGGGTCAGGTTGTTTGAATTAGAAGGAGTGGGGAGGTTATGGGTCATTTTGTTTGATTTCAATGGGGTGGGGTGGTAATGGGTCAGGTGGTTTGATTTGAATGGGGTCGGGTGGTTATTGGTCAGTTTGTTTGATTTGAATGGGGTGGGGTGGTTATGGGTCAGGTAGTTAATGTTGAATTAGGTGGTGTGGTTATGGGTTAGTTTGTTTGACTTGAATAGGGTGTGGTGGTCATGTGACAGTTTGTTTGATTTCAATGGTGTAGGGTGGTTCTTGGTCAGTTTGTGTGATTTCAATCGGGTGGGATGGTTATGGGTGAGTTGGTTTGATTTGAATAGGGTCGGGTGGTTATGGGTCACGTGGTTTGATTTGAATTGGGTGGCGTGGTTATGGATCAGGTTGGTTAGAATTAAGTTGTGGTGAGGTGTTTATGGTTCAGGTTGTTTGATTTGAATATGGTGGGCTGGTTATTGGTTAAGTAGTTAGTGTTTTTATTGGGTGGTGTGGTTATGGGTTAGTTCGTTCGATTTGAATAGGGTGAGGTGGTCATGGGACAGGTTGTTTGATTTGAATGGGGTGGGGTGGTCCAGGGTCAGGTAGTTTGATTTCAATGGGGTGGTGAGGTTATGAGTTAGGTTGTTTGATTTGAATGGGATGGGGTGGTTATGGGTCAGGTTGTTTCATTTGAATGGGGTGGGGTGGTTATGGTTCAGATTGTAGAATTTGAATGGAGTGGTTTGGTTATGGGTCGGGTTGTTTTATTTGAAAAGGGTTGGGTTCTTATGGGTTGTTTCTGTTGAGATGCAGCAAAGGATCCCGATCCCGCCTTGCGAGCACTGACCACTTTCTGGTTTATATTGGTTTACGTTTTGCTTTGCCCTCGGAAGGTGCTGGGGGCCGGGACAGCCGGACTGCTCCTTCAAGAGGACATACAAAATGAGGGAAAACTGCGGCCTTATGAGGCTGTGGTGCTGGTTCATCGAGGAATGCGTGGCGAAGTTCCCGGCCATCCGTGAGAAGAACCCGAACCGCCACCACCTGCTACTCCAACCAATGATGCCGTGGCATTGAGGGAGCGCTGGCCTGGCGTCTGCGCCATCATTCCTACCATTGCCCACCATCTGTGTGAGGGGTGGTCTTGCATCTGCTCCATTATTCCTACTAATGTCCTTTCTCTGTGTGGGGGATGGGCTGGAATCTGCTCCATCATTCCTAACATCTTTATGTGGGTTGGGAGGCAAAACGATGGCAAACATTTCTCCACCCGTTGCTGTGTTTGTTCGTGTTTTCAAGAGAGGGCCCGGGTGGGTGGTGGGTTTTCCAGAAATGCTGAGGGGTGTCACAAGACGTCTGTTATTATGGGACTCTGCGATTGTTGATGGCAGCGGTAGTGGACAGGATCTAATCTGGCTTGAGAATCAGTAACCGAGAAAACAGCGTTTCTTCTCTGGGGGAGTCTGTTGACTTGTTCAGTCTCTCAACTTCCCTCCCACACAACCAGTGCCCCAGCTATCCCACATTTATACTCTTTGATTTATTTTATTGGCTAACTCCAAACTAATGAAGAAATTGACAGCCTCTGCAAGGGACACTGAAACAAAATACACATCTTCAAAGAGAATTTATCTAATGCAATTGAAATTGTGTTTTCCATATTTATACGTACAGAATGATAATTAATAGCCACCATCTGTTTGTCTTGCACTTAACGATGTAACGAACATGACATCAACAATGTTTAACAATCTACTTGACTAGGCATTGACAGCTGATTGGATTCAATAGCCTGGAACCGCAGCCTCTCACCCGATTTGTCGACGCCTTTAGACCCTCTGGTTTGATCTCAAAGCACAAGCTCGTGGGTATTAAAGAAGGCCAGAGTCTGCCCATCAATCCCTGAGGAAGAGTCACAATGTCCTGTCCGTTCTGCCAAGCGAAATTCCAAGCAGCCCTCCCACCACCAACCACCACCTCACCGCCTCCCACTCAGTCACCCACTGCCCTGTCAAACGCCACCGCTCTCCAATATATAGGAACTGGAGCACATAGTTTGAATTATCGGCTCCACTCGGGTTTTTGCATTTCTGATGTTGGCTTTACCATGTCAGCAGAGAATCCTTTCATCAGAAGGTTGAAACGGCGAAGAGCTGCGGGGAATCCACCATTTTCTTCATGTGTCACTTGTTTGCAATAAAAAAAGGCGCCTTTCATTCCATCGAATTACCTTATAGTCCCTTCCTGTCTGAGGACTGTCAGAGGGACAGTATTGAGGGAGTGCCGCACAGTCGGAGGGTCAATATTGAGAGAGCGCCGCACAGTCGGATGGTTAGTAGTGAGGGAGCGCCGCACAGTCGGAGGGTTAGTAGTGAGGGAGCGCCGCACAGTCGGAAGGTTAGTAGTGAGGGAGCGTCGCACAGTCGGAGGGTCAGTAGTGTGGGAGAGCTGCGCTGACGGATGTTTATTAGTGAGGGAGTTCTGCAGAGCCTGAGGGACTGTAGTGTGGCAGAGCTGCACTGGCAGCAATTACAAAAAGGAGGAATATTCTGTTTCCCATGTAGTAAGAACACTGAGTGGTCTGCCCCCGAGGGTATAACATTAAAATTAGATTTGGGCCATTCACGGTTAATGCTAGCAATCACAAAGCCACACAAAAGCCAGTGGGAAGTTGTTCGATGTGTTACATGCGAAATTCAAGACAAAGATTGACGGGTCTGTGTTCGGTAAGAATATTAAAGGCTCAGTTTGCCAGCTGGGTCATCTTGTAGTAATACCGATGTGCCATTAGACAGCCTGGACACTGGAACAAGGCTAAGGGAGTGCATGACCTTTTCCTGTTCTCATTTTTTTAAACAGCTCTCTGTTTCCTTGCCCCTGATTGCACATGTTCCTGGATGTGTGCTTTCTGACAGATCTTATCTCCAGCACTGGTGTGAACAGCTGCTGCCAAACACTGTAGCCCCTGAACTTTTCAAAAGGCTGCCATTATCTTCTTTCTGACACGCGACGATCAGGATTCAAATCTGTTCAGCGCAGAGCCTGTCTCCATCACGCCACTTAAGTATTGAGAAGCGACCAATGAAGAACATTAGAAGTATGAGCAAGAGAAGGTGAATCTCACCCCGTTCATTTAAAAGGGGCTGTTTGTTTTGATTAACTGAATTTGAATTAATTTAGCATTGAACAAGCTAATTACTGGAGAGAGAGAGAGCAAACGAATGTGCAAATAGAGGAGGGATGTAAAGTCTAATTTCCAGAGAACAAACCACTTAGCAAATAGTTGAGTAATGCAATTTATCCATGAGAGAGAGGGGGACCAAGTGATCAAATAGAGGAGGAATGTAATTTATAAATTGGAAAGAGAAACCTGGAGAGCAAATGGAAGAGGAATGCACTCAATGAATTAGATAGATACCCAATGTGCAATTAGAATAGCGATACAATTAATAAGTTAGAGACAGAGAGAGCAACCCAATGTTCACATACAGGAGGAAGGTGGTTAATAAATGAGAGAGCAAACCAAGGAGAGCAAATAGAGGAGAAATGTAATTTATACATCAGAGAGAGAGCAAGCCAGAATACAAATAGAGGAGGAATGCAATGAATAAATTAGAGAATGAAAGAGAGAGAGACAAAACTATGTGCAAATAGAGGAGCCATGCAATTAACAAACTCGAGAGAGAGCAACCCATTGTGCAAAAGGAAGAGGAATACAATAAATAAATTAGATAGAGAGAGCAACCTAGAGTGCAAAAGGCGGAGGAATAAAATTAATAATTCAGACAGAGAGAGCAACCCTTGTGAACATATAGGGGGAATGTAATTAATTCATTAATGAGAGGGAAAGATAGAACGCCAGTATTAAATTAGAGAGAGAGAAACGCAATGTTCAAATAGAGGAGGGACAGGAATGTAATTTATAAATTGGGGAGAGAAACCTAGTGTGCAAACAGAAGAGGAAAGCAAGAATGAATTAGAGAGAGGGTAACCCAGGTGTATGCAAGGAGGAGGCATACAATTAATTAATTACATGGAGGGAGCAACACGTGTGCAAATAGAGGAGGAATGTAATTAATAATTCAGACAGAGAGAGCAACCCGTGTGCAAATAGAGGAGCAATGAAAGGAATGAAATATCGAGAGGGTAACCCAGTGTGCAAACAGAGGTGGAAAGTAATTCATTAATTAGAGAGTGACAGAGAACAACCAAGTGTGCAAAAAGAACAGGAATTTAATTAATAAATTAGAGAGAGAGAGAAATCCGTGTGCAAATAGAGGAAGAACACCATTACTAAATTAGAGAGGGAGCAACACGTGCGCAAATAGAGATGGAATGCTATTAATAAATGAGAGAGCAAACTAGTGTACACATGACAGACGAATGTAACTAATCAGACAGAGAGAGAGAAAAAGAGAGAGAGCAACCCAGTGCCCAAATACAGGAGAAATGCAATTAATAATATATATAGAGAGAGAAAACAAACCAGTGTACACATAAAGGAAGAATGTAATTCATTTTGTTTGACAGGAAGAAAACCAGCGTGCACACTGGGGAATATAATTTAAACGACGAGAGAGAGAGAGCAACCCAGAGTTAAACTGGAGGAGCGGGGTAAATAATAAATTAGAGAGAGAAAGAGAGCAACCCAGTGAGCCAATAGAGGAGGAATGCAATTACCAATTGGAGAGATAGAGCAACCTAGTGAGCAACACTAGGAAATTATATTAATATATTAGTGAGATGGAGCAACACCGTGTGTAAATACAGGAGGAATTTGCTTAATTTACAGAGAGGGAGAGCCACCCAGTATGCAAATAGAGGCAGAATGTAATTAATTAATTATAGAGAGAGAAAACTAGTGTGCAAATAGAGGAGGGAATGTAATTAATTAATCAGAGAGAGAGAGAGGGAGAGAGAGCAACCCAGTGTATAAATAGAGGAGAATTGTAATTAATTAATCGGAGAGTTGGAACAACCGAGTGTGCGAATAACTTGTCAATCACACATTTGACGGTAATTAATCATTGACATTTACTTTTCATTAATTATTATGAATGGGATCTTTACATTAATTCATAATCGATATTTAATGAAATTCAAATTATGATATATCAATGTTTAATATAAAATGTACACAACATTCATTTTATAAAACAGATTTAAAACTATTTCTTATTCCATTAATATGAGTTATTAACTGAAAATAGATTGCTTACTCTCAATTACTGCTAATAATACAATATTAGGCGAATAGTAGATTAAATTCAGAGAATGTTGTAACATTTGACCAGTGACAATGGAATGAATTTTTAAATCAAGACTAAATATTGGTAGGTTAATTTAATTAATTAATAATGCAATGCATTAAAATTTGGAATTATATAATAAGATTATTTAATAACGAAATGCATTGCCATGTTTTAACATGTAATAGCATATATGAATTGAGACTAATTAACAATCAGGTATATTAACGAGTCACTAATTGCAAAATATATTCAGTTTAAAACGATAAACAAATGTTCAGAATAGTAATACATTAGTGAGATGAATCAACCTTGGATAAATAGCAGAAAATAATTAGTAGCATTGCGGATAATAGAGAAAAAAGCTTAATGAATCATCACGTATATTCCTAGCAGATTGAAGTGATCAGTGAAAAAATCATGATGAATAATGGTTAATCCAAGTGGCTTAATATGTCGCTATGTAAAAAATAGATTGAGATCGATTACTCCAAAGAGATAATATGAATATGTTTCAGTGTTTTTGGGGTTTCGTTTTAGTGGAGTTTGTGGGTTCAGTGTTAGTGGGGTTAAGGGTTCAGTCTAAGTAGAGTTTGCGTGCTCGGTATTAGTAGGGTGTGGGGTTCAGTGTAAGAGGAGTTTGTGGGTTCAGTGTGAGTGGGAATTGGGGTTCAGATTTAGTGGAGCTTGGGAGTTCAGTCTTAGTGGAATTTGGGGTTCGGTGTAAGTGATGTTTGTGGGTTCAGTATTAGTGGGAATTGGGGTTCAGTGTTAGTGGAGTTTGGGAGTTCAGTGTTAGTGGGGTTTGGGGTGATCAGTGTTTTGGGGTTTCGGGAATTTGGGTTTTTGGGGTTTGGGGGTTACAGTATTTTGGGAGTTTTCATAGTACCTGGGGTTTGTGTGGCCCAATATTATTGGGGTTTGTGGGTTCTGTTGTTTTGGGGTTTGGGGTTTTCATTGTTTTGGGGTATTGGGTGTTTCAGTGTTTTTGGGGATTTGGTTTTGGTGTTTTTGTGGTTTGGGGGTTTGAGTGTTTTGGGGATTTGGGGGATTCAGTATTTTGGGGGTTTGAGGGTGTTCAGTGTTTCGGGGGTTTTGGGGGTTCCAGTTTTTTGGGGGTTCGGGGGGTTTCAGTGTTTTTGGGGGTTTGAGGGTTTCAGTGTTTGGGGGTTTGGGTGGTACTCAGGGTTTTTGAGGTTTGGGGTTTCAGTATTTTGTGGTTTTGGGGTGATTCAGTGTTTTTGGGGTTTCGGGGTGTTCACTGTTTTGGGTTTTGTGGGTGTTCAGTCTTTTGCGGATTTGGGGGATTCAGTGTTTTTGCGGGTTTGGGGGTTTCAGTGTTTTGGGGGCTTGGGGGTTTTAGTGTTTTGGGGGTTTGGGGTTTTTGGTGTTTTGGGGGTTTGGGTGTTTCAGTGTTTTGGGGGTTTGGTGGTATCAGTGTTTTGGGGGTTTGGGGGTTTCGGTTTTGTGGGGTTTTGGTGGTTTTGGTGTTTTGGGGGTTTGGGGGTTTCAGTGTTTTGGGGTTTAGGGGTTTCAGTGTTTTGGGGGTTTGGGGGTTTCAGTGTTTTGGGGGTTTGGGTGTTTCAGTGTTTTGGGGGTTTGGGGGTTTCAGTGTTTTGGGGGTTTGGGGGTTTCAGTGTTTTTGGGGGTTTGGGGGTTTCAGTGTTTTTGGGGGTTTGGGGGTTTCAGTGTTTTGGGGGTTTGGGTGTTTCAGTGTTTTGGGGGTTTGGGGGTGTTCAGTGTTTTTGGGGTTTGGGTGTTTCAGTGTTTTGGGGATTTGGGTGTTTCAGTGTTTTGGGCGTTTGGGTGTTTCAGTGTTTTGGGGGTTTGGGGGTTTCAGTGTTTTGGGGGTTTGGGGGTTTCAGTGTTTTGGGGGTTCGGGTGTTTCAGTGTTTTGGGGGTTTTGGGGTTTTGGTGTTTTGGGGATTTGGGGGTGTTCAGTGTTTTGGGGATTTGGGGGTTTCAGTGTTTTGGGGTTTAGGGTATTTGATGTGATTTGGGGGGTTTCAGCAGATTTCTGTGCATTGGGTGTTAGTGGGGGGGGGGGGTGTTTCAGTGCTTTGGATGTTTGGGTATTTTCTGTTTTGGGGGCGGGGTGGGTTTGGGCGATTTCTGTGCCTTGTGGTTTTGGGTTTTCAGTGTTTTGGGGTTTTGGGTATTTTCTTGCTTTGGTGGTTTGGGGGTTTCAGTGTTTTGGGGATTTGGGGGTTTCAGTGTTTTGGGGATTTGGGGGTTTCAGTGTTTTGGGGCTTTGGGCAGTTCAAGGTTTTGGTGGTTTGGGGGTTTCAGTGTTTTGGAGGTTTGAGGGGTGTCAGTGTTTTGGAGGTTTGGGGGGGTTTCAGTGTTTTGGGGGTTTGGGTTGTTCAGTGTTTTTGGTGCTTCGGATTTCAGTGTTTTAGGGGTTTAGGTGTTTAAATGTTTCAGCGTTTTGCGGGTGTTCAGTGTTTTGGGGATTTGAGCGTTAGTGTTTTTCGGGGTTTGGGGTTTCAGTTTTTGTGGGGTTTAGGGGGTTTGGAGCTGTTCAGTGTTTTTGGGTTTTTTGGGTTTTCATTTTTTGGTGTTTGGGACTGTTCAGTGTTTTTGGGTTTTGTGGTTTTCAGTGTTTTGGGGGTTTGGGGGTTTCAGTATTATTGAGTTTTGTGTTTTCAGTATTTTGGGAGTTTGTGGCTTTAATTGTTTTGGGCTTTTTTGCTTTTCAGTGTTGGGTGGGGGTTTGGGGGTTCAGTGGTTTGGAGGTTCAGTTTTATGTGGGGGTTTGGGGAATCAGTGATTTGGAGGTTCAGTGTTGGGTGTTTTTTTCGGTTTCAGTGGTTTCGAGGTTCTGTGTTGGGTGAGGGTTTGTGGTTTCCGTGTTTTGGAGGCTCAGTGTTCGGTTGGGTTTTGGGGTTTCAGTGGTTTGGATGTTCCGTGTTCTGTGGTGTATTGAGGTTTCAGTGGTTGTAGTTTCAGTGTTGGGTGGGGGTTTGGGATTTCAGTGGTTTGGGGTTCAATGTCGGGTAGGGGTTTGGGGTTTCCGTTGTTTGGAGGTTCAGTGTTGGTTGGGGGTTTGGCAGTTCATTGGATTGGAGGTTCAGTGTTCGGTGGGGGTTTGGCATGTCAGTGGTTCGGATGTAAATGTCGGGTGGGGGTTTGGGGTTTCCGTGGTGAGGGTTCACTGTAGCGTTTGGGTTTGGTGGTTCAGTGTTTTGGACGTTCAATGTTGGGTTGGAGTTTGGTGGTTTAAGTGGTTTGCAGATTCTGTGCTGTGATGGGGTTTGGGACTTCAGTGGTTTGGAGTTTTATTGTTGGGTGGGGGACTGGGGGTGAAATGGCCGTAGATTCATTGTTATGTGGGGATTTGTGGCTTCAGTGGTTTGGAAGTTCAGTGCTGTGTGGGGATTTGGGGTTTCAGTGGCTTGGTGTTCAGTGTTGTGTGGGGGTTTGCGGTTTCAATGTTTCGTGGTTCAGTGTTGTGTAGTGTTTTTCGGATTCAGTGGTTGTAGTTTCAGTGTTGGGTGGGGGTTTGGGGGTTCAGTAGTTGTAGTTTCAGTGCTGGGTTGGGGTATGGGTGCTCAGTGGTTTGAAGGTTCATTGTTGGCTGGGGGTTTGCGGTTTCAATGGTTGTCGTTTCAGTGTTGGGTTGGGGTTTGGGTGATCAGTGGTTGTAGTTTCAGTGTTGGGTTGGGGTTTGGGGGTTCAGTGGTTGTAGTTTCAGTTTTGGGAGGGGGTTTGGTGGATCAGTATTATGGGCTTTTCGGGGTTCAATGTTTTTGGCGGTCAGCCATTCTTCTCCTCGCCGGAATCCTCTTGTTGCTTTGGCATCAGCTTCTTGCAGGGAAGATATTTTTTCAGCATTTCATGTACCTGGGAATGGACAGGTGAGCAGTCAGGTCAGAAAGAGCAGGGAACGCAGTTACTGACCAACTGACAAGTGGCCTCTCAGGAGACATCGACTGGCCCCTTAACACGAGGGAAGTTCCTTCCCTGAACACGGGGGGAACATGTCACCCCCCACACCTCAACATCCGAACAACCCTGCCCCCTCCACACCAGCTCACTCTCTCTCCATTCAGCGTCTTGGGAATGCTCAACCCCACGGCACCCCTCCCCCACCATCGGTTTAGTCCAACCACTACCGGAATAAGAGGAAGGGAATTCTTATCCCTGCCGTTGGCTCAATGCCAACTACAGATGGCCCATCAATGGAAAGTTTAAGTAATAACAACTCGGGTTATTTAATGGGTGGTGCCCATAGCCCAAGAATGACTGTAGGGTGTACCCCGCTCACCTTTTCCTCGCGAGTGTCAAGTTTGTTCTTCCCGACGTACATCACTTGGACTTCCGCATTGATCTGGTCACAATTCACTTTGCTGAAGTCCAGGACCACTGTAACATCGAGAGGACAAGGCTTCAGACACACCCACACAAAGCCCCTGGGCAGGGTTACAGGTGGGAGTGAGAATTGTGAACGGAGGTGGATTGGAGGGGAGGGGTTGGAGTGGGGGAGAAGGGATGGGCAAGCGTCGGGGTTCAGGCTCCGTCCCACCGCATCGCTGACAGATTGAATGTCTCTCCGCGATGGAGCGGTATTAGGAGAAGGTTGCCCTCAAATTAAGTTGACAAGTCAGGTACCTGTGTCTGATGATCCGACTCTGACAAAGGATGGACGCTGAGTGGATTCTCGAGTACATAGTTCCTCTGATCCCTCCTTGTGTGACGTCTTCGGCTTTGTGATAGGAGAAGAGGGTATTACTCACAATAAGTGCTTGTTGATCCCCCAAACGCTGCTGTCAATCACGATTTCCTGAATAGATTTTGATGACTGCAGCAAGAAGCCGAAATGAAGAAGTGAGGGATGTGGGATATATCAACACAGCACAATATAAGAAAGGGAATTTTAAAGCTCACAGTCAGAAATGGACGCAAAGTCAGTGAGAGGAGACATTGACCTAAGTGATGCAGATACCGACTGAGTATATATTTGAATTTCGAGTTTGGTTCAAAGTGAGAATTGGAATGGTAAATCTGATTCAAGTTTACTTTTAGAGTGAGAGAAATTGTAGAATAAGAGTCTGATTCTAACCTAGAAATAAGCAGTTAAACAGGCACCTGCTTTAGGAGTGGAGTTAAAGGAGATTGCAGAGTGTGGATCAGCTGAAGAGATCATTCAATTGCTAGGAAAGTTTAGAAAATGATTCACTTAAATATTAATAAATTCTGAAGCCCACCAATCTCACCCTGCCCTGTCGCAGCTGTCTCAGCCCCAGTCACTAACACTCAGTCCTCTCACCCATTATATTCCATTCCCCTCACTCACTGCCTCCCACACCCCTCAGTCACCGCCTCACACTCCCCTCACTCACTGCCTCCCACACCCCTCTTTCACTGCTTCCCACTTCCCTCATTCACTGCTTTCCACTTCCCTCAGTCCCTGCCTCCCACTCCGCTCAGTCACCGCCTTGCACGCCCCTCAGTCACTGCCTCCCACTCCCATCAGTCAAGCCACCCCACACCCCTCAGTCACTACACCCCACTCCCCTCAGTTACGGCATTCCACTCCCCTCATTCACTACATCAGGCTCCCTTCAGCATGTGATTTCAGTGATCATATTGTTTGAAATTTTTCTGTTGAATTTCCATTGAAGACGGTAACCTGTAATTTCAGACCCTGGTGGGTAAGATGATGCAGGGAAAGTGGCTTCTCGCTTCGAGTGTTCCTCTGATTCTGGAGTTGTTGTTTTTCCTGGATTTGCAATGAAGGAAGGAGACATGGGAGCTTGCAGAGTGCGGATGGCCTCAAGAGAGCATTTGCTTGTTAGGAACGTTTAGAAAATGATTCACTTAATCAATTATATAGTCTGAAACTCACCAATATCACTTCGCTTTGTCACTCCCGACTTTATTCCAGTAATTAAATCGCATCCCTCTCACTCAATACATCCCACTCACCTCAGTAATTGCATCCCTCTCCCCTCAGTAATGGCATCGCACTCCCCTCAGTCACTGCATCCCAATCCCCTCAGTCACTGCATCCCACTCCCCTCAGTCACTGCATCCCGCTACCTTTCCCTCATTTTCTCTTCTCGTTGTCCTTCACTGTGAATTGGACATATCTGCGGGACTGAGCTCTCACTGGGTGCCAAGTCTGTTTTGAATCATTGACTTATGTTCGATACCTGAGTTTTCAGAAGTTGCTTGGGGCGGTGATGAACGGTCAGCCGGCTTTGGACTCGACAGTTCCGGCTTTTCCTGAGTTTGGGCTGTATTTGGATCTGCAATGAAGGGAGAGTAAAGTGTGTATTGTGCTGAAACGTTTCATCTGTTTCATGGTGGGAATGTCAGAGGCCCTTCATCAATCCCCTGATCATCCAGCGCTACTCTTCATTAACAGTGTGTCCCACAGAGGGAGCGGCTGTTGCCCAGCTCCTCATTCAGAGCCTTCCTCTACCCTCGGACCCTGCTTAGAGCGGAGTGTCCGATAGACACAGACAACAGTCACTGGGGCAAATCACTATAGTTCTGGTGAAAAGTTCACTGTTTTTCAGATCCATTAGTCGTCGTGTCCCTTACACAAAGTAGAGAGGCCTGCGATTTTCTCAGTTTTATTGGTGACATGTGGCATCCCGAACCACACTTCTGAATCATTTAGAAATGAGATTGTACCTGTACAATAAGCTGCATGACGGTGTAATGTCTTCAACTCATAAACGAAGTAGCTGCTGCAGTTTTTAATCTTTATCTCATGGACCCAGTTGCAGGAATTTCCATTCCAGTTTAAACAAACTGTCCTGGTTACTTCCCCCTGTCCGGCAGCGGGATGAGAACCTGAAATGAGATTTATAAATATAGAAGAAAGTAACCGATGTGAACAGTGCTGGACAGCGAATGTTAATCTGATATTGGAAAGTCTGAACGTACCCTTTAACCAGCCTGTGGCGCGTGTGGAGCAGTGTCTGTCTGTGACCTTAGTCTCCGGAATCTTCCATCCACCAGAACTGAAATGACACCTCCCATGACATTATTTCTGACATGTCATCCTGCTCCCTAAACAGACGCCTGGCACTCCCACTATCCGCCTTATTGGTTAGACAGGGCCATTGATCACGTCCATCCCATTCCTCCTGCCACAGCCCTCACCACTAACTCTCCCTCAATGAATCAACCTCAGCGCTCACCTTCCATCCCAGCATCGTCCACCTTCAACTGTTCATTCGCCACCATTAACACCACCTCCAGTCTGAGGTCACCACCTTAAATACATCTTCCTCTCCTGATTCAGAATTCAGAAGCGACCATTCCCACCGCATTACCCGAGCCCAGTGATCGGTCAACCCAAACTTCCCTTTGCTTCTACAGTACATTAATACATCCCCTGTATCCAGTGTTCTTTCCCTTTACTCTCTGTCTCTGTTCTATATTACCCCCAATCCACTGTTCTTTCCCTTTACTCTCTGTCTTTGTTCGATATACCCCTTTATCCAGTGTTATCTCCCTTTACTCTCTGCGTCTGTTCTATATCACGCTATTTATTTTTCATTAATTAACGGGATGTGGGTGCGGCTGTCTGGTCCATAATTTTTAATTGCCCATCCCTGATGGCCCGTTGTGAAGTTGCTGTTGAGCTGCCTTCTTGAACCACTGCAGTCCATGCAGTGTACGTAAACCCTCAGTGCTGTTAGGGAGGGAGTTCCAGGACACTGACCTGGCGACATTGAAGGAACGGCCGAAATATTTCGAAATCAGGATGGTGTGTGGCTTGGAGGGGAACTTCCAGTTGTTGGTGTCCCCAGCTAACTGCTGCCCTTGTCCTGCTAGATGGGAGCAATCGGGGGTTTGGAATGTGCTGTAGAAGGAGCTTTGCAGAATTCCAGGAATGCATCATGTAGATGGTGCACACTGCTGCTCATGTGCTTCAGTGGTAGCGGGAGTGAACATTTGTGGATCCGGTGCCAATGAAGCGGGCTGCTTTGTCCTTGCAGGTGTTGAGCTTCTTGAGTGTTGTGGGAGCTGCACTTATCCATGTGAATGAAGAGTGTTCCAACACACTACTGGCTTGTGCCTTGTAGTCAGTGGACAGTCCACTGGTAGTCAAGAGGTTAGTTAATCATCGCAGTGCTCCTAGCCTCTGACCTGCTCTTGTTGCCCTAGGATTTATCTGGCTTGTCCAGTTCAGATACTGATTAATGGTAACCCCCACTATGTTGACAGTGGGGGACTCAGTGATGTTAGTACCATTGAATGTCAAGGAGCGATGGTTAAATTCTCCCCTGTTGGAGATGATCATTGCCTGACACTTTTGTGCAACGAATTTTACTTGCCACTTGTCAGCCCAAGCCTGGATATTGTCCAGGCCTTGCTGCATTTGGACATGGACTACTTCAGCGTCTGAGGAGTCGTGAACGATGCTAAACATTGAGCAATCTTCAGCGAACATCTCCACTTCTGTTCTTATGAAGGAAGGAAAGTTAATAAAGAAATATTTGGAAATGGTTGGGGCTGTCTCCGTCCCTGTTCTATAAACCTCTCTATCCTGTGATATATCCCTTTAGGCTCTGCTTCTGTTCTATATCCCTTGTAACCAGTTTTATAAGGCTTTACTCTCTGTCCCTGTTCTATATCCCACTCTATCCAGTGTTTACTCCCTTCACTCTCATGTCTCTGTTCTAGGTACCCTCTCTCAAGTGCTATCTCTCCTTGCACTCTGTCCATGTTCTATAACCCCATCTATCCAGTTTAATCTCCCTTTGCACCCTGTCTCTGTTCTGTCTCCCCCTCCATCGAGTGATATCGCCTCAACTCTCTGTCCTGTTCTATATCCCCCTCCAAGTAATGTCATCTACTCGTGCTCCCTGCTCTATATTCCACTCCATTCAGGAGCTGTCTTTATTTTCCCTGTTTCTCTCTGTCTGACTCTTCTCCAATCCCTGTATAATCTCCTTCCACCATTGTTCTGCATGATAGCCCAGGCCCCCATCAGTCCCTGTTCCTTCTCTCGCCTTTCTTTCATTAATACCGTTGTTTCCCCAAGTGTAACCCCTCGTTAACCTCAATCTGGGTCCATCTGTTACCTGTTAAATCTGTACCATCCGTGGTTCAGTTTGTGATCACTTTTCAGACCCGTGCACCCGGTCTCAGTACAATCCGTGCTCCTCCAGGGCTGGTCCAGGACTGTGTGATCTACACACGGGTCAGTCACTGCAGAGTCTGTGACTGATTGACAGACAGGTGTTTAATGTTAATATAAAGTATAGTGATTATTAAACAGGGACTTGTATCCTCCGAAGAGCCAGTAACCTTTGTCTCACCCTCTCCGACATGTAGGAATCCCAACCATTTATTGATGGAATATTTATTCCTTCTCCAAAGCAGTTTTCCCTCTGTCTCCGAGTTCGGCCTCCCCCTCTAACTGACGGCTCACAGGCCGTACCCATTCGAGATTCACCCCCAGCTCTCAGTTAACAGAAAGCAGCAGTGATCTCAGATTCACTTCGTCCCAGCGGAGAAGCTGCAGTTTTGAAACAGGAATTTTGTTCATCCCGGAACCCACGGAAGTTGGGGCTGCGTTTTGACTTTATTAACCAGGAGACCCCCATGTTGCCCTTACGATGTGGTTCCAGACCAACAGGGCCTTGCAGACCCCCATCCCCCACACTATCCCCTGGATGACCCCTAATCCCACAGCACATTCCCCACCTCCCAACACTACATCGCAGTGAAACCTCCCAGCAAACCCACCACCCTCAAATAATTCTTTACTCCTCCACTTCCAGAACCCCCACATTGACAGGCCAGTGTTCAGCTCCCTGTACTCTAAGCTATGGACTTCTTTCCGGACTCCACTACGGCTCTCTTACCCTCTCTCCTCCTGTAACACATTCCTTACAACCTACCTCTTGATCAAGTGTTTGCTCTTTGTGTATTGATATGGCACCAGGTACAATTTTCTGAATGATAGAGCCTCTCTGAGACGCCTTGCGATGTGGTTCAATGCTACAGGCGCTATATAAATTCATATTGTCAACCCTGTTGTCGCTATATCCCGTTCAACCCCCCAAATCTAGGATCTGGAGATGCAACATGCAACGCTCATATCCATCATTGTGGCCCATTGAGATCCATGGGCATTGCAAGGACCAGAGTCTGTGGTTATCACGGACAACAATCTCTGATTCAGATACCTCCCCTCTTTGGGGAATTGTTTCACTTTATGTTTCAGACCTTTATCCGTTGTGGCTCTTACAACAACGGGGAACACGTGGAATATTATTTTTTCAGTGAGTGACCAGGCACATCCAGAGTCACCCTCCTGGGTCATTTATAAACAGCAATGTACCTGTGCAATAAGCAGCTTCACAGTCTGGCGGCGGCTTCAGCTCATAAACGAAGTAACTGCTGCAGTTTTTAATCTTTACCTCTTGGGTCAAGGAGCAACGCTTTCCATCCCAGTTAAAACAAACTGTCCTGGTGAGTTCCCCCAGTCCCACGGTGGGATGTGAACCTGAAATGAGGTTTATAAATATTGAAGAATGTAACCGATGTGAACAGTGCTGGACAGTGAATGTAAATCTGATATTAGAAAGTCTGGACGTACCATTTAACCAGCCTGATCTATGTGTGGAGCAGTGAAACGCTGGGACAGCAGTTTCTGGAATCTTCCCTCCACCAGAACTGAAACAATAATCACACAATCAGCTCCTGAACTGATCACACTGAGTAACTGATCAAAAGGTTGGTACCGGCAGAGAGGACCAGAAACTGGGCTTCATCTCTCACTCACCCTGTCCCCGATTCACATTCCTCTCTATCCTGCATTTCTCCTTTTATATCACCCTTTACCCTCTTTCCCCATTCGATATCCTAATTTGGGCTGACAGAGTCTTTACTGCACAGTTCACTCAAATTGTCCATGTCGGAGTTTGTGCTCAATACGAAACTCCTCCCACCCCATCCTCAACTCCCCCCATCAACATCTCGCTCTGTTATGATCTCCCTCATCTCATTCTAACCGATCCCCGCGCCGGCCCGTTAAATACATCAACTCAATTCCCCACAGCCCCAGTCCCTGTGGTAGTGAATCTCAAATTCTCCCCACTCTCTGTGTAAAGTAGTTTCTCCTGAATTCGCCATTGGATTTATTACTGTCTGTCTAATATTGAGACGAAATCCCCTCCTGAGTTCCGGTATCCCCTGCGAGTGGACACATCTCTACGTTGACCCTATCAAAACACCTTTCATCGGCTAACAGACCTCGATCAGGTCAGCCCTCAGCCTTCTCTGTTCTAGGTAAAATAGCCCCAGCCTGTTCACTCTGTCCTGATAGTTTAAACACTCTCAAACTGGAACTGAGCACGGTGCTCCGCGTGCAGTCTAACCAAGGGAGATGGAGACCGGAACTGTGCACAGTGCTCTAAGTGTGGCCTAACCGCGGGGTACGGAGACGGGAACTGTGCACGGTGCTCTGAATGTGGCCTAACTCAAGGATACGGAAACCAGAAATGTGCACGGTGCTCCGAGTGCAGTCTAACTGAGGGATACGGAGACCGGAATTGTGCACGGTTCACCGAGTGTGGTCTAACCGAAGGATACGGAGACTGCAACTGTGCCCGGTGCTTCGAGTGTGGTTTAACCGAGCTTCTGTGAAGGTTAATCATACCTTCTGTGCTTTTCACATCCAGCCCATTTGTACTTAAACCCACTGTTTTATTTCCTTTCCAAGGGCGCATTAACTTGTGTCGCTATTTTACACGAGTTGTTTATTCACTCCCCCGGATCACTCTACACCTCAACCCCATTCGGACTATTACATTTTGAAGGAGTCTGGCAGTTCCTGTCTGTACACCCCAATGAACATCTCTCCCAGTGATAGGCATTGAAGTTAATTTTCTAATTATGCACTGAATCTGTGAGTTTATTCATGCTTTCTGCATTGTCGCACTCTCCCCCTCTGTATTAACCACACCCACCAATTTGATCAGTTCCACACATTTTTATTTGCATAAATAATCCAAAATCTTTGTTATAAATGTGAAAGAAGAATTGTCCCAGCACTGATCCCTGTGGATCGCCACTTCCCAGTTTTCGGTAGTACTACTACAACCCGCCTCCCATTAGTCCGAGTTGTCTCCCATTAATCTGTCTCCCTCTTCTTCATCCACTTCATGTTCTCCCCAAGTCGAATCCCGTCCTTCCCCATCCTCTGTATTCACTCCGTACCCCATTGTCCAGTGTTATGACCCCAGTCTCCCAGCAGTTCCTTTCCCCCAAGAGCACACTCTTCTCTTCTCTATCTTCAATTCGCTCCTCTCGACTCCTGTACCTCAAATTTCCCGTCAATCTTTCCTTTGGTGGGTTGACTTGGATTTTCCCCTTCACGTTACCTGTTAAATCGGTACCATCCGTACTTCAGATCCCGATCACACTTCCACTGGCCAGAACAATCAGTCTCAGTACAATCGATGCTCCTCCAGGCCTCGTCCAGGACGCAGTGATTTACACACGGGTCAGTGAGTGTGGAGTCTGGGTCTGAATTACAGGAAGATGCCCAATGTTAATGTATAAAGTACAGTTAATATCACACAGCGACTTGCAACCCCAGAAGCACAAATTAACTCAGTTTCACTCTCCACTCTGGGATAAAATTCCCCCAAACTAAACCTGGGAATTTTTTATCCTTCGCTGGATGTGGTTTCCCTCTGTTTCCCAGCTCCGCCTCACCCTGTAACTCATTGCTCACAGGCAGTGATCTTTTCTGGATGGGAAATGAGCTCTCAGGTAAGAGAAAGTCGCATTATACTCAGCTACACTTCATCCCAGTAGCATAGAGACAGAGCTGAAATGTGAATCCTGACAACCGTGCAGAACCCAGGATTCCCATTTGTCTTCCTGAGGATTGGGCAGTACATTCCTTCCACGTCCCTCACTACGTTACACTCAGCTCCCCCACGACATCCCACTCTCCTCTGCCACCGCGTCCCATTCCATTCGGTCACTACATCATGCTCCCCTGAGACGTTATTCCCACTCCCCTAAGTCACTGATAACGGTTATTTCAGAAGCTGTTGGGCTGGATGATGCAGGGACGGTGGATTTTCGAGTCGAGTGTGCCTTATATTTCAGAGTTGGTGTTAAACCAGGATCTGCAATGAAGTAAGGAGACATGGGAGATTGTGGAGTTCGGATCACCTCAAGAGTGCTTCCAATTGGTAGGAAAGTTTACAAAACGATACACTTCATTGTTTATCCAGTATGAAACTCACCTATGACAATCCGCTCTGTAACTACAGAATGTAGCCCAGTTACTAAATCCCAGTCAAAACAGTCTCACCATCCCAACTGTCAATATATCCCATTCCCCTAACTATGCCACACCCCCCTCAATCACTACACCACACACCCGTCAATAACTGCACCCCACTCCACTCAGTCACAACAAAAAATACCCCCCAGTCACTACATCCAGCTCCCCTAAATCAATACACCCCAATCAGCTCAGTCACTGCACCCCACACCCTTCACTCACTACACCCCACTCTGCTCAGTCACTGTACCACACACCCGTCACTCACTACACGCCACTCCGCTCAGTGACTACACCCCGCTCAGCTCAGTCCCAACACCACACACCCGTCACTCACTACACCACACACCCGTCACACACTACACCCCACTCCGCTCAGTCAGTTCACCTCACACCCATCACTCACTACACCCCACTCTGCTCAGTCACTACACCACACACCCGTCAATCACTAAACCCCACACCCGTCAATCACCACACCCCACACCGCTCAGCCACTACACCCCACACCCGTCACTCACTACACCCCACTCCGCTCAGTCACTACACCCCACACCCGTCACTGACTACACCCGACTCCGCTTAGTCACTAGACCACACACACGTCAATCACTACACCCCACACCGATCAGTCACTACACCCCACACCCGTCAATCACTACACCCCACTCCGCTCAGTCAATACACCCCACACCCGTCAAACACTACACCCCACTCCGCTCAGTCACTACACCCCACAACCGTCACGCGCTACTCCCCACTCTGCTCAGTCACAAAACCCACACCAATCAGTCACTACATCCCACACCCGTCACTCACTACACCCCACACATGTCAATCGCTAAACCCCACACCGCTCAGTCACAACACCCGTCTGCGCTCAGTCACTACACTACACACCCGTCAATCACTACACAACACTACACGAGTCACTACACCACACACCGCTCAGTCACTACACCACACACCCATCACTCACTACACCTCATTCCCCTTAGTCACTATACCCCACACCCGTCAATCACTACACCCCACTCCGCTCAGTCAGTACACGCCACACCCGTCACTCACTACACCCCACTCCGCTCAGTCACTACACCCCACACCCGTCAATCACTAAACCCCACACCCGTCAATCACTAAACCCCACTCCGCTCAGTCACTACACCCCACACCCGTCACTCACTACACCCCACTCCGCTCAGTCACTACACCCCACACCCGTCAATCACTACACCCCACTCCGCTCAGTCAATAAACCCCACTCCGCTCAGTCACTGCACCCCACACCCGTCACTCACTACACCCCACTCCGCTCAGTCACTACACCCCACACCCGTCACTCACTACACCCCACTCTGCTCAGTCACTACACCCCACTCCGCTCACTCACTACTCCCTAGTCCGCTCAGTCACTACACCCCACACCGGTCAATCACTACTCCCCATGCCGCTCAGTCACTACACCACACACCCGTCAATCATTACATCCTACTCCCATGAGCCACAAAACCCCACACCCGTTACTCACTACACCCCACACCGCTCAGCAACGACACCCCACACCCATCAATCACTACACCACACTCCGCTCAGTCACTACACCCCACTCCGCTCAGTCACTACACCACACACCCGTCACTCACTACACCCCACTCCGCTCAATCACTACACCACACTCCCGTCACTCACTACACCCCACTCCAATCAGTCACTACACCCCACACCGTTACTCACTTCACCCCACTCTGCTCAGCCACTACACCTCACATCCGTCAATCACCACACCCCACTCCGCTCACCACTACACCCCACATACGTCAATCACTACACCCCACTCCGGTCAGTCACTACACCCCACACCCGTCAGTCACTACACCCCACTCCCCTCAGTCACTACACCCCACACCTGTCAGTCACTACACCCCACTCCGCTCAGTCACTACACCACACACCCGTCACTCACTACACCCCACTCCTCTCAGTCACAACACCCCACACCCATCAGTCACTACACCCCACTCCCCTCAGTCACTACACCCCACTTCCCTCAGTAACTACATCCTTCTCCCATAAGTCTCTGCATTCCGCTCGACTCAGTCACTGCATCCTGCTCCTATTAGTCAATAAATCCCATTCCCCTGAGTTACTGCATCAATCTCCCCTCAGTAACTGCATCCCACTCCCCTCAGCCATTACACTCCATTCCCCTCAGTCATTACACTCCGCTCCCCTCAGACACTGCATCCCTCTCCGCTCAGTCACTGCATCCCACTCCACTTAGTCACTGCACCCGACTCCCCTTAGTTCCAACACAGCACTCCTCTCAGTCACTACTCCCCACTCCCCTCAGTCACTGCACCCGACGCCCATCAGTCATTACACCCCACTCCCGTCAGCCACAGCACCCAACTCCCGTCAACCACTACATCCCACTCCCCTCAGTCACTGCTTCCCGCTCTCTTCGGTAACACACTCCCCTCGGTCACTACGTCCCACACCCCCGAGTCACTGCAACCTCTCCCTTCATTCTCTGAAATGTACCTGTGCAATAAGCAGCATTGTCGTCTTTCGTCGGCTTCAGCTCATAAACGAAGTAACTGCTGCAGTGTTTAACCTTTATCTCTCGTGTGCATTCACACTTATCTTCATCTCTTTTACTTTCAAAACAAACTGTCCTGTTGACTTCTCCCTGTCCCACTTTGGGATGTGAACCTGAAATGAGGTTTATATATTTTGAAGAATGTAACCGATGTGAATAGTGCTGGACAGTGAATCTAAATCTGATATTGCAAAGTATGAAAATACCATTTAACCAGCCTGGATGTTTTGTGGAGCAGTGCTTCTCTGTGACACGTTTCTCCGGAATCTTCCATCCACCAGACCTGAAACGACAATCACCGAATCACAGGATTAGGGAAGAAGACAGGTCAGAATGTGGCCATTCGGCCCATTGTGTGGCGGCAAGCTCTTTGTTATGTCTATCCAATGATTCCAGCTCCCCTCCTGTTCTTCCAACATTGTAAATCTCCCCTTCCCGGATTTAGCTTATATCCTGTCGAAATGCATTAATTGGGTTTGTTATACCTGCCCTTCAGACTGTGCGTTCCACATCACAAGAATTCACTGCCAAATACAAACTTCACCTTATCTTGTCCTTGTTCTTTTACCAATGACATTCATTCTGTGTTTTGTGCTTTCCTAACCTTATTCCAGTGTAAACAATCTCTCCTTTTCTATTCTATTCACACTCTTCATGTCTCACTCTCCCCCTCTCAATTAACCACACCCACCAATTTGGTCAGATCCACACATTTTTATTTGCATTAATAATCCAAAATCTTTGTTATAAATATGAAAGAGGAATTGTCCCAGCACTGATCCCTGTGGATCGCCACTTCCCACTTTTCGGCAGTACTACTACACCCCGCCCCCCCATTAGTCCGAGTTGTCTCCCATTAATCTGTCTCCCTCTTCTTCATCCACTTCATGTTCTCCCCAAGTCGAATCCCGTCCTTCCCCATTCTCTGTATTCACTCCGTACCGCATTGTCCGGAGTGATGATCCCAGTCTCCCAGCAGTTCGTTTTCCCCCACTAGCACACTCTTCTCTTCTCTACCTTCACTTCCCTCCTCTCGACTCCTTTACCTCAAATTTCTGGTCCATCTTTCCGTTGGTGGGTTGACTTGGATTTTCCCCTTCACATTACCTGTTAAATCGGTACCATCCGTACTTCAGATCCCGATCACACTTCCACTGGCCAGAACAATTAGTCTCAGTACAATCGATGCTCCTCCAGGCCTCGTCCAGGACGCTGTGATTTACACACGGGTCAGTGAGTGTGGAGTCTGGGTCTGAATTACAGGAAGATGTCCAATGATAATGTATAAAGCACAGCTGATATCACACAGCGACTTGCAAACCCAGAAGCACAAATTACCTCAGTTTCACTCTCCACTCTGGGATAAAATTCCCCCAAACTAAACCTGGGAATTTTTATCCTTCGCTGGATGTGGTTTCCCTCTATCTCCCAGCTCGGCCTCACTACACCCCCACCTCGGTCACTACACCCCACTCCGCTCAGTCACTGCACCCGACTCCCGTCAATCGCTATATCCTAGTCCCCTCAATCACTGCATCCTGCTCCCCTCAGTAGCTGCATCCCTCTACCCTCAGTCACTGCATCCCACTCCCCTCGGTCACTGCACCCCACTCCCGTCAATCGCTACATCCCAGTCCCCTCAATCACTGCATTCCGCTCCCCTCAGTAGCTGCATCCCTCTACCCTCAGACACTGCATCCCACTCCCCTCGGTCACTACATCCTACTCCCCCGAGTCACTGCATCCGCTCCCTTAATTCACTGAAATTTACCTGTGCAATAAGCAGCACCGTCGTCATTCGTAGGCTTCAGCTCATAAACGAAGTAACTGCTGCAGTTTTTAACCTTTATCTCTCGTGTGCATTCACACTTATCTTCATCTCCTTTACTTTCAAAACAAACTGTCCTGTTGACTTCTCCCTGTCCCACAGTGGGATGTGAACCTGAAATGAGGTTTATATATTTTGAAGAATGTAACCGATGTGAACAGTGCTGAGCAGTGAATCTAAATCTGATATTGCAAAGTATGAAAATACCATTTAACCAGCCTGGATGTTTTGTGGAGCAGTGATTCACTGTGACACGTTTCTCCGGAATCTTCCATCCACCAGAACTGAAACGACAATCACCGAATCACAGGATTAGGGAAGAGGACTGGTCAGAATGTGGCCATTCGGCCCAGTGTGTGGCGGCAAGCTCTTTCTTATGTCTATCCAATGATTCCAGCTCCCCTCCTGTTCTTCCAGCATTGTAAATCTCCCCTTCCCGGATTTAGCTGATATCCTGTCGAAATGCATTAATTGGGTTTGTTTACCCGGCCCTTCAGACTGTGCGTTCCACATCACAAGAATTCACTGCCAAATACAAACTTCACCTTATCTTGTCATTGTTCTTTTACCAATGACATTCAATCTGTGTTTTGTGCTTTCCGAACCTTATTCCAGTGTAAACAATCTCTCCTTTTCTATTCTATTCACACTCTTCATGTATTTGAACACCTCTGCAAAACCTTTCCGATCCCATTCTCTGCCCGAGGGAGAACAATCCGTGTCACTTCCCCCGTAGCTGGAATCCCCACCCCCCCCCCCCCCCAAACACCACCCCCCCCCCCCCCCCCCCACACCACCCCCCCCCCCCCCCCCACCAAAACGTCTGGAACCATTCTGGTGAAACTCCTCCCTGTCCTGTTCAAGGTTTGACGCCCTTATTCAAGTTTGGGTTCAGGAATCATACACATTACTTCAGATGAGACCTAGCTCCAGATTGCTTCTTATTCTTTCATGGGATGTGGGCTTCGCTGGTTTGGCTACATTTATTGCCCATCCTTATTTTCCCTTCAGGAGCTGGTGGTGAGCTGCCTTCTTGAAGCGCAGCAGTACATGTGGTGTAGACATACCCACAGTTTTTTTCGGGAGGAAGTTCCAGGATTTTGACCAAGTGACAGTGAAGGAACGGCCAATATATTTCCAAGTCAGGATTGTGGGTGTCTTGGATGAGAGCTTCCAGTTGGTGGTGCTCCAATGTGTCTGCTGCACTTGTCCTTCTAGATGGTAGCAGTTGTAAGTTTGGGTGGCGCTGTCGAAGGAGCCTTGATAAATTCCATCTTTGCATCTTTCCATGGTACACACTGCTGCTATTGTGCGCCGGTGGTGCTGGGAATTAATTTTTATTCATGGGGTTCCAATCAAGCTGGTCTGCTTTGTCCTGGATGGTGTCGAGCTTCTTGAGTGTTTTTGAAGATGGGCATGGAGACCAGAACTGTGCTCAGTGCTCCAAGTCTGGTGCAACTGAGGGATACGGAGACCAGAACCGTGCACAGTGCACCGAGTTTCCTTTAACAGAGGGATACGGAGACCTTTATGCGATAGTGCACCGAGGGACTGGGAATTGTAAAGACCCCTCGGGCTTTATGACTCACATTGAATGTATGCCGCGAATACTAAATGTATCATAATTTTACTGAAGCACTTCACTGTGTCATAAGATCCATGTTGAATTTTTTTTTGAAAAAAATTACTTTATTTATACATTATCTGAAAGGATAATAGAAAGCATTTGAAAAATGGCATTACAAAAAAGTGCACTCGTAAGCAGATTTTCCACATAGATCATGAGGTACTTCAATAAAATCAATGAATATCACAGTCATTTCATTGAGGACATGACAGACAGTCAGACAGTGATAAAGAATTGGGGTTATCAACATACATCATGTTGCACTCTGAGATGCTTCAGTACAAATATGATGCATTTAGTATTCAATGCATACATTCATTATGAGCCTTACAACCCAAGGGTTCTATTGGTTTCGAATCCCCTATGTGTACTGTAGCTGAAAGATCTTAGACAGCGAGTTTTCCCTATTGGGCCTTTGTGGCGGCTGCTCCAAGATATAGTGCGTCCCTCAACATGTAGTCAAGGGCATTGGAACGTGTCAGTCTGCAAAACTCGGTCGGGGACAACTATTTGCACTGGAAGACCAACATTGTTAGGGCAGACTAAAGAGGGTTTTTGACAAAGTTGATGATCCTCCAGCTGCAGTTGATGATTATTTCGGTTTGTGTCCCTGGGAACAGCCGGTAGAGCACAGAGTCCAGTGTCACAGAACTGCTCGAGATGAATTTCGAGATAAACCACTGCATATCTGTGCATACCTTCTTTGCAAAGACACAATCCGTAAGTAGGTGAACAACAACCCCATCGCCCCCACAGCCATCTCGAGGACAACGTGCGGAAGGGGTGAGACTCCTGGCCTGCAGGAAGGATGTGATGGGAAGGGCCTTTCTCACCACCGGCCAAGCTACATCTTGGTGTTTGTTTGAAAATTCTGGCGATGAGGCATTGTGCAAAATTACTTTGACAGTCCGCACAGGGAACCATTGGGGAGGATTCACCATTTCCTTTACGTGCTAACCACTGCCAGATGGACTTGTTGTCAATCAGTTGAAATTTTTTCCACGAGGGACAGTAGGTATGGCCCGATCCGTCAACTTGGAACGTTCCGTGGCAGCGTGGCCAGACCCATCCTTCACAACACCGGGGGCAGGTAGTACCTCAGTTTGTCACTAACTCCAATACAATTGCCCTGACTGACTACCTGTCATGATCATGTTGAAATGTCTGTAATGTTCATTGATTGTATTACGGCTCCTCATGTTCCATGGGGAGAAGTTGCATTTGTTTACACTTTTTTTGTGATGACCAAGGTGAAATGTTTTCTAAAGATCTTTCGGCTACTTTCTGAATAAAGTGTATTTTTTTCCAAAAAGAATGCCCCTAGTGATACCACTGATGATCTCCGAATCTCTGCATTTCCTGTGTCTACACTCACCCTTTCTTCTCTTTGTCTAGTTTATCAGAAAGTTTCCCTACATGTTACCTTTTAAATCGGTACCATCCTTCCTGAAGATTTTTATCAGGCATCCACTCGCAAGGATGATCATCGTCGTCACAACCAGAGTCCTCAGTCCGATTGCAATTTATACACTCGGTCCCTTCACAATCTATGCTCCTCCAGGCCTGGTCCAGGACGGTGTGATTTACACACGGGTCAGTGAGTGCCGAGTCTGCGACTGAGAGACAAAATACGTTTCATGGTAATATAAACTACATTTTCTGTCACACTGTGACTTGTAACCCCCAAAGCAGCAAAACCTCAATTTCTCTCTCCCCACTGCTTGAAAATGTAACAAATTCAAGCTTAATTCTTCCCTCCTTCTCTGAATCAGGTTTCCATCTGTCTCTCACTTCAACCTCCCCCTCTAACTCAGTGCTCACAGGCAGTGTTACCCATTTTAGATTAACCATTCACACTCAGTTACCAGATAACAGGTAATAACCTCAGCGTCAGCTCAACGTAACAGAAAGGCTGCAAATATTCAATGAGAGTTATCATGGGGTAGCTCAGTCCTTAGCTGAAACAGAGTACAGATGGGTAGAGACAATCGATGGTCAGTGGGAGATATCCTGGGCTATCTCAGTCCCCAGGTGAAAACTGAGTACAGATGGTGATGGACACTCGATGGTCAGTGAGGGATATCCTGGGCTTTCTCAGATCCCAAGTGAACACTGAGTACAGATGGTGAGGGATACTCGATGGTCACTGAGGAATATCCTGGGCTATCTCAGTCCCCAGGTGAACACGGAGTTCAGATGGTGAGGGGTACTCGACGGCTAGTGAGAGATACCCTTCGCTATCTCAGTCCCCAGGTGAAATTAGATTCTGAATCAGTTTATGTTTTGTCTGTTTCACCTCTAAACTATACATTAAACAGTGAATAACTAATACCGAATTGATAAATAAATTGGATGATCGCTATTAACATATTTTTAATAATAAATTAGGCAAAGTGTATAATATGGTTACAGATTAAAATGCTGAAATAATGAAATATCAAGTAAAATATCGGATCTGAATGGAAACATATTTAAAAGTTATGGGGAAGTATAAACAAACTCAACTGTAACTGATATTTCAAATGTGCACATCTTTAAAAATTAGAGTTATAATAAAACTACATCTAAATAGAAGCAATGTAGATATGTAACCATGATGTTTACAATAAATATCAGACTATTTGTGTAAATAAGAGTGATTTACACTGATTAACAACCAATGTTTTTACCCTTGCTCTTCCTGAGATTTATTAATATGCCATTGTATACCGGGCACAGGACAAAGAACAAAGAACAATGAAAAGTACAGCACAGGAAAAGGTTCTTTAGCACTCCAAGCCTCCACCGATCATATTGCCTGTCGAACTATAACATTTTGCACTTCCGGTGTCCGTTTCCCTCTATTTCCATCCTATTCATGTATTTGTCAAGCTGCCTCTTAAACACCGCTATCATACCTGCTTCAATCACCTCCACTGGCTGCGAATTCCAGACACTCACGACTCACTGCATAAAAAACTAGACGCGCTCATATCCTATAAAGTTTTCTCATCTCACCTTAAATATATGTTCCATTGTAATTGATTCTTCAACCCTGGGAATAGAGAAATACTTCTGACTATCTACTCTTCCATGCCACTCAAAATGTTGTAAACTTCTATTAAGTTGCCCATCAATCTCCGTTCCTCTAGTGAGAACAATCCGAGTTTCTCCAAACTCTCCTCATAACTAATAACCTCCAGACCAGGCAGCATCCTGGAAAACCTCCTCTGTAACCTCACCAATGCCTCCATATCCTTCTGGTAATGTGGCGACCAAAATTGCAAGCAATATTCCAAGTGTGGCCTAAACAATTTTCTCTACAGCTGCTGCATGACTTCTCAGCTTTTATATTCAATATTCCTGACGATGAAGGCAAGCATGCCATATGCCTTCCTGACTACCTTATCCACCTGCGTTACCACTTTCAGTGACCTGTGGAGATGTACATCCAGATCCCTCTGGCCATCGATGCAGTTAAGGGTTCTGCCATTTACTGTATAATTCCCACCTGAATTAGACATTCCAAAATGAATTACCTCGCATTTGTCCGGATTGAACTGCATCTGTCTTTTCACTGCCCAAGTACCAAAACGATCTCTATCCCGTTGTATCCTTTGACAATCATCTTCACTATTTGAAAATCCTCCAACCTTAGTGTAGTCTTCTGACTTACCAATTAGCCCAGTTACATTTTCCTCCAATTGATTTGAGTGTTCTAAAAACAGCAGAAGTTCCAGCACTGATCCCTGCGGCACACCAGTAGTCACAGCTCTCTATTCATAAACGCTCCCTTCCTCTGCTACCCTCTGTCTTCTATGACCAAGCCAATTCTGTATGTATCTTGTCAGCTCACCTCTGATACCGTGCGATGTTACCTTCTGTACCAGTCTGCCATGATGGAACTTGTCAAATGTGTCGCTGAAATCCATGCAGATAACATACACTGCCCTTCCATCGTCTGTCATCTTTGCCACTTCCTCGAAAAACTCGATCAAGTAAGTCTCAAAAAATTGTGGAAATTGGAAAAGTTGGAATCTCTGTGATCTGTGCTCGGGATAGTGTAGAGAAGGCTGGTCTAACTGGATGACTGCGGGCCAGAATCCAGCCCTAGACTCCTTTGGCTCCACCGGCCATCCTTCTCGACATTCAAATGTCTCAGTCGTGAACAATGCGTTGGAGCTTCTCATCAAATCACTGGCTTGGTTCGCCATGCATTTGTTCACCAGTGAGCCTATCAGTAGCACATTCAGGGGTAAATAAGCATTTGATTGGACGAGAGGCAAACAGAGCGAAGGTGAGCTTTCAAGATAAGATCCATGACCAGGAGCAGAAATGGGGCTGGGGGGCTAGGTGAGTGGGTTGGAGTGGGAGTAGGGGTGGGGGTTTCAGGGCTGGGACTTTTGGGGGAGGGGGAGTGAGCGCATGGTCAGGTGGTAGACAGATTGTGGGAACGGGGCGTTAGAGAAAGGGGCCGCGTTGGAGAGAGCGGTGCAGACGTGTGGGAGAGTGCTGGGCCACGGAGAGGCAGCAGGTCAGGGGCCTGGGTGGAATGAGTGGGACCGCGGTTGTAGAAAGCGGGGACTTGGGTGTAAAGAGCGTGGCCAGGGGGTAGAGCGCCTGATCGTGGTTTAGAGGAAGCCTCGAGCGGAGGCATTTAGGGACCAGGAGAAGAGAGCTAATACATTACCCCCAAAACCGGGAGCTCCTATCTTATGCATTAACCCTTTATGTGGCCCCTTATCTAATGCCTTTTGGAAATCCAAATACACCATATGTACCAATTCCCCTTTATGAACTCTGTTTGTTATACCCTCAAGGAAAACTTGCAAATTTTTCAAACATAATTTCACTTTCACAAAACAATGTCGCTTATATGATCCACCAGTCATTGGGATGATGGCCTATACCTGGCATCACACTGTCGCTGAAATTCATATCTCACATTGCTCATTTGTGTGATAGACAGAACACCTATTTGTCTCGACCACAGCATTCTGTTAGTGGGAAATACCACTCGTGCTCAACAGCATAGTGACAGCTTCAAATGGCTAGCTTCACTTGTTGCTCAAATTTTTGGGTCACCTTACCTTTCCCGAGTAATCTGAGGTAGATGTGACTGTTTGATTTTGTTAGGCTTTGCTAAATGTCCTATTTCTTCCTTAGCAATGGCCTTTAACATTTTCGTTTGGAGAGATGTTGGGCTGAATGGCCAATGATTTCCTGCTTTTAGTCTCGCCCCCTTCTTGGACAGGGGCATCGCATTAGTGGTTTTCCAATCCACTTCGACCCTCCTGGAATCCAGTGAGTTCTGGAATTTTTTGATGGGAGCCTCCAGCATCTCTGCAGCCACTTCCTTTTAAACCCTTGAATGGAGACCATCACCTCCCGGAGATTGTCTGCTTTTAGTCTCATTACTTTCTCAAGTTCTTTGTCCCTTGTGATGAGGCTGTTACAAGAGCAGGGCTGTGGGTAGAGAACGGGGCCGGGGGGTAGAGAGCAGGGGTGCGGGTGGAGAGAGAGTGGCCAGGGGGAGTGATGTGAGTGGGGCTGAGGGTTGTAGAATGGGGTCGGTGGTGGAGAGAGACAGGACCAGGTGGGGGAGAGATTGCGGCTGGGGTGAGAGCAAGGAGCTGGGGGAGAGAGGGGACCAGCCGGTGGTCCAGGCCGTGCAGGGCCGGGTGGACAGAGAGAGGCAAGAGAGGCAGAAAGTGAGTAGGGAAGGAGGGAGTGAGCGGGCGGAGCCAGAGCGAGTGAGTGAGCGGGGCTGGAGGGAGTGAGTGAGTGGGGCCAGAGGGAGTGAGCGAGGGGGGCCAGAGGGTGTGAGCGAGGGCTGCCAGAGGGAGGGATCGAGGGGGGTAAGAGGGAGAGATTGAGTGGGGCCGAAGGCAGAGAGTAAACGCCGCTGGAGAGAGAGTGAGATGAGCCAGAGGGAGAGAGTGAGCGTGGTTGGGGGGGAGAGAGTGAGCAAGTTCAGAGGAAGAGTGTAGGTGGGGCCAGAGGTAGAGCGCGAGTGGGGTCAGAGGGAGAGAGTTCGCGGGGCGGAGTAAGGGAGCGAGTGAGGCGGGAGGGAGAGGGAGTGTGGGCACGCAGAGATAGTACGAGTGGGGAAGCAGTGAGAGAGAGCGGGGCCGATGGGAGAAAAAACGCATTGCCACAGGGAGAGACTGTTCTGAAAGCAGTGTGAAAGTGAGCCGGGTCGGAGGGAGAGAGTGAGCGGGGCCGGGGGGTTAGAGAGCGGGGCCGGGTGGATAGAGATGCGGGGACGGGGGGATAGAGAGCGGGGCCGCGGGGATAGATAGCAGGGCCGCAGGGAAAGATAGCGGGGACGGTGGGAGATAGAGCGGGGCCGGGAGGATAGAGAGCGGGGCCTGGGGGATAATGAGCGGGGCTGGGGGTAGAGAGTGCGGGGGCGGGGGGAGATAGAACGGGGACGGGGGGATAGAGAGCGGGGTCGGGGGGATAGAGAGTGGGGCCGGGGGGATAGAGAGCGCAGACGGGGGAATAGAGAGCGGGGCCGGGGGTATAGTGAGCAGGGCCGGGGGGATAGAGAGAGGGGACGGTGGGATAGAGAGCGGGGCCGGGGGGATAGAGAGCGGGGCCGCCGGGATAGAGAGCGGGGCAGGGGGGATAGAAAGAGGGGCCGGGAGGATAGATAGCGGGGACGGGGGGAGATAGAAAGGGGACGGGGGGATAGAGAGCGGGGCCGGGGGGATACAGAGTAGGGCCGGGGGGATAGAGAGTGGGGCCGGGGTGATAGAGAGCGGGGCCGGGGGGATAGAGAGCGGGGCCAGGGGGAGAGAGAGCGGGGCTGGGGGGATAGAGAGCAGGGCCGAGGTGATAGAGAGCGGTGCCGGGGGGAATAGAGAGCGGGGCCGGGGAGATAGAGAGCGGGGCCAGCGGGATAGAGCGCGGGGCAAGGGGGAGAGAGAGCGGGGCCGGGGGGATAGAGAGCGGGTCCTGGGTTTAGGGAGCCAGGCGGGAGAGAGATAGAGCGGTACCTGGGCGAGAGAGACCGGGGCCGGATGGATAGAGAGCGGGGCCGGGGGGATAGAGAGCGGGGCGGTGGGATAGTGAGCGGGGCCGGTGGGATAGACAGCGGGGACGGGGGGATAGAGAGCGGGGCCGGGGGGATAGAGAGCGGCGCCGGGTGGATTGAGAACGGGGCCGGGTGGATAGAGAGCGGGGCCGGTGGGATAGAGAGCGGGGCCGGGGGGAGAGAGAGTGGGGCCGGGGGGATAGAGAGCCGGGCCGGGGGGAGAGAGAGCGGGGCCGGTGGGATAGAGAGCGGGGCCGGGGGGAGAGAGAGCGCGGCCGGTGGGATAGAGAGCGGGGCCGGGGGGATAGAGAGCGGGTCCGGGGGGATAGAGAGCAGGGCTGGGGGGATAGAGAGCGGGGCCGGGAGGTTAGATAGAGGGGACGGGGGCAGATAGAACGGGGAAAGGGGATAGCGAGCTGGGCAGGGGGGATAGAGAGCGGGGCCGGGGGGATAGAGAGCGGGGCCGGTGGGATAAAAAGCGGGGCCGGGGGGATAGAGAGGGGGGCCGGGGGGATAGAGAGCGTGGCCGGGGGGGATAGAGAGCGGGTCCTGGGTTTAGGGAGCCAGGCGGGAGAGAGATAGAGCGGGACCTTGGCGAGAGAGAGCTGGGCCGGGAGGGATGGAGAGCGGGGCCGGGGGGACAGAGAGCGGGGCCGGGGAGATAGAGAGCGGGGCCGGGGGGACAGAGAGCGGGGCCGGGGGGATAGAGAGCGGGCCGGGGGGACAGAGAGCGTGGCCGGGTGGATATAGAGCGGGGCCGGGGAGAGAGAGAGCGGGGCTAGGGAGAAAGAGAGCGGGGCCGGTTGGATAGAGAGCGGGGCCGGGGAGAGAAAGAGCGGGGCCAGGGAGAAAGAGAGCGGGGCGGGGGTGAGAGAGAGCGAGGCAGGTGTGATAGAGAGCGGGGCGGGGTGATAGAGATTGGGGCCGGCGGGATGGAGAGCGTGTCCGGGTGGATAGAGAGCGGGGCCTGTGGGATATAGAGCGTGGCAGAGCGGATAGAGAGCGGGTACGGGGTGATAGAGAGTGGGGCCGGGTGATAGAGAGAGGGTCCTGGGTTTAGGGAGCCAGGCCGGAGAAAGGTAGAGTGGGACCAGGTGGAGACAGTGCCGGGCCGGGGGGATAGAGTGAGGTGCCGGTGGGATAGAGAGCGTGGCCGCGGTGATAGAGAGCTGGGCCAAGGGGAAAGAGTGCGGGGCTGAAGGGACAGATAGCGGGGCCAGGGGGATAGAGAGCGGGGCCGGGGGGACAGAGAGCATGGCCGGGGGGATAGAGAGCGGAGCCGGGGCGACAGAGAGCGGGGCCGGGGGGATAGAGAGCAGGGCCAGGGGGACAGAGAGCGGGGCCGGGGGGATAGAGAGCGGGGCCGGGTGGATATAGAGCGGGTCCGGGGAGAGAGAGAGCGGGGCCAGGGAGAAAGAGAGCAGGGCGGGGGTGAGAGAGAGCGAGGCAGGTGTGATAGAGAGCGGGGCCGGGGTGATAGAGATTGGGGCCGGCGGGATGGAGAGCGTGTCCGGGTGGATAAAGAGCGGGGCTGGTGGGATAGAGAGCGGGGACGGGGGGATAGAGAGTTTGTCCTGGTTTAGGGAGCCAGGCCGGGGAGAGATTTAGCAGGACTGGGGGGATAGTGTGCGGGGCAGGGGGGATAGAGAGCGGGGCCGGGGAGATAGATAGCGGGGCCGGCGGGATTGAGTGCGGGGCAGAAGGGACAGATAGCGGGGCCGGGGGAATAGAGAGCGGGGCCGAGGGGACAGAGAGCGGGGCTGGGGGGATAGAGTGCGGGGCCCGTATTGAGGGAGCTGGGCCAGGTGTATAGAGGGTGGGCCGGGTGTATAGAGAGCGTGGCCGGGTGGATATAGTGCGGGGCCGGGGAGAAAGAGAGCGGGGCGGTGGGGAGAGAGAGCGGGGCAGGTGTGATAGAGAGCGGGAACGGGGTGATAGAGATTGGGGCCGGTGGGATAGAGAGCGTGGCCGGGTGGATAGAGAGCGGGGCCGGGTGCATAGAGAGCGGGAGCGGGGGAGAGAGAGTGGGTCCTAGGTTTAGGGAGCCAGGCCGGGGAGAGATATAGCGGGACCAGAGGGAAGAGAGTGCAATGCCAGGGGGTGAGAAGGCGGCGCCAGGGGAAAGAGAGCAGAGCCAGTTGGAGGGAGAGCAGGGCTGGGATTAGAGATTTGGGCCGCGAGTTAAAGAGTGGAGACGGGGGAATAGAGCGCGTGGCCAGGATAATAGAGAGCGGGGTCGGGGTGATATAGAGAGGGGCAGGGGGGGATAGAGAGCGGGGCAGGGGGGGATAGAGAGCGGGGCAGGGGGGATAGAGAGCGGGGCCGGGGGGATAGAGAGCGGTGCCAGTGGGATAGAGCGTGGGGCCGGGGGGATAGAGAGCGGGGCCGGGGGGATAGAGAGCGGGGCCGGTGGGATAGAGAGCGGGGCCGGTGGGATAGAGAGCGGGGCCGGGGGGATAGAGAGTGGGGCAGGGGGGATAGAGAGCGGGGCCGGTGGGATAGAGAGCGGGGCCGGGGGGATAGAGGGCGTGGCCTGATGCATAGAGACCGGGACCGGGGGGACAGAGAGCGGGCCCGGGGGGAGAGAGAGCGGGGCCGGGGTGATAGAGAGCGGGGCCGGGGGGATAGAGATTGGGTCCGGTGGGATAGAGAGCGTGGCCGGGTGGATAGAGAGCGGGCCCGGGGGGAGAGAGAGCGGGGCCGTGGGGAAAGAGAGCGGGTGCTGGGTTAAGTAAGCCAGGCCGGGGAATGATAGAGCGGGACGTGGGCGAGAGAGAGCGGGGACGGGGGAATGAGAGAGTAATGCCGGGGGGTTAGAAGGCGGCGCCAGTGGACAGAGAGCGTAGCCAGTTGGAGGGATAGAGGGGGCGGGATTAGAGATCTGGGCCGGGAGTAAAAAAGCGGGGCCGAGGGTATAGAAAGCGTGGCCAGTATAACAGAGAGTGGGGCCGGGGCTTAGGGCATGGGAATGTGGTGTTATTTGTCGGGGCCGGGGGTTAGAGAGCAGTGCTGGTGGGACGAGAGAGCGGGACCGGGCGCAGAGTGAGCGGCGAGAGCGGGGACGGGGGGAGGCAGATCGCACCCGGGGTGTTAGAGAGCGCGACCGGGGGAAAGAGAGGTGGACCGGGGGCATAGAGAGAGTGGCCTGGGGTCGAGAGAGCGGTGCTGTAGTTCCAGAGAGCGGTGCCGGGAGAAAATAGAGCGCAGGTGATAGAGAGATGGGCCGGGTGGATAGAGGGCGCGGACGGCGGAATAGAGAGCGTGGCAGGGGGGATAGTGAGTGGGACCGGGGGTTAGAGCGAGGGGACGGGGGATTAGAGAGCGGGGCCGGGGCGATAGAGAGCGGGGACGGGGGAAGGAAGAGCGGGGCCGCGGGGATAGAGATCTGGGCAGGGGGGATAGAAAGAGGGGCCGGGAGGATAGATAGCGGTGACGGGGGGAGATAGAACGGGGACGGGGGGATAGAGAGCGGGGCCGGGGGGATAGAGAGCAGTGCCGGGGGGATAGAGAGCGGGGCCGGGGTGATAGAGAGCGGGGTCGGGGGGATAGAGAGCGGGGCCGGAGGGAGAGAGAGCGGGACCGGGGGGATAGAGAGCGGGGCCGAGGTGATAGAGAGCGGGGCCGGGGGGATAGAGAGCGGGGCCGGGGGGATAGAGAGTGGGGCTGGGGGAGAGAGAGCGGGGCCGGGGGGATAGGGTGCGGGGCTGGGGTTGAGAGAGCTGGGCCGGAGGGATAGAGGGTGGGGCCGGGGGGATAGAGGGCGTGGCCGGGTGCATAGAGTGCGGGACCGGGGGGACAGAGAGCGGGGTCGGGGGGACAGAGAGCGGGGCTGAGGGGATAGAGTGCGGGGCCCGTATTGAGGGAGCTGGGCCGGGTGTATTGAGGGTGGGGCCGGGGAAATAGAGAGCGTGGCCGGGTGGATATAGAGCGGGGCCGGGGAGAGTGAGAGCGGGGCCAGGGAGAAAGAGAGCGGGGCGGGGGGGAGAGAGAGCGAGGCAGGTGTGATAGAGAGCGGGGCCGGGGTGATAGAGATTGTGGCCGGTGGGATAGAGAGCGTCGCCGGGTGGATAGAGAGCGGTGCCGGTGGGACAGAGAGCGGGGACGGGGGGATAGAGAGTGGGTCCTGGGTTTTGGGAGCCAGGCCGGGGAGAGATATAGCGGGACCAGAGGGAAGAGAGTGCAATGCCAGGGGGTGAGAAGGCGGCGCCAGGTGAAAGAGAGCAGAGCCAGTTGGAGGGAGAGCAGGGCTGGGATTAGAGATTTGGGCCGTGAGTTAAAGAGCGGGGCCGGGGGAATAGAGCGCGTGGCCAGGATAATAGAGAGCGGGGTCGGGGTGATATAGAGCGGGGCAGGGGGGGATAGAGAGCGGGGCAGGGGGGATAGAGAGTGGGGCCGGGGGGGGATAGAGAGCAGTGCCGGGGGGATAGAGAGGGGGGCCGGGGGGATAGAGAGCGGGGCCGGGGGGGGATAGAGAGCAGTGCCGGGGGGATAGAGAGGGGGGCCGGGGGGGTTAGAGAGCGGGGCCGGGGGGTTAGAGAGCGGGGCCGGGGGTATAGAGAGCTGGACTGGGGTGTTAGAGAGCGGGGCCGGGGGTTAGCGAGCGGGTTTGGGGGGATAGAGAGCTGGGCTGGTGGGTTAGAGAGCGGTGCCGGGGGTTAGCGAGCGGGGCCGGGGGGATAGAGAGCGGTGCCAGTGGGATAGAGCGTGGGGCCGGGGAGATAGAGAGCGGGGCCGGGGGTTAGAGAGCGGGGCCGGGGGTATAGAGAGCTGGACTGGGGTGTTAGAGAGCGGGGCCGGGGGTTAGCGAGCGGGGTTGGTGGGATAGAGAGCTGGACTGGGGGGTTAGAGAGCGGGGCCGGGGGTTAGCGAGCGGGGCCAGGGGGATAGAGAGCGGTGCCAGTGGGATAGAGTGCGGGGCCGGGGGGATAGAGAGCGGGGCCGGGGTTGAGAGAGCTGGGCCGGAGGGATAGAGGGTGGGGCCGGGGGGATAGAGAGCTAGGCCGGGTGGATAGAGAGCGGGCCCGGGGGGAGAGAGAGCGGTGCCGGGGGGATTGAGAGCAGGGCCGGGGGGATAGAGAGTGGGGCTGGGGTTTCAGAGAGCGGGGCCGTGGGAAAGAGAGCGTGTGCGGGGTTAAGTGAGCCAGGCCGGGGAGTGATAGAGCGGGACTTGGGCTAGAGAGAGCGGGGCCGGGGGAATGAGAGAGTAATGCCACGGGGTTAGAAGGCGGCGCCAGTGGAAAGAGAGCGTAGCCAGTTGGAGGGATAGAGGGGGCGGGATTAGTGATCTGGGCCGGGAGTTAAAAAGCGGGGCCGAGGGTATAGAAAGTGCGGCCAGTATAATAGAGAGCGGGGCCGGGGTTTGGGGCATGGGAACGTGGTGTTATTTGTCGGGGCCCGTGGTTAGAGACCACTGCTGGTGGGACGAGAGAGCGGGACCGGGCGGAGAGAGAGCGGGGAGAGCGGGGTCGGGGGGAGGCAGAGCGCACCCGGGGTGTTAGAGAGCGCGACCGGGGGAAAGAGAGGTGGACTGGGGGCATAGAGAGTGTGGCTGGGGAGACAGAGGGCGCAGCAGAGAGTTGAGAGAGCGGGACCGTGGTAGTGAGAGAGTTAGGGCGGGGGCTAGAGAGAGGAACGGGGGTTTAGGGAGCAGGACCTGTGGGATAAAAGCGATTGAGGCCGGACAGAGAGAGTGAGCAGGGCTGGAGGAAGAGAAAGAGCACAGCTGGGGTGAGAGAATGAGAGGTGCCAGGGAAGTGACTGAGCGGGGACGGAGGGAGTGAGTGAGAAGGGCCGGAGGGAGAGACCAAGTGAGGCTGGAGTGTGGGAATGAGCGGGGCCGGAGTAAGAGAACTCGTGGGGCCGAAGGGAGATTGAGAGTGGGACCTGGGATAGAGTGTGAGCGAGGCTGGAAGGAGAGAAACCGCTGCCTGTAGAATAGAGAGTGGGGCCAGGGGGATAGAGAGAGGGGACAGGGGGATAGAGAGCGGGGCCGGGGGATAGAGAGCGGGGACAGGTGGATAGAGAGCGGGGCCGTGGGGATAGAGAGAAGTGCCGGGGGGATAGAGAGCGGGGCCCAGGAATAGAGTGTGGGGCCGGGGGGATAGATAGCGTGGCCTGGGGGATAGAGAGCGGGGCTGGGGTGATACATGTTGGTGTGGGGGGATAGAGAGCGTGGCCTGGGGGTTAGAGAGCGGGGCCGGGGGAATAGATAGCGGGGCAGGTGGGAGAGAGAGCGGGGCCGGGTGGATAGAGAGCGGGGCCGGGGGGATAGAGAGCGGGGCCGGGGGGATAGAGAGCGTTGCCGGGGGGTTAGAGAGCGGGGCTGGGGGAATAGATAGCGGGGCAGGTGGGAGAGAGAGCGGGGCCGGGTGGATAGAGAGCGGGGCCGGTGGGATAGAGAGCAGTGCTGGGGGGATAGAGAGCGGGGCCGGGTGGATAGAGAGCGGGTCATGGGTTTAGGGAGCCAGGCCGGGGAAAGATAGAACGGGATCTGGGCGAGAGAGAGCGCACCCTGGGTGTTAGAGAGCGGGACCGGGGGGAAAGAGAGCCGGACCAGGGGCATACAGAGAGGGGCCGGCGGGCGGGAAGTGGGGCTGTAGTTTCAGAGAGTGGGGCCGGAAGAAAATAGAGTGGAGGCGGGGGGATAGGGACCGGAGTCTAGTCGAGAGAGCCGTTCCAGGGGGCTATAGAGCTGGGCCATAGTGTTAGAGGATGGTAGTGGGGGGAGAGAGCATGGAGCCAGGCGGATAGAGACTGGGGCTGGTTGGAGAGATAGCTGGGCGGGTTGATAGAGAGTGTGGCCGGAGAGACAGAGGGCGCGGCTGGGAGTTGAGAGAGCGTGGCCGGGGTATTGAGAGAGCGAGGGCGGGAGCTAGAGAGAGGGGTCGGGGGTTTAGAGAGCTGGGCCTGTGTGATAAGAGCGATCGAGGCAGGACAGAGAGAGCGAGCAGGGCTGGAGGAAGAGATAGAGCACGGATGGGGTGAGAGAGCGAAAGGGGCCAGGGAAGTGAGTGAGCGGGGACGGAGGGAGTGAGAGAGCCAGGCCAGAGGGAGAGAGCAAGCGAGGCCGGAGTGTTAGAGTGAGGATATTTGTAGGGTGGGATTGAGCGGGGCCGGAGTAAGAGAATGAGTGGGGCCGGAGGGAGATTATGAGTGCGTCCGGGGATAGAGTGCGAGCAAGGCTGGAAGGAGAGAAACCGCTGCCTGAGGTATAGAGAGCGGGGCAGGCTGAACAGAGAGCAGTTCCGGAGGGATAGAGAGCGGGGCCGGGGGTATAGAGACCGGGGCCGGTGTGATAGAGAGCGGGGCCGGGGGGAGAGAGAGGAGGGCAAGGGGGATAGAGAGCGGGGCCGGGGGGATAGAGAGCGGGGCTGGGGGGATCGAGAGCGGGGCTGGGGGGATCGAGAGCGGGGCCGTGGGGATAGAGAGCAGGCCGGTGGGATAGAGAGCGTGGCCAGGGGGATAGAGACTGGGGCCGGGGTGATGGAGAGCGGGGCCGGGGGGACAGACAGCGGCGCCGGTGGGACAGACAGCGGCGCCGGGGTGATAGAATGCGGGGCCGGGGGGATAGAGAGCGGGGCCGGTGTGATAGAGAGCGGGGCCGGGTGGATAGAGAGCGGTGCCGGGGAGGGATAGAGAGTGGTGCCGGGGGGATAGAGAGCGGGTCTGGGGGAAAAGAAGTGAGCGGAGTCGGGGGAAGATAGCTTGCACTGCCAGGGCGAGAGAATGAGTGGGGATGGAGTGAGAGAGCGAGTAGAGCCAGAGGGAGAGTAGTAGCGAGGCCGGATGGTGTGAGTGAGCGAGGCCGGATTGTGAGACCGAGCGGGACTGGAGGAAGAGAGTGAGCGTTTTCAAAGGGAGAGAGTAGGTGGGCCTTAAGGTAATGAATGCGATAAAGGGAGGGAGAATTAACGTGGGAGAGATAGGGAATGTGAAAGTGAGATTGAGAGAGGATGTGCGTGAGCGAGACTGAGACTGTATGAGTGAGAGAGTGAGAATGTGAATGTTTGTGGGAGAGGGAGACTGCGAAAGTGAGAGAGAGAGGGAGCCAGTGAATGTTAGAGAGAAAGTGAGACTGTGACTGAGACTGAGTGAGACTTCATGTCTGAAGAGAGGGAGACTGTGAGTGAGAGAGAGAGAGAGAGAGAGCATGAGTGAGGGAGAGAGATAGGGAGACTGTGTGAGAGGGGGAGACTTTTAATGTGAGGGTGAGAGAGGGACAATGTGTGAGAGAGTGCAACTGTGATTGTAAAATAACGAGGGTAAATGTGAAATGAGAGAGAATGAGGGTGACTGTGTGAGAGAGAGAGAGGGCGGTGCTGAAAGTTTGAAAGAGAGAGAGGCAGACACTGTAATTAACGGAGATTGAGAGGGAGACTGTGTGTGTGAAGACGGTGAATGTGGAAGGAAGGGAGGCTGTGAGTGGGAGATAGAGTGAGAGAGCGAGACTGTGATTTTGAATGAGATAGAGGGATAATGTGACAGAGACGGTGATTGTGAATGAGAGAGAGAAAGGGAGAATGTAAATGAAAGAGAGAGCGTGAGACTGTGAACGTGAGAGTGAGGGATCCTATGAATGTGTAAGAGAATAAGATGGATAGTGTGAATGTGAGAGAGAAAGTGTGCATGTAAAGGAAAGAGAGAGAGGGAGACTGAACGTGTGAGAGAGGGAGACCGTGAATGTGACAGGGAGAGGTAGAGTGTCAGGGAGACTTTGTGAGAGAGCAAGGGAGACAGTGAGTGAGAGAGAGGGGAGACTGAGTGAAAGAGCAAGGGAGACTGACTGAGAGAGAGGGAGACAGGGTGAGAGAGAAAATGTGAATGTGACAGAGAAAGAGGGAGAATGCGAATGAATAAGAGAGGGAGGCGCGGAATGAAGGAGAGAGGAAGCCTGGGAATGAAAGAGAGAGGGAGACTGAGTCAGTGTGAGAGATGGAGAGGGGGTGAGTTACTGAGAGAGGAATGGAGCCTCTGAGGCTGAGAGAGAGAGAGAGGAGTTGACTGTATGTGAGAGAGCGAGTCACACTGAGCGAGAGAAAGAGACTGTGAGTGAGACAGACAGAGGGAGAATATGAGTGAGAAAGACAGAGGGAGAACGTGAGTGAGGGAGGCACAGGGAGACTGAGTGGGTGAGAGAGATAGACTGTGAACGTGTGAGACAGAGAGGGCAGCACTGAATGTGAAAGAGAGAGGGAGTGGGAGATTTTAAGCGGGGAAAGATGGTAAATCTGGGAGGCAGGGTGCTTCTGAGTGAGAGAGAGAGTGAGAGAGCTAGACTGTGAATTTGTGTGAGATAGGGAGAGAATTTGAGAGACAGATGGAGACTGTGCATGTGAGGGTAAAATTGAGAATGTAAATTGAGAAGAGAGAGGGGACTGTGAATGTGAGAAAGCGACTGAGTGAATGAGCGAGGGAGAGTTTGGGAGAGAGGGGGCTCTGAGTAAGTGGGAGAGAGAGCGTTAATTTGAATCCATAAGAGACAGAGGCGCAGTGAGTGATTCAGAGAAAGAGACCGATTTTGTGAATGTGAGGGAGACTGGTTGAATGAAAATGTAAGAGAGAGATGGGGGATGAAAGCGAGATTGACGGAGGTTCTGAATCAGAGCAGATTGTGAATCAATGCTGAGAGAAGGGATAAAATAAATGTAAGAGATTGAGGGAGAATGTAAGTGTGAGAGAGAGGGATACATAGAGTGAGTGAAAGAAAGAGATTGTCAATGTGAGGGGAAGAGGGAGACTCCGAATGAATGAGCGGGTGACCGCGAAAAAATGAGAGAGGAAGACTGGGAATGAATGAGGGAGGGAGACTGCGAAAGAATGTGAGATGGAGGCAGAATCAATGTGAGAGGGAGAGGGAGGGTGATTGAGTGAGAGAGGGAGGGAATTGTGTGAGAAGTTGATGGAGAGTGTTTACAAGCCTGAGAGAGAGAAAGAGAGAGAGAGAGAGAGATAGAGACAGTGTGAGAGAGAGAGAGAGCCGGAGATGAAGACTGTGTTTGTGTGAGAGAGAGGGAGACTGTACGAGAGGGAAAGCGAAACACAGTGAGAGAGAGATGGAGAAAGTGAGTGAGAGAGTTTGTGAGACTTTCCTTGAAAGAGTGAGTGAGACTGCGATTGAGAGAGACAGAAGGAGTATGTGAACGAGGTGGAGACAGTTAATGAGAGAGATAATGTGAGTGTGAGGGAGAGATGGAGACTGTGAATGTGAGACAGTGATGGGGAGCGAAAGAGAGAGAGAGTATGACTATGAGTGGTAGAGAGAGGGAGACGGTGTGTTAATTAGAGGGACAGTCTGTGAATGTGAGGGAGAGAGGGAGACTGTGAATGTGAGAGAGTGGGAGAATGAGGGAGAAAGAGGAGGGAGAACGATTGAGAGATAGGGAGGGAGACTGTGAATTTGAGAGAGAGTAGGTGGCTGTGAAGACTAGAGAGAGACTGTGAGTGAACGAGAGATGGAGACTGAGTGAGAGCGCGATAGAGAGGGAGACTGATCGAGAGTGAAAGGGAGAGTCTGAATGAGAGAGCGAGAGAGGGGGACGGATCCTGAGTCAATGAGTGGAAACGTGTGAAAGAAGAAGACGGAGATTGTGAGAGGGAGGGAGGATGTGATTGGGAGAGAGAGCTAGACTGTGAATGTGAGAGAGGGGGAGACTGTGATTGTAAGAGAGAGGGAGAGTGAGAGAGAGAGACTGTGAGAGAGTGAGCAAGGCAGAGAGAGAGAGAGAGAATGCCAATCTGCGAGAGAGAGAGGGACAATGTGAGAGAGTGGCAGACTGTAATCGTGAGAGAGAGAGAGAAAGGGAGAGAGAGACAGGAAGAAAGCTGGGGAGAGAGAGAGAGGCAGAGATATAGTGAATGCGAGAAAGTGAGAGTGGGAGACTGAATGGTTGAGAGAGAGCGAATCTGAAAGTGAGAAAGAGGGAGGCTCTGCGTGGGCGAGAGTGAGACCGATTGGGTGACAGAGGGAGAAAGTGAATGTGGGACAGTAAGTGAGGGAGACTGTGAGCGAGAGAGATAGAGGGAGGCTGAGTGTGAGTGTCATAGAGACTGAGCGAAAGAGAGGGTCACTGGGTGAGAGAATGAATTGGAGACTCTGAGTGTGAGAGAGGGAGAGGAAGACTATGTATGTGAGAGAGTGAGGGAGAGTGTGTGAGATGAAGAGACTGAATGTGAGTGAGAGAGGAAGAATGTGAATATCAGAGAGAGAGGGAGATTGTTATTGTGGGAGATGGAGAATGTAAGTGAATGAGAGAGGGAGGATATGGGAGAGACCGGACTGTGAGCTAGTGGGAGGGATTTGGCTAATTTGCATCTGTGAGAGAGAGGGGGACTGTGGGTGAGGCAGAGAGAGAGCTAATGTAAATGTGAGGGAGAGAGATTGCCTAAAAAGGTGAGAGAGAGATGGGGTCTGAAAGTGAGAGAGTGATGACGCCTGTGAGTTTGAGAGAGAAATTGAGACAGTGAGTGAGAGAGAGAGGGTGAGTGAGTGAAATGGGGAGAAAATGTGAATGTGAGGTAGAGAACGGGAGATTGTGTGAGAGGTGGGGCCTTTGAATGTGAGGGAGAGAGGGGGAGACTCTGTGAGAGGGGGGATTGAGAATGTGAGGGAGCGAGGGAAAATGTGAATATGAGAGTGAGATGGGGACTGTGAATCAGTGGAGACTCTGAGTGAGTTAGAGTGAGACTGAGTAAGAGAGAGAGAGAGCGATAGTGAATGCGAGAAAGAGAGGGAGACTGAATGTGAGATTGAGAATGTGAATGTCAGAGAGAGGGAGGCTGTGCGTGGGCGAGAGGGTGGCTGTGCGTGGGCGAGAATGAGACTAAGTGAGTGAGAGAGGGCGAATGTGAATATGGGAGAGAGAGGGAGACTGCGAAAATGAGAGAGATAGAGAGAGTCAGTGAATGTGAGAGAGAAAGTGAGGCTGTGACTGAGACTGAGTGAGACTGTGAGTGAGAGAGAGGGACACTGTGAGTTTGCTAGAGAGAGAGCGAGGGGGAGACCGAGTGAGAGAGAGAGGGAGATTGAGTGAGAGAGAGAGGGAGAGTGAGTGAATGAATGGCAATCTCTGAGTGTGTGTGTGTGTGTGAGAGGTAGACTATGAATGTGAGAAGGAGGGAGGGGGACTGTGTGAGAGGGGGAGACTGAATGTGATTGAGAACGGGAGAATGTGAATATCATAGGGAGAGGGAGACTGTTAATGTGGGAGATATAGTATGTAAGTGTATGAAAGGGGTAGAATGTGAAGATCAGAGAGAGAGGGAGGCTTTTAATGTGCGAAATAGAGACTGTAAGTGAGTGAGAGAGGGAGGTTGTGAGAGAGAGTGGACCGTGAGCTAGTGGGCGAGGTTGGGGTAATTTGCATCTATGAGAGTGAGGGGGGCTGTGAGTGAGCCAGAGAGAAAGAGCTAATGTGAATGTGAGGGAGAAAGGGTGCCTGAGAAGGTGAGAGGGGTGGGGTCCGAAAGTGAGAGAGTGAGGGTGCCTGTGAATGTGAGAGAGTAAGTGAGTCTGTGAGTGAGAAGAGGGAGACTGTGAGTGAGAGAGAGAGGGAGACCTCGTGAGAGAGTGAGAGGGAGAGTGAGTGAGAGGGGTAAACTATGAGTGTGAGGGAGAGATGGACAATGTGAATGTAAAAGACAGAAGGAGACTGTGATTGTGAGTGACATGGGGACTGAAAGCGAGAGAGAGGCAGACAGAGAGTGATTCAGAGAGGGAGGAGGTGAGTCAATGAAAGAGAAAAAACTGAATGTGAGGGAGAGAGGGAGACTGTGAATGTGAGGGAATTGAAAACTGATTGAGAGATAGGGAGGGAGACTGTGAATGTGTGAGAGAAAAGTTGGCTTTGAATGTGAGACAGTGAATGTGAATATCACAGAGAGAGGGAGACTGTTAATGTGGGAGATGGAGACGGTGAGTGAATGAGAGAGGGAGGCTGTGAGACAGATTGGACTGTGAGCTAGTGAGAATGAGATGGGTAATTTGCATCAGTGAGAGAGAAAGTGACTGTGAGTCAGAGATGGAGAGAGATAATGTGAATGAAAGGGAGAGAGGGTGCCTGACAAGGTGAGAGAGAGATGGGTTCTGAACGTGAGAGAGTGAGGGCACCTGTGAGTTTGAGAGAGAAAGTGAGTCTCTGAGTACGACTGAGTGAAACTGTGAGTGAGAGAGAGAGTGAGACTTTGAGTGAGAAAGAGATTGAGACTTTGAGTGAGAGAGAGAGAGGGAGACTGAGTGAGAGAGAGGGACACTGAGAGAGAGAGAGAGGGTGAGTGAATGAGTGTGTGAATGGGAGATTCTGAGTGTGTGTGAGGGAGAGGGAGAGTATGAATCTGAGAGGGAGGGAGGGAGACTATGTGAGAGACGGAGACTGAATGTGAGTGGGAGAGGGAGAATGTGAAGGTCTGAGAGTGAGGGAGACTATTAATGTGGGAGATAGAAACTGTAAGTGAATGAGAGATGGAGGAAATGAGAAAGAGTGGTCTGTGAGCTAATGGGAGGGGTTGATTAATTGCATCTGTGAGAGAGACGGGAGAGAGACGGGGACTGTGAGTGAGTCAGAGAGAGAGTGATAAATTGAATGTGAGGGAAAGAAGGTGTCTGAGCAGGTGAGAGAAAGAGATGGGGTCTGAAAGTGAGAGAGTGAGGGCGCATGAGGGTGTGAGATAGAAAGTGAGACAGTGAGTGAGACTGAGTTAGACGGTGAGTGTGAAAGAGAGAGCGAGACTTTGAATGAGAGAGAGAGGGAGACTGCGTGGGAGAAAGAGGGAGAGTGACTGAGAGGAGGTGACTGTGAATGCTAGTGAGAGAGGGACAATGTGATTGTAAACGACAGAGGGAGACTGCGAATGTGAGAGTGAGATGGGGACTGAAAGTGAGAGAGAGGGAGACTGAGAGTGAAAGAGAGAGGCAAGAGATGAGTTAATAAGAGAGAAAGACTGTGAATGTGACGGAGAGAGGGAAACAGTGAATGTGAGAGAGGGAAACTGTTTGAGAGATAGGGAGGGAGACAGTGACTGTGTGAGACAGAAGGTGGCTGTGAATGTGAGAGAGAGAATGTGATCGTCAAAGAGATAGGGAGACTGCTAATGTGTGAGATGGAGACCGTGAGTGAATGAGAGGGGGAGGCTATGAGGGAGAGTGGACTGTGAGCTAGTGGGAGAGAGTTTGGTAATTTGCATCTGTGAGGGAGAACGGGACTGTGAGTGAGTCAGAGAGGAAGAGCGATAATGTGAATGTGAGGGAGAGAAGTTGCCTGAGAAGGTGAGAGAGAGATGGCTTCTGAAAGTCAGGGAGTGACGGCGCCTGTGAGTGTGAGAGAGAAAGTGAGTCTGTGAGTGCGACGGAGTGAAACTGTGAGTGCGAGAGGGAGACTGTGAGTGGAAAGAGAGGGGAATTTAGTGAGAGAGAGAGAGACAGCGGGAGAGGGAGTCAGAGAATGAGAGGGAGATTCTGGATGTCTGAGAGAGACACAGGGAGACTATGAATGTGAGAGAGATAGATGGAAGCTGTGTGAGAGGGGGAGACTGTGAAATTGAGGGAGAAAGAGGGAGACTGTGTGAGAGGGGGGACTGTGTATGTGACGGAAAGAGAGGAAAGTGAATGTAAGGGATAGAGGGTGACTGCTAATGTGTGAAAGAGAGAATATGAGTGAATGAGAAAGGGAAACTGAGAGAAATTGGAATGTGAGTTAGTGGGAGGGATTTGGATAATTTGAGGCTGTGAGAGGGAGAAGGACAGAGAGAGAGAGTGTGCGTGAATGTGAGGGAGAGAGGGTGACTGAGAATGTGAGAGTGTGATTGGGACTGACATTGAACTAGATGGAGACTGTGAGTCAGAGGAGAGTGAGTCACGTGGAGAGATGGTGACTAAGAATGTGAGAAAGATATGGGGACTAATAGTTAGAGAAAAGGAGGCTGTGCGTGAGAGGAGACTGAGTGACTCAGAATGTGAGAGAGAAAATGCGACTAAATATGAGGCAGAGAGAGAGGTAGACTATGTGAGAGAGAGAGAGAGAGGGAGAATGTGTATGTGTGAGGGAGAGAGAGAGGGAGGCTGTGTATTTGAAAGAAAATGGGAGGCTGTGAATGTGAGAGAGAGTGTGGCTGTGAGTTTGTGAAAGAGAGAGAGAGGGAGACTGTGAATGTCATGGAGATAGGGAGACTGAATGAGAGAGAGGGAGAAGGAGAAAGTGAGTCAGTGGGAGAAAGAGCGGTAATGGAACTGAGAGAGAGAGAGAATGTGAGTGTGAGAGACAGGGAGCTAGTGAATGTGAGAGAAAGGTGGGGACTGAAAGTGTGAGAAAGGGAGACAATGAGTGAGAGAGAGGTAGACTGTGAGTGAGATAGAGAGGGAGATAGCGAGAGGGTGAATGAGAGGGAAAATGTGAATATGTGGGATGGAGGGTGAGAGGGAAATCGGGAACAATGTGATAGAGAGAGATGAAGACTGAGTTAGCTAGGGAGAATCTCTGAATGTGAGAGAGACAGAAGGAGGCTGTGAATCTGAAGAGAGAGAGAGTGAGACTTAGTGAGCGAGAGATGGAAACGGAGCGAGAGAGAGGGAGATTGTGAATGTGTGGGAGAGAGAAGGAGGTTGTGAGTGAGAGAGAGTTTGCGGGAGAATGTGAATGAGAGAGAGGGTGACTGTGAGTGAGAGAGAGAGGTAGAGAATGTTAATGTGAGAGGGGCGAGCATATGAACATGAGATAGATGGCGGCTGTGAATGTGAGAGAGAGAGAGAGAGAGAAACTGAGTGAGAGGGAGAGAGAGGGGGAGACCGACCGTGAGGGAGAGAGAGGGAGACTAAGGGAGGGAGACAGATGGAGAATGTGAGTGAGAGAGACAGAGGGAGAGTCTGAATGTGAGAGAGAGGAAGAACCTGAATGAGAGACAGAGAGAGAGAGGGATAGCGAGACTGAGTTAGAGTGAGAGAATGATTGAGAGAGTGTGGCAGAATATGAGGGATGGTGTGACTGTTAATGACAAAGAGAGAATGAGGCGGTGAATGTGAGAGAGAGGGTGAGAGAGAGAGAGAGAGAGAGAGAGAGAGAGAGAGGGAGACTGCATGTGTGAGAGAGGGAGAGGGAGACTATGAGTGCGAGCGAGAGAGATAAACTCAGTGAGAGAGAGGGAGCATTTGAATATGAGAGAGAGGGGGACTGAGTGAGAGAGAGAGATGGAGGCTGAGTCAGTGAGAGTAGGAGAGAATGTCAACGTGAAGGGGAGGAGCATGTGAATGTGAGATAGATGGCGGCTGAGAATGTGAGAGAGTGAGAGTGAGACTGAGGGAGTGAGACAGTAAATATGAGATAGAGAGAGGGAGGCTGTGAATGTAAGAGAGACAGTAAATGAGATTCAAAATCTGTGTGAGTGAGAGGGACACTGTGAATGAGAGAGAGGGAGAAGGAGGCTGATCGAGAGTGAGGGAATTAATGAGAGATGGAAAGGGTGAATGTGTGATGGAGGGAGTCTGTGAGAGGGAGAGAGAGTGCTAAACTCTAAATGTTAGTTTGATGGAAAGAGAAAGTCAGAGAGAGAGGGAGACTGTGAATGAATGAAAGTGTGAGACTATGTGAGAGAGGATACCGTGAGTCAGTAGGAGAGTGACGGACAATGAAACGGCGAGAGAGAGAGAGGGTGAGTATTAATGTAAGAGAGAGGGAGTCGTCGAATGTGCGAGAGAGATGGGGACGGAAAGTGGGAGAGAGAGGGAGAATGTGAGTGAGAGGGTTGGAGACAGAGGGGGAGAGAGAGAGAGTGAGTGAGTGTGTGAGAGAGAGAGAGACTGTGAATGTGAGGGAAGGAGAGAGGCTGTGAATGAGAGAGAGGAAGGGAGACTGAATGTCAGAGAGAGAGAAGGAGGCTGTGAGTGAGGTAGGAAGAATTTGAATGTGAAAAGGAAGGAGGTTGTGAAAGTGAGAGCGAGAGGAAGGCTGTGAATGTGAGAGAGAGAGGGAGATTGTGAATGTAAGGGAGAGAGAGATGGAGACTGAGTGTGCGAGAGATGGAAACTTAATGTGCGGGAGAAGGAGACTGAGCGAATGAGAGAGGGAGACTGTGTGTGAGAGAGAGGAAGACTGTGAATGTGAGAGAGGGAGAGGGAAATTATGAATGTGTTAGAGCGAGAAGGAGACTGAGTGAGCGATAGATGGAAACTCAATGTGAGAGAGAGGGAGACTGAGCGAGAGGGAAGGAAACTGTGAGTGAGAGAGAGGAGGCATGTGAATGTGTGTGAGAGAGGGTGACTGTGAGAGAGAGAGAGAGAGAGACTGAGTGAGACAGAGAGGGAGCCTGTGAGTGAGTGAGAGATGGAGAGAATTTCAATGTGAGAGGCGGGAACATGTGAATGTGAGGTAGTTGACGGCTGTGAATGTGAGAGAGAGAAGAAAACTGAGTGAGGGGGGGAGAGAGAGAGAGAGAGAGAGAGAGAACATGAGGGAGAGAAAGGGAGACTAAGTGAGGTAGACAGAGGTAGAATGTGAGTGAAAGAGATAGTGGGAGAATATGAATGTGAGAGGGAGAGAGAGGAAGATTCTGAATGTGTGAGAGAGAGGGAGAGAGCGACTGAGTGAGAGTGACAGAATGAATGAGAGAGGGAGACAGAATGTTAGGGAGAGTGAGACTGTGAGTGAGAGCGAGAGAGGTAAACTAAGTGACAGGGAGGAAGCATGAGAGAGGGGGAACTGAGTAAGAGGGTGAGGGAGACGCAGTCTGTGAGAGGGAGAGTGATTGCGAATGTGAGGTGAATAGAGGGAGACTGCGAATGCGAGAGAGATAGAGAAGGAGATTGGGAGTGAGATTGAAGAAGTTGAGAGGAATAGAGAATGAGGCAGAGGAAGAGAGAGGGAGCCTGTGTATGTGAGAGAGTGAGGGAGCCTGTGAATTTGAGAGAGAGAAGAAGAATATGAATGTGGGAGAGAGAGATAAGCTGTGAATGTGACAAAAAGCGGGAGGCTGTTGATGTGAGAAAGAGAGGGAGGCTGTGAATGCGAGAAAGAAACGGAGACAAAATATGAGAGAGAGATAGAGAGAGAGAGAGAGAAAGAGACTGTGTGAGAGAGCTAGCATTTGAATGTGAGAGAGGGAGGGAGGCTTTGATTGTGAGAGAGAGATGGAGACTGTGAGTGAGTAAGAGGGAGATTATGAACCTGAGAGAGATAGAGGGAGACTGTGAATTTGAGAGTGAAGGAGACTGAGTAAAAGAGAGGGAGAATGCGAATGCGAGAGAGAGAGGACAACTGTCAATGTGAGAGAGTTGGAGGCTGTGAATGTGAGAGAGAAAGAGGGAGACTGCTGGTGAGAGAGAGAGGGAGGCTGAGAATGTGAGGCCTAAATTCTGTGAATGTGAGAGAGAGAGGGAGACTGAATGTGAGAGAGAAGGTGAGGCTCAGTGTGAGTGAGAAAGAGTGAGATTGTGAGTGAGCGTGATGGAGCATGTGAATGCGAGAGAGGGAGACAGTGAGTGAGATATATAGAGAGAGAGGGAGTGAGAGAGGTAGAGAATGGTAACGTGAGAGGGAGGGAGCATGTGAATGAGAGGGAGACGGAGACTGAATGAGGGACTGAATGTTAACGTGAGAGCGAGAGAGACACTCTGCATGTCGGGGAAAGAGGGAGACTCTGAATGTGTGAGAGAGAGGGAGAGTCTGAATGTGTGAGAGAGAGGGAGACAATGTCTGAGTGGGATTGAGAGAATGATTGAGAGAGGGAGACGTTGTATGTGAGAAGGAAGGACGCTTTGAGTGAGAGATACAGAGAGAGATAGACTGTGAATGTGAATGAGATAGATGGAGAATGTCAGAGAGAGAGGGAGACTCTGAATATGACCGAGATAGACTGTGAGTGAATGAGGCAGGGAGACTTTGAGAGAAAGGAGACTGACTCAGTGCGAGAGGGAGGGATAATATGAACGTGAGAGAACGGGAGAATGTGAGTGCGAGAGGGACAGAGGGAGACTCTGAATGTGAGAGAGAGGGAGAAGATGACTCAGTGGGAGTGATAGAATGAGTGAGAGATGGAGAAGTTATATGTGAGAGAGAGGCAGGCTGTGATTGAGTGAGTGAGAGAGAGAGAGAGAGAGAGTTAGACTCTGAACGTGAGTTAGATAGATGGAGAATGTCGGAGAGAGACGGAGACTGTGAATGCGAGGGAGAGAGGGAGAACGTGATTGAGAGAGAGAGAGCGAGACTCTGAATATGAGCGAGAGAGACTGTGAGTGCATGAGAGAGGGGGACTGTGAGTGCGAGAGAGAGGGAGAATGTGAGTGCGAGAGAGAGGGAGACGCTGAATGTGAGAGAGCAATGGGATTGAAAGTGAGAGAGGGAGACTGTGAGAGTGAGAGAGAGGGAGATTGAGTGTGAGACAGTGTGAGACTGTGAGTAAGAGAGGGAGGAATATAGTGAGTGAGTGAGAGGGATATGGAATATGAATGTGAGGGAGGGAGAAAGACTGAATGCGAGAGAGAGAGAGAGGGAGACTGAATGTGAGGGAGAGAGGGTGAACGTGAATGTGAGAGAGAGAGACTGTGAGTGAATGAGAGAGAGAAATTGTGAGAGAGAAAATACTGTCAGTCAATGGGAGAGAGAGGGAGAATGTGAAGGAGAGTGAGCTAGGGAGAATGTGAGTGAGAGAGAGAGAGAGGGAGACGTTGAATGTGAGAGAGATGGGGACCATGAATGTGAGACGAGGGAGACTGTGAATCAGAGATATTGGGAGACTGTGTGTGAGTAAGAGAGAGAGAGAGAGACTGTGAATGTGTGAGAGAGAGACAGGGCCTGTGAATGTGTGAGAGAGGCAGACTGCGAGTGAGGAAAGGGAGATAGAGGCACCGAGTGAGTGAGAGAGAGGGGAGACAGTGAGTGTTTGAAAGAGAGAGAGAGGATGTGAATGTGAGAGTCAGGGTGTGTCTATGAATGTGAGAGAGGGAGACAGAGTGAAAACGAGAGAGGTAAACTGAGTGAGAGAGAGATAGAGTGAGACTGTGAATGTGAGAGAGGGAGGGAGACTGTATGTGAGAGATAGGGGGAGAATGTAAATGTCTGAGAGAGAGGGAGACAGAGTGAGAGAGGAAGACTGTGTGCGCGGCAGTGAGAGAAAGAGAGAAAGAGAGAAACTACGAGTGAGAGAGAGGGAGATGTGAGTGAGGGAGTGAGTGAGTGAGTGAGTGAGTGAGTGAGTGAGAGAGTGAGTGAGGGAGATCCTGAATGTGAGACAAACAGGGGGACTATGAATGTGAGAGAAGAGGGAGACTGTGAATGTAAGAGAGGAAGAGAGATGGAGACTGTGAATGAGAGAGATGGAGCATGCGAATGTGAGAAAAAGAGGAAAACTGTCTACGTTAGTGAGAAAGACGGAGAATGTGAATGTGAGAGGGAGAGGGAGAGACTCTGAATGTGACAGGACAGGGAGACTGGTAATATGAGAGAACGATGGGGACTGTGAATGTGAGAGAGGGAGAGAGACTGAGTGAAAGAGATAGATGGAGACACTGCGAGAGGGAGAGGCTGTGTGAAAGACAGATGGAGTCAGTGAATGTGAGAGAGAGAGGGTGACTGGACGTTAGTGAGATATATTTAGGGAGATTGGGGATGTGAGAGAGAGTGGAGAATGAAAGAGAGGGAGAATTTAAATCAGATAGAGAGAGGGGGAAACTGAGAGAGAGGGAGCATGTGAATGTGAGGGAGAGGGAGAGATTGTGTATGTGAGATAGAGGGAGAGGGAGAAACAAAGAGTGTTAGAAAATGACTGAGAGAGCGAGACGGTGAATGTCATGGTGGGATACTGTTGGTGAGAGAGAGATGGGAGACAGTGTGAGGGTGAGACTGTGTGAGAGAGAAAGAGATGGGTACAGTGAGAAGGAGGAAGACTGTGAATGTGAGTGAGGAGGAGGGAGAATGTGAAAGAGAGAGGGAGACTGAATGTGAGAGAGACAGTGTGAAACTGAATGAGAGAGGGAGAAGAAGGCTGAATGAGAGAGAGAGAGATGTAAACAGTGAGAGCGAGGGAGAGTGTGTGAGAGAGGGAGATGGAAACATTGAGTGCGAGAGACAGAGAGGGAGACTGAATGAGACAGAAGCCGCCTGTGATGGAGAGAAAGTGGTAAATTGAGTGAATGAAGGAGAGTGTGAATGCGAGAGATAGAGACTGTAAGTGAGAAAGAGAGGGGCTGACTGTGAATGTTTTGCAGAGAGAGGGAGAATCTGAATGTCAGATTGAGGGAGAGCAAAACTAAATGTGACATAGAGAGATGGAGACTGAATATGAAAGAGAGGGAGACTTTGAATAAGGAAGAGGGAAATTGTGAATGTGATAGAGAGAGGTAGACTGAATGTGTGAGAGAGAAGCAGACCGAATTTGAGGGCGCGGGGGATGTGAGTGACAGAGAAAGACTGAGTGAGAGAGTGAGAAAAAGACTGTGAGTGAGGGCGAGAGTCAGACTGTGAGTGAGAGGGAGACTGTGAATGCGTCATAGAGAGGAAGACTGTGAGTGAGCGAGAGAGAGAAAGGGAAGCTGTGAGTAAGAGAGAGAGAGAGAGTGAAATTGTGAATGAGACAGAGGGAGACTGAATTTGAGTGAAAGTGGTGAGAGTGTGCAGGAGAAATGGGGAGAGTTTAATTGTGATAGAGAGGGGTGAGGGTGTGTATAGGAGAGAGAAGAGAAAGTTTGAGTGTGACAAAGAGGAGGGGTTGTGATTGTGGTAGAGACAGTAAAGTGTGAAAGTGTGTGTGAGAGTCACAGAGTCATAGAAAGAGAGAGAGAGAGAAAGTGTGGAAGAGCCTGAATTTCGGGGAGAGAGAAGGGAGGCTGTGAATTTGAGGGGAGTGGGGGAGATTTTGAGTGAAAAATGGAGAGAGAGAGCGTTTACATGGGAGAGGGGAATGAGAGTAAAAGTGTCAGTGTGAGAGAGAGAGCAGAAGATTGTTTGAGGGTGCGGTCAGAGTTTGAGTGTGAGAAAGATATGTGACTGTAAGTGGCGGCGGTTAGTGTGAGTATTTGAGAAAAATATTGAGAGAGTGAGTGTGTCTGACAGAGAGGTGAGAGTGAGAGAGAGGGCGAGTCTGCAAGTGTGAGAAAGTGGTAGAGCGAGTGAGGTGGGAGTGTGTGACTGTGAGTGAGTGTGGTGCAGAGTGTGAGTGAGAGAGACAGGACAGTGTGATTGTGAGAGAGAGAGAGCGAGAGAGCGAGAGTGTGTGTAAAAGACGAAGGGGATAGGGTGAAAGTGACAGCGAGAGGGGAGTGTGAGTATGAAACAGAGGGGAATGAGTATGAGTGAGCAAGGGGGGATGTGCATATGAAAGAAGGAAGAGAGTATGAGTGAGGGAGAGAGAAGTGGGAGAGTCACAGTCTGTGTGGCAGAGGGGGAGAGAGTGTGAGATGGAGGGGGAGCCTGTATTTAAGGGAGAGAGGGGTAGAGTGTGACTGTGAGAGGGAGAGGGGGAGAGTGTGAGTATGTGAAAGAAAGAGAGGGCGAGAGTGTGACTGTGTGTGAGAGAGAGGGGAAGAGTGTATGTGAGAGAGAGAGGGGGAGAGTATGACTGCGTGTGAGAGAAAGAGAGGGGGAGAGTGTGACTGTGTGAGAGAGAGGGGGAGAGTGTAAGTATGTGTGGGAGAGGGGAGAATGCAACTGTGTCAGAGAGAGAGATAGAGATGGAGAATGAGATTATGTGAGAGAGAGAGAGAAGGGTAGAGAGTGTGGGTCTGTGAGACAGAGGGTGGAGACAATCTGAATGTGGTGGATGTTAAAATTTGTGAGAGCGTGGAAAACATATACCAATTCCAGATTTCGAAGTTAACCATCCGCTGCATTTTACAGAAGAAAATTCCAAACTTCTACTAACTTCATTTGTAAAAGTGTTTGCTAATTTGACTAAAGTAACTCTGACTCTAATCTTTAGATCACGCCCCCTCATTCCCCCCATCCAAACTCTCCGAAATAGATTCTGTCCACCTGATCCCTCCCGCAGGATAGGTTGAAAAGATTGATGAAGTCAGCCCCAGAACCACCCCCAACCCTCCCAACCCCCTCCCCACCAAACCCACCCCCCACCACCCCCCCCCCCCCCCACCCCGCCCCCCTCTAAAAAGGGACAACAACATTAGGCTGTCTAAAATCTCCTTATAATTTCACCCTTGAAATCTTGGTTTCGTTCTCGGAAAATTACACGACACCCCCTCCGTGGTCATTCAATCCTTCCTCTGGTGTGGTGCACATCAATGCCCACATATACTCTCTGTGTCCTGACCAGGGCTTTATGAATCTGACACATGTTGTCTGCAAACTTGTCTGTTACGACAGATATACAGGTCAGCATTCAGTTAGGCTTTTGGATTATTTTGTGAACCTGTTGAAGACATGCAACAATCTGTACAAAGGATCCCCAAGTCCATTTGGACATCCACCCCTTGTGAATTGTCACCGATTAAAAAGATCCCTGTTTTATCCTTTTTGATTGTAGACTGTATGTGCTCATATGAGGCAACATTCCAGGCTATTTTTACACACTGCTGTCCATTCTGTGAACAATCACTCTTTTTAAATTTTATATTCCGTGTACACTGCTTACAATGGCATCAGTTCTTGTGTCCCAGCACAGCAATGAAACCACCCTCAACAACATTACAAATGAGGATTCTCTCCATAATTATTTTCAATGAACATGGTGGCGTTTGATTACATTGTAATTAACTTACTCAGGCAACCGAGAATCAGCAGCAGAATCGCCATCTCACCGGGGGATATTCTGGGAAGGAAAACACAGAATTAGCACGGCGGAGAGTTAATAGAAAAGGGAAAGGGAGGGAACTGTGGTTAGAGATTGGGACAATGGAATAGTGAGAATATCGAGTTATAATGGGTGAACTGTACAGTCACTGCGACGCAAACACACAGAGTGAGCTGACTCTACCTCCCTCACTGTGACCCCCACCGACAGAGGTGAATTCTACTTCCTTAACTTTCCTTAACAAACACCCATAGCTTTAGATCAATCCTTCCCTCTTTCCTTGTTCAACTCCTCAAAAATATAAACTCAATGTATTCCTGACGTTCCTGCTCTATTCTCTGGCTCCTCCTCCAGCCCCGATGTGTAGGCACCGTGTGAATATTCGAACACCGTTCCATTACTGAGCCCTGTAGGCGGACAGGACAAGCAGCACACGCCCCACCGAAACAATACCTAGAAAATGACAAATTCCTGACCTTATTATACTGGCCACATCACAGCCGAATGCTTACCAGCGTCTCCAGATAAGATGTCACTGTGCGCGATGCAGTGGGGGTCCCGTTGATTTGCTGCCTCTTCACTCTCCGGTCCAATCTGCTGTGAGTGGCATCAGTCTCCGTGACAATATATCCAACGCCGCCCATCACATGGGTTTCACATCTGACCATTGGCAGTGCTGGTTGGCTGAAACATTATCATTTGTCAATGAGTTACATTGTGGTAACATTTGTGCAAATTAAAGATTATTAATGAAATAAGCTGCGATAACAAAACAAGGAAACATCTCACTTGATATTTGAAACAGTTTTTTTTCCCCTTACATCATAACCTGCCTCCAGTTGCCCATCAGGAAGTATGTAGGGGGATTGAAATTGGCACAAGGCCTGAGCATTTAATTGCCAACGTTGTGCAATGGTCTGGCTAAATATTTTCATTCCTTTGTGGGATATGGGCATTACTGGCCAGGACAGCATTCATTGCCCATCACTAATTGCCCATTGAGAAGGTGGTGGTGAGCTGCCTTCTTGAATCTTTGCTGTGCTTGTGGTGTAGGTACTCCCACAGTGCTGTTAGGGAGGGAGTTCCACTATTTTGACCCAGCGACTGTGAAGGAACGGCCGATATATTTCCAATTCAGGACGGTGTGTGGCTTGGAGGTGTTTTCCAGGCGGTAGTGATCCCATCTATCTGCTGCCTTTGTTCTAGATGGTAGGTTGTGGGCATGGAAGGTGCTGTCTAAGAGCATTGGCGAGTTGTGGGTTGGAATTTTAATACGTAACATTATCCACTTTGTCAGGAAGAATTGAAGAGCAATAAATCTCTCGCTCTCGCACTCACTCTCTCTCACACTAACAAGCACGGCCCTGCATTACTCTTCCACTGAACCCAGTCTCCCCGCGGGCCCCACTCTCCCACATTCAATACCGCTCTCGCCCCGGCCCTGCGCACTCCCGGCCGGCGACCTCTCCTCCCCTCCCCGCTCTCCCCGCACCCCTACTTTCGCATACCTCCCCTGAGCCGCACCCTCGCCCCAATCTTTCTCCTGGCAGCTCCGCTCCCCACTCTCATATCACATAAACACATATATGAGAATTCCAGGTTTATGAATTAAATGGAATTTCCATGATGTGAATTGAACCCCTGACCCTAGAACATTCTCCTGAGCCTCGGGATATCTCGACCAATGGCAGCCCCGCTCTGTCACCTCTCTCTCATCCGACAGCAGAGCAGGTTCACGGGGAAGGGAGTTTAGTTGAATTTTAATGGGATTTAGTGGGCTTGCTACACTTGGACATGTTGTTACTAACATGAGCAGAGAGAAGCCATGCTAAGTTGCAAAGCTTTCTCAGCAAGCTCACTCCATACTAACTCCTCATTGACGAGCAACTCTCTTAGAAGGTAGTCTGTGAATTACCCTGGACCTGAGGGAGAAGTCATCACACATCAAATAGCCGATAAAAGTCAGAATCCTGTATTTTACCATTAATGTTCCTCTGCTAGGATTACATACGAACTTGCGAATTTGGAGCAGGAGTGGGCAACTCGCCCCCTCCAGCCTGATCCCCCGTTCAATAAGATCACGCTTCATCTGATTGTGACCTCGACACTACATTCCCGCCCCGAACACCGGAACCCCCCCGCCCCATTTCTGATAACGTTTCACCCCCTTGTTCACAGAGAATCTCTCTCGCTCGTTTATAAAAAATATTCAAAGACTCTTCTTCCACCGCCTTTTGAGGAAGAGAGTTCCAAACACTCACGGCCGCCTGAGGGAAAACATATCTCCTCATCTCTGTCTGAAATGGGCGACCCCTCATTTGAACACCGTGACCCCCCATCTTTGGAGATTCTCCCACAAAGGGGAACATCCCCCCATACACCCACCCTGTCAAGGCCCGCTCAGAATCTTGAAGTTCTCAGAATCTCAAGTAGATCAAGTCGCCTCTTTCTCTTCTAAACTCCATCGGATACAAGCCTCGCCAGTCCGAATCTTCACCATAAGACGACCTGCCCGTTCATGGTATTATCCTGCTGAACATTCTCCGAACAGCTTCCGACGCATCTACCTTCACGCTTTGGAAGACGGGAGTCTAAACATTAAAGAAAATGTTGCCACAGAAGATGTGAGAAAGGAACCTACACTCCCGGAAAACACTGCCCTGGGCTTATATTTCTGGGCCAAACGAATGGGATAGTCGTAAGGTAAGAAAAATAGGGAATGAATCTTGAAGCAATCCATTGCCTTGAGTTGAAGGCAAAATTAGCAATAAGCTGGAACCAATGACGTTAGGCCCTGGCAGCATGAGTGACCACTGAGCCATTTGGAACAACATGGCCGAAGGTGGTGTTACAACCCTCTGGGGTGTGAAACAAACAAACGCCTCCATGTGGACACGAAACAAAGGGTAACCGCTTCAGACCCTCGGGGTCAGAAAGGAGCATTTCTGTCTGGGCGGAGATGGTGGGTGTGGTGCTGAGCGGAAGGTCAGAGACAGGAAAATTCCCGTCAGCGTGGACTCCAGGGTGGAGATGACATCATCGCCAGAGTTCCTCATGTTAGTGTCCTCAGCCCAACCACCTTCAGTTGCTCCCTCAATGATCTACCTTCCATCATACTGTCAGAAGTGGGGATGTTTGCTGAAGCTTGCACAATTTTCAGCACCATTCGTGACTCTTCAGACACTGAAGCAGCTCATGTCGTAATGCAACGAGGCCTGGACAATATCCAGGCTTGGGCTGAAAAGTCGCAAGTTACATTTACGCCACACAAGTGTTCAATGGCATTACCATCAATGAAACCCCCACTACCTATAATATGTGGTTTCCCATTGACAAGAAACTGAACTGGACTAGCCAGATAAATACTTTGGCGACAAGGGCAGTTCAGGGGCTGGGAATCCTGCAGCGAGTAAGTCTCGACCTGACTCCCCAAAGCCTGCCCAGGATGTATAAGGCACAAAGAAAGAGTGCGGTGGGGAGATCCGCACTTGGCTGGATGCGTTGCAGCCGCCACAACACTCAGGAAGCTCGATATGGTCCAGGAGAAAACAGACCCACTTGATCGGCATCCCATCCAAAAATATTCAGACCCTGCAACACCGAAGCCGTGTTTAACATCTGAAATATGCACAGCAGAAACTCAGAAAAGCTCATTTCACAGCACCTTCCAAACCCATGGCCTCCACAATCTAGAAGGACAAGGGCAGGAGACACATTAGGAATAACACCAACTGGAATGTCTCTTCCAAGCCACTCATCATCCTGACCTTGTAATTTCCCGTCTGCTCCTTCAATGTCGCTGGGTCAAAATCCTGGAACTTTATCCCTAAGAGCACTGTGGCTCCCCCTACACCACCTGGACAACAGCGGTTCAAGAAGGACGCTCACCACCATCTTCTCATGAGACAAATAGGCATTTGGCAATAAATGCTGTTGCAACCAGCGAATCCTACATCCCCTGAATGAATACAACAGATAGTGAGTGTGGCACTAGGCCCGGGGGGCAGACAGAGAGAATTTCTGTCAGTGGTGACACCGGGAAGGTTCTGAGTCCTTTGGTGAACAGCTGTCAGCTCGGGGGTGGGGGTGGGGGGGGGGGTGGGGGGGGGGGTGACGGGGTGGGGCTGGGAGGGGTGGTTTTGTCTTAGTTGAGTTTGTCATCCTCTTCTTAAAGATTGAGAGTCAATTTGAAAGTGCGACTCCTGTAGCGACTTGTTGACAGACATAATTTCCACTTGGAGAAGTTTCATTTCATTGAACAAATTGCTTGATGAGTCTTGGGCTGTTCGATAAGTGCTTGATTTTGCTTCTGTTCAATAAACGTCAGTATTATTCGCTAATTCAGTGTCTGAGACTCTGCCTGATTGTTCTGTCTCTGTCGAACAATGTCAGTTTGAAGGGTTAATTGAGGATCTGATGATTACCCGGTTCACTGCTAAATTAATTCAAGCCTAAGCTTATCAAAACAAACAGCCCATTTTAAATGTACAGGGTGACTTTAAAGTCCTTTTGCTCCTATTTCTAATGTTCTTCAATGGCCGGTTCAATGAGCTAACTCCAGGTTGCAGGGTAGATTTTCAGCTCCTCCTACCCACACTATGGGGCCATTGTCAATGCTGAGGTTGTGTGATGGAGACTGGCTCTGTGCTGAACAGATTTGCATGCTGCACACCGTGTATCAGGTACAAGCCAAGGTCAGCCTATAAATATTTGTGAGTTTACTGTGTTTCACAGCGACCGTTCACAACAGAGGTGGAGATAAGATCTCTCAGAAACCACAAATTGAGGAACACGTACAAACAGGAGCAAGGGGAACAGAGAGCTGATTTGAATATGAGAACAGGTGAAGTTAAGACACTCCTTCAGCCTTGTTGCAGTATTCATGGGGTCTGTATTATTACATCTGTATTATTACAGCAGTGAACCAGATTGCACCCAGAACCTTAAATATCCTCACGTAAATAAGGCACATCATTGTATTTCTTGACATTCCCAATTGACACACTAAATGGCTTTCCACTGGCCTGTGTGTGATTGTGTGATTCCTGACATTAATCCTTATTGTCCCAAATCCAATTTTACTCGGAAGCAGAGCACATAGTCATCTCAATACATGGGAAGCATATCATTCATCAATATTACAAGCGCTGCCTCAGTACGGACCCTCTGACATTGCATCACTCCCTCAGAACTGACACTTTGATAATCCGGCAAACCCTCAGTACTGATCCTCCGAGAGTTCGGTGGTCCCTTCGTACCGACCCTCCGACAATTCGGTGCACCCTCAGAACTCACCCTCCAACAGAGCATCCCTCCCTCAGTACTGACCCTCCGACAATGTGCTGCTCCCTCAGAACTGAGCCTTCTGCAAAGTGGCACTCCTTCCATCCTGAACTTCCGACAGTGTGGAACTCCCTCATTAATGAACCTCCGACAGTGCGGCACACCAAAAGTACTGATCCACAAACAGCTCGGCACTCCCTCAGTAATGACCCGCCAAAAGTACGGCACTCCTTCAGTAAGGACCCTCCAACAGTGAGGCTCAATCTCAATACTGAAACTCTAAGTGTGGCACTCCCACAATACTGACCCTCCAGCAGTGCGGCACTCTCTCAGTATTCACCCTCCAACTGTGCAGCGTTACCTCCGTACTGACACTCCGACAGTGCGGCGTTCCCCCAGCATTGACCCCCGACGGTGCGAAACTCCCTCAGTACTGACCCTCCGACAGTACAGCACACCCTCATTAATCACCCTTCATCTGTGCGGCATTACCTCAGTACTGACCGTCCAACACCATGGCACTTCCTCAGTAATGACCCTCCAATAATGTGGAACACCCTCAGTTCTGACAATCCGACAGTGCTGCACAACTCCAGCACTGACCCTCCTACAGTGCGGCTCTCCCTCAGTAATGATCCTCCAACATTGCGGCACTCCATCAGTATTGATCATCCGACAGTTTGGCACACCCCCAGTACTGACTCTCCAAGAGTACGGCACTCCCTAAGTAATGACCCTGCAAAAGTGCGGCGCTCCCTCAGTAATGACCCTCCAACAGTGCGGCTCTTCCTCAGTAATGACCATCCAACAGTGTGGCACACCCCCAGCACTCACTATCCAACAGTGCATAGCTCCCTCAGTAATGATCCTCCAACAGTGAGGCACTCCCTCATTAATTACCCTCCAACATTGTGGCACTCCCTCTGTAATGATCCTCCAACAGTGTGGCATTCTCATAGTCATGACCCTCTGACAGTGTGGCGCTCCCTTAGTATTGACCATCCAACATCCAACAGTGCGGTACTCCCTCAGTACTGACCCTCCAAAAATGCGGCACATCCCCAGTACCTACCATCCAACAGTGCAACGCTCCCTCCGTATGGAGCCTCTGGCAATGCGGTGCTGATATTAAGTCAATATTAGATTTACTAGAGATGGAAGAAGATTAATTAATAATTGGATTTAATGCATTAAAAATGGTTGCAATTGATTAATAATTCGACCAATAATTTATAATCTATTTTTAGAAATTAATTGACAATAAAATGTTTATTTTTTTATTAATATTTAGACTTTTCCATTCATAATTGAAAGTATTAAATAGGCCTACAATTCATAATGTTCTATTGATATTAATTTATAAGCAACTGTACTGTTTCACAATTAATATTTAGACCAATCATACATAATATACTGATCAATTTAGTTAATAATAAGATGCATTAACTCACCTTATATTGTAATCAATTAATCATTTAAGGTAATTATTGAGAATATATTGTTGAAATTGTTTAATAGCTACACCTATGAACTTAGCAATTCGAATCAGGAGTAGGCCACTCGGCCCCTCGATCCTCCTCCGCCATTCAATAAGATCATGGCTGATCTGATTGTAACCTGAAACCCTCATTCCCGCCTCCCCCCGATAACCTTTCGCCCCCTTGTTAATCCAGACTCTATCTCGCTTGCCCTTAAAAATATTCAAAGACTCTGCTTCCACCACCTCTTGAGGAAGAGAGGTCCAAAGACCAACGACGCTTTGAGAGAAAATACTTTCCCTCATCTTTGCATGAATTGTGAATGTTGAGTTGTTTAAACTGCTTATTCTGATCACATATTAAAGGCAACCTTATCCGCAGCTACGAAATGTTGCTGCTGGTATGAATGGGCTCTCACAGAATAGTGACTCTGTAGATATTGACCACAAAATTATTACCATCCAATTATCAGAGGGAGTGTCGCATCCTCAGAGTGTCAGTACTAAGGGACTGCAGCACTCTCGGAAGGTCATTACTGAGGGAGAACTGGACTGTTGGAGGGTCAGGATAGAGGAAGCACTGCACTATCTGAGGGTCAGCACTGAAGGAGCGCCGCTCTGTTAGAGGGTCAGCATTGCTGGAATACAGCACTGTTGGAGGGACAGTAATAAGGGAGAGCCGTATGGTCAGCGGGTCATCGCTGAGGGAGCGCCGAGCTACCTGAGGGTCAGTACTGAGGATTTGCTGCACTGTCAGGAAGGCATTACTTATGGAGTGCAGAACTGTTGAAGCGTCAGTAGTGAAGGCGTACAGCACTGTTGAAGATTCAGTACTGAGGTAATGCCGCAATTTTGGAGTGTCAGTCCTGAGGGTGTACCTTCATCCTTTGGCAGACCGGAGTCTGGGTCATTATAGAAAATGTTGTCACAGAAGATGTGAGAAAGGACCCTACATTCACAGAAAACACTGCCCTGGACTTATATTTCTGGGCCTAACGAATGGTGGTGCCGTTTGGTAAGAAAAATAGGGAATGAATCTTGAAGCAATCCATTGCCTTGGCTTGAAGGCATCGTGAGAAATAAGCTGGAACCAATGACGATAGCCCTGGCAGCATGAGTGACCACTGAGCCATTTGGAACGGCATGGCCGAAGGTGGTGTTACAACTCTCTGGTATGTGAAACACAGAAACGTCTCGATGTGGACACCAAGCAAAGGGAAACCTCTTCAGGACCTCGGGGTCGGAGGGGGGTTCCTGTCAGAGTGGAGATGGTGGGTGTGGCGCTGAGCCGAAGGTCAGGCAGAGGAGAATTCCCGTCAGTGTGGACCCCAGGGTGGAGATGACATCACCACTGGAGTTCCTCAGGGAAGTGTCCTCGGCCCAACCATCTTCAGCTGCTACATCAATGACTGTCCTTACATCATAATGTCAGAAGTGGGGATGTTCGCTGATGGTGCACAATGTTCAGCAACATTCGTGACTCCTCAGATACTGAAGCAGCTCATGTCGTAATGCAGCGAGGCCTGGACAATATCGAGGCTTGGGCTGAAAAGTGGCAAGGTACATTCATGCCACATAAGTGCTCAATGACATTACCATCAATGAATCACAACTATCTATACCCTGGGGTTTCCCATTGACCAGAAACTGAACTGCACTAGCCACATAAATACTATGGAGACAAGGGCAGTTCAGAGGCTGGGAATCCTGCTGCGAGTAACTCTCCACCTGACTCCCCAAAGCCTGTCCAGGAAATCTAAGGCACAAGCCATGAGTGTGATGCGATACTCCCCACTTGGTTGGATGCGTTGCAGCTCCCATAACACTCAGGAAGCTCGAAACCATCCAGGAGAAAACAGCCCCGCTTGATCGGCACCCCAGCTACAAACATTCGTTCCCTGCACCACCAAAGCAGTGTATACCATTTACAATATGCACTGCAGAAACTCACCAAAGCTCCATTGACAGCACCTTCCAAACCCATGGCCTCTACCATCTAGAAGGACAAGGGCAGCAGTAACATTTGAAATAACACCGACTGGAAATTCCCCTCCAAGCCACTCATGATCCTGACATTGAAATTTCTCGTCCACTCCTTCAATGTCGCCGGGTCAAAATCCTCGAACTTCATCCCTAACAGGACTGTGGCTCCACCTACACCACCTGGACAACAGCGATTCAAGAAGGACGCTAACCACCATCTTCTTATGGGGCAAATAGGCATAGGCAATAAATGCTGTTCCAGCCAATAATTCCTACATCCCATTAATGAATACAAATAAAAGATAGTGAATGTGGCACTAGTCCCAAGGGGCAGACAGAGGATAATTTCTGTCAGTGGGGACTCCAGAAAGGTTCAGAGTCCTTTGGGGAACAGCTGTCAGCGCGGGAGGAGTGGCGAGGTGGGGAGGTGGGTGGGTGGTATGGTGTTGAGGTGGTTGAGTTTGTCATTATCTTAAAGATTGGCAGTCAGTTTGAAAATGTGACTCTTGCAGGCTTTTGTTGACACATCTATTTTCCACTTTGTCTCCCCTAATTTTCTATTGGAGAAGTTTTATTTCATTGACCAAGTTGCTTGATGAGTCTTTGGCTGAATGATAAGTGCTAGATTTTGCTTCTGTTCAATAAACGTCAGTATTATTCGCTAATTCAGTGTCTGTGACTCTGCCTGATGGTTCTGTCTCTGTCGAACTGAAGGGTTAATTGAGGATCTATTAATTACCCGGTTCACTGCTGAATTAATTCAATCCTAAGCTTATCAAAATAAATAGCCCTTTTTAAATGTACTGGGTGAGATTAAAGTCCTTTTTCTCCTTTTTCTAATATTATTTACTGGCCGGTTCAGTGAGCTAACTCCAGGGTCCATGGTAGAGTTTTAGATCCTCCCACTCACACTATGGGGCCTTTGTCATTGCCGATGTCGTGTGATGGAGACAGGCTCTGTGCTGAGCAGATTTGCATGCTGCACACCGCGTATCAGGAGCAAGGGAAGGTCAGTCTATAAAGAATTGTGAGTTTATGTGTTTGACAGCGACTGCTCACAACAGAGGTGCAGATAAGATCTCTCAAAAACCACAAATTGAGGAACATGTACAAACAGGAGCAAGGGAACGGAGAACTGATTTAAATATGAGAACAGGTGAAGGTCATCCACTTCCTTAGCCTTGTTGTAGTTTTCAGAGGGTCTATAGCACATCTGTATTATTATAACAGTGACGCAGCTTGCACCCAGAACCTTTAATATTCTCACGTAAATAAGGCACATCAATATATTTCTTGACATTCCCAATTGACACAGCAAATAATTTTCCACTGGCCTGTGTGTGATTGTGTGATTCCTGAAATTAATCCTTAATGGCCCACATCTAATTTTAAGGCTATATCACTTGGAAGCAGACCACACAGTAATCTCCAAACATGGGAAACACATCATTCCTCTATATTGCAATCGCTGCCTCAGTACTGACCATCTGACAGTGCATCACTCCCTTAGAACCGACCTTCCGACAATGCGGCACTCCATCAGCGGTGACCCACCGAGAGTGCAGCACTACCTCCATATGGACCCTCCGACAATTCGGTGTTCCCTCAGCACTCACCTTCCAAAAGAGTGTCCCTCCCTCAGAACTCACCCTCCATCAATGCGCTGCTCCCTCAGAACTGAGCTTCCGTCAGTGGGGCACTCCTTCCTTCCTGACCTTCCGAGAGTGCAGCACTCCCTCATTAATGAACCTCCGACAGTGCGGCAAACCACATGTACTGACCCTCCAGCAGCACAGCGCCCCCTCAGTAATGACCCGCCAACAGTAAGGCACGCCCTCAGTAACGACCCTCCAACATTGCAGCACAGGATCAATGCTGACCCACTAAGTGCAGCACTCGTTAAATAATGGCCGTCCAGCAGTGCGGAATTCCCTCAGTGCACACCCTCCAACAGTGTGGCGTTCTCTCAGCATTGACCACCGACGTTGCAACACTCCCTCGGTACTGACCGTCCGACACTATGGCATCCCCTCATTAAAGACCCTATATCAGTTTGGTATTCGCTCAGTAATGACCCTCCCACCGTGCAGCCTCTCTGAGTAATGAACCTCCAACAGTGCGGCACTGCCTCAGTACGGAGGCTCTGACAGCACTGCGCTCCCTCAGTACTGAACCCCCGAAAATGCAGCGCACCCTCAGTACTGACCATCCAACAGTGCGGCACAACCCCAGTACTGACCATCCAACAGTGCGGCACAACCCCAGTACTGAACATCCAACAGTGCGTCGCTCCCTCAGTATTGACTCTCCAGCATTGCGGCACTCCCTCAGTAATGACCATCTGACAAGGCGGCGCTCCTTCAGTAATCAACCTCCGTCTGTGCGGCACACCCCATGTACTGACCCTCAAATAGTGCGGCGTTCCCTTAATAATGACCCTCAAACAGAGAGGCACACCCCCAGTAAGACTCTCCGACAGTGCGGCGCTCCCTAAGTAATGATCCTCCAACGGTGAGGTACATCCCCAGTTCTTACCCTCCGACAGTGCGACACTCCCTCCGTATGGAATCTCCGGCAATGCGACACTGATATTAAGTCAATATTAGATTTACTAGAGATGGAAGAAGATTAATTAATAATTGGATTTTAATGCAAAATTTGTTGTTGCAATTGATTAATAATTCGACCAAAAATTAATAATATATTTTTAGAAATTAATTGATAATTAGATGTTTAATTTATTATTTATATTTAGACTTTTCCATTCCTTATTGAAAGTAATATTTAGGCCGACAATTCATAGTAATCTGCTGAATTTAATTAATAATCAAGTGTACTGTTTCACACTATGTTTTGCAATTAATTAATATTTAGACCAATCATAGATAATATGCTGTTCTATTTTGTTAATAATTAGATGTATAAACTCATAATATATTGGAATTAATTAATAATTTAAGGTAATTTTTGAGAATTTATTTTTGAAATTGATTAGCAGCTATACCTATGAATTTACCAATTCGGATCAGGAGTAGGCCACTCGGGCCAGCGATCCTCCTCTGCTATTCAATAAGATCATGGCTGATCTGATTGTATCATCAACCCCACATTCCCGCCTCCCGCCGATAACCTTTCACCACCTTGTTAATCCAGACTCTATCTCGCTTAGCTTTAAAAATATTCAAAGACTCTACTTCCACCACCTTTTGATGAAGAGAGGTCCAAAGACCCACGAAGCTCAGAGAGAAAATGCTTCTCCTCATCTTTGAATGAATTTCCAACGCTGAGTTGTTTAATTTGCATATTCTGATCACATATTAAACACAACCTTATCCGCAGCTACGAAATTTTGCTGCTGGTGTGAATGGGCTCTCACAAAATAGTGACTCCTTAGATATTGACCACAAAATTATAATCTTCCATTTATCAGAGGGAGTGCCGCATTCTCAGGGGGTCAGTACTGAGGGACTGCAGTACTCTCGGAAGGTCAGTACTGAGGTAGAATCGAACTGTTGTAGGGTGAGTGCAGAAGAAGCACTGCACAGTCTGAGGGTCAGCACTGATGGAGTGCCACACTGTCAGAATGTCAGCATTGCTGGAGTACAGCACTGTTGGAGGGACTTGAATAAGAGGACACCGCATTGTCAGAAGGTCAGTGCTGAGGGAGCACCGAGCTGTCTGACGGTCAGAACTGAGGATTTGCCGCACTCTCAGAAAGGCATTATTATGGAGTGCAGCACTGTTTAAGGGTCAGTGGTGAAGGCGTACAGCATTGTTGGAGGGTCGGTACTGCAATGTCGGAGGTCCAGTAATGAGGTAGTGCTGTACAATTAGAGTGTAAGTACTGAGGGAGAGCCGCACTGTCAGAGGGTCAGAAATGACTCCGCCGGATTCACTGGGAGGACTGTCGAACAAACGCTCGTGTCCTTCTTGAAGCTGCCCGCATGAGCATTCAGAAAAAAAACTCTCGCAATGTCGACGTCAATGGACTGGACAGTGTCCGGATTGTGGAAACGTCTATCTTGCTGCCAGGCCCTGTTTTCTCAACTCTCCAATGGGCAACGGCCCAGGGGGCAACGTTGAATCTCTGATCGAAGTGTGGCAGCATCGACGTTAATGTGTGGGAGGAGGTCGCTGCCCGCTGGCAAAATTGGTGACAATGTGTCCATCATACTGCATCTCGCTGTCAGTCTCCATGTCTTAATGATGATGCAGAGCGGCCACAGTGATGGGAAGAAAAGGAAGCAAATCCTGCTCTCCGGATCCCACTACATGGTGGGACATCCTGCCCCATGTGCCCGAAGCACTGCGGCTCCAGAATCGGCCTGTTCATCCACATGAAGACCCACGGCAGGAAGTGGCTTCCCCGAGGCATCATCCTCAAATAGACGGACAGCCGAAGGAGAGGACATTCTACTATCAGGTTCAGTGTTGTGAAGAAGCTAGGACACAGAACATCATTAAGACATTGACATAGGTGGTAACTTTAGTGTGAATAGGGATTGATGAAGATTACTGGGACCAGGCAATTGGCCAATGGGGGGTTTTGGGAGTGAGATTGTCGCACTGTTGGAGGGTCAGTACTGAGGGAGCGCCAAGCTGTCAGAGAGTCAGTACTGAGGATATGCCACAACAATGCATGGTCTGTAGTGAGGATTTGCTGCAGTGTGGGAGGGTCATTACGGAGGGATTGTAGCACTTTCGGAGCTTCAGTTCTGATGCCGTAGTGAAGTGCTGGAGGCTCAATATCAATCTGGTGCCATATTGTCAGAGGGTCAGTAATAAGGGACTACTGCACTGTCGGAGGGTCAGTGCTGAGGGGGTGCCGCACTTTTGGAGTGTCAGTCCTGAGATAGTGGCGCACTGTCCAAGGGTCAGTATTGAGTGAGTGCCATACTGTCAGAGGGACAGCACTCAGGTAATATCACACCGGCAGAGTTTCAGACCTGAGGGAGTACTGCACTGTCCGGGGGTATGCACTGAGGGAATGCCGCACTGTCAGAGTGTCAGTTCTGATGGAATTTCGCGCTGTTGGAGGGTCAGCTCTGAGGGAGTACCGCACTGTCCAAAGGTAAGTAGCGAGGGAATGTCGCACAATCGGTGGTTCAGCTGTGATGGAGAGTCGCACAGTTGGAAGACCAATTCTGAGGCAGTGCTGCACTTTCGGTTGGTTGAGGACTGAGGGAGTGCTGCACTATCGGAGGGTTAGTCCCGAGGGAGTGTCGATCTGCTGGAGGGTCAGTTCTGAGGGAGTGCTGAATGTAGGAGGTTCATTAGTGAAAGAGTGCAGCACTGTTAGTGGGTCAGAACTTATGATGAACTGCGCTGTTGGAGGGTCCGGACTGAGGGAGTGGTATATTGTCAGAAGTTCAGTACTAAGGGATTGCTGCACTGTCGAAAGTTCAGTCCTGAGGGAATGCCGATCTGTCGGTTTGTCAGTTCTGAGGGAGTGCCACACTGTCAGAGGGTCAGCATTGAGGGAGCGGCCAGGGCGCCAGAGGGTCAGTACTGAGGATGCACCACACTGTTGCATGATCTTTAGTGAGGATGTGCTGCAGTGTCGGAGGCCATTAGTGCGGGACAGCAGCACTGTTGGGAGCTCAGTACTGAAGGTGTACTGCACTGTCGGAGGGTCATTGCTGCGGGAGTGCTGCAGTTTTGGAGTGTTAATATTGAGCGAGTTCCGCATTGTCGGAGGGTCAGTACAAGGGAGTTTTCCACTGTCAGATATTCTGTGCTGATGGACTTCAACACTATCAGAGGGCCAGTACAGTTGGAGTAATACACTACCAGAGGTCAGTACAGAGGGAATGATGCACTGTCAGATGGTCAACTCTGAGAGAGCACTGCACTGTCAGAGGGTAAGCACTGATGGAATGCCGCACTGCCAGAGGGTCAGTACTGAAGGACTGCCGCATTGACCAAGTTGCTTGATGAGTCTTTGGCTGAATGATAAGTGCTAGATTTTGCTTCTGTTCAATAAACGTCAGTATTATTCGCTAATTCAGTGTCTGAGACTCTGCCTGATGGTTCTGTCTCTGTCGAACTGAAGGGTTAATTGAGGATATATTAATTACCCGGTTCACTGCTGAATTAATTCAAGCCTAAGCTTATCAAAATAAACAGTCCATTTAAATGTACTGGGTGAGATTAAAGTCCTTTTTCTCCTTTTTCTAATATTATTCACTGACACCATGGGGAACGCGTCCCGCCCGCCCGCTCCCGGGAACCTGTGGGGATCAGACTCCACACCACAAGCCGGGCACTATGGGCAGCAAGTCCCTCCCGCTCGCTCGCCCGACCCCCGGGACCTGTGGGGATCAGGCTCCACAACACAACCGGTCACCATGGGGAATATTTCCCTCCAGCCCGCTCCCCGGGACCTGTGCTGGTCAGGCTCCACACCACAAGCCGGACACCATGGGGAACAGATCCCTCCCGCACTGTCCAAAGCATTTGGGGGAGAGATTTAACTGCGCCCACCACTCGGTCGAAAGGCAACTCCCCCTCCCCACCCCCAAATCCCCTGCACTCCACTCATTCATTGGGAATGGAAATTAAAATGAGATAATGCTGGAAACTCCCAGACTCAGCTCCACTCTCCTTTTTGAATGAATTATGCAATAGGGTCAAAGGGACATGTCAGCACATCCTTCGACTGCTGCCGGAATTTAGTCGGGGCATAAATGCAAGGATGTGTGGAGCAATTCAGGAGCCCAATTCCTGCGCAGAAGGATGCAGCAATATGGACTCATAGCACTAATTATACATTCGGACTCATACAGAACACACCATGATCGTGCCCACTGCAGTAGGAAATTTTCCGAGATAACAAACAGTAAAATGATGGATTTCTATCGACTCTGCATCTCTGGCTCTCTGGCACTCTCCCCACTTCTGTGATCCCGGAGGCTCCTGCGGGCTCTGCTGTTCACTAAAATGCGTCTGACAGTGAGAACATTGAGCAGCCGAATCAGGATAACTGGGGCTAACGGGTTAAGAATATAATGGACAAACTCGATTGTTACCCAGACCGTAGAGTAATAAAAATCTAGGATTACAGAACATAACCAGGGTTCGTTTACAATTTCATACATTCCTGTGAGCATGGAATCCCAGAAAAGGTTCTTTAAAAATATCAGCACAGTCACTGTCCCAAGAACCACGCCTGTTTTGTCGGTTCATTGCAAAACACCAACTAATTAATTAACAAACTCAACATTGAAAAACACGAACAAATTCAACAATAAGGTTAGCCTTGCAAAGCACCAACAAATTCAATAAGTGGTTTAACATTGAAAAACTCAATGAAATTCAACAACAACATCAACATTAAGAAACACCAGCAAATCTACAACAACCTCAACATTGACAAATAGGTATACATTCAGCAAAAAACTTTTACATTGTAAATCAAAACAAATTCAGCAACATAAACATCGAAAAACACCCAGAAATTCAACAGCAGCAACATTGAAAACACCAAGAAATTCAACAAGCTCGTAAACATTGAAAAACATTTGAAATTGAAATTCAAAATTGAAATTCAACCACAACCTCAAAAATGAGAAACACCAACAAATTGAACAACAGCCTCGAAATTGAGAAACACCAACAACTTGAATAACAAACCCAACATTGGAAAACAGCAATCAATTCAATAACAACTCAACATTGGAAACACCAACAAATTCAGCAACAACTACAACATTCAAAAACCCCAGCAAATTCATAAAGAAACTCCGTACTGATTATCACCAACATATTCTGCAGGAACCTCAACATTGTAAAACATCAACAAATTCACCAACAACTTCAACATTGAAATGCACCAGCTAATTCAACAAGATTGAAATACACCAGTAAATTCAGAAACCACGTCGCCATAGAAAATGAAGAACAAACCGATGAATAACCTCTGCATTGTTAAATACCAAAAAATTCAACAACAACTTCATCAATGAAAAACATCAACAAATTCAGCAAGCTTAACAATGAAAAACATTAACACGTTCTAGAGCAACCTCGTCATTGAAAAACACCTACAAATTCACGTTAACATTGAAAAACATCTAAAAATTCAACAACAGCGCGGAAAAACACCAAGTTCAACAAAAATGTCATCAACTAAAAGTGCAAACATTTTCAAACACAACCTCAACGTTTAACAAACAATTGCTGAATTTGTTGATGGTTCTCAATTCTTACTCTGTTTATGAATTTGATGGTGATTCACAATCATTTTAACTTTGCTGTTGTTTTTCAAACGTGAATTTGTTGTTATGTTTGCTGATTTTTTTTTTCAATGTTGTTCCTGCTGTTGAATATGTTACTGATTTTCAATGTTGAAGTAGTTATAAAATTTGTCAGTGTTCTACAATATTCAGGTTGTTGTTGAATATGTTGGTGATGTTCAATGTTGACGTTGTTGAATTTGTCGTTGTTGTTCTCAATGTTGAGTCTGTTGTTGAATTTGTTGCTCTTTTTCAATGTTGAGCTTGTTCTTGAATGAGTCGATGTTTTCAATGTTAACGTTATTGAATTTTTTGGTGCTTATTAATGTTGAAGTTGTGGTTCAATTTGTTGCTTTTGATCAAAGCTGAGGTTGTATTTGAATTTGTTGAGGTTATTCAATGTTGACATTGTTTATGTTGTTGATGAGTTTCAATGTTCAGATTGTTGCTGATTTTCAATGTTGAAGTTGTTGATGACTTTGTGAGAGTTTTTACAAAGTTGAGGTTGTTGCTGATTGTGTGCTCTATTACAATGTGGAAATTGTTCTGGAATTTCTTGGTGATGCTCAACGTTATAGTTGTTGAATTTGTTTGTGTTTTTCAATGCTAATCTTCCTATTGAATTTGTTGGTGTTTTGCAATGTTATGTTTGTTAATTAATTATTTGGAGTTTTGCAATGTTGAGGCTCCTGTTGAAATTGTTGGTGGTTTTCAATCTTTATGACTTTGTTGGTGTGTTTCAAAGTTAAAGTTGTTGGTAAATTTGTTGGTGTTTTCCAATCTTGATGTTGCTATTGAACATGTTGATGTTTTATAATGTTGATTTTGTTTAATTTGTTTGGTGATTTTCAATGTTGCGGTTGTTGTTGAGTATGCAGTTGTGTTTTGTTTCAAAAGCTGAGGTTGTTGCTGAATTTGTTGGTGTTTTTCAATGTTGAAGATATTGTTGAAATTGTTCGTGTTTTTCAGTGTTGAGGTTTTTTTTGAATTTGTCAGTGTTTTTCAATGTTGAGGTTCTTGTTGAATTTGTTGGTGTATTTCAAGGTTGAGGTTGTTGTTGAATTTGTTGTTGTTTTTAAATGCTGAGTTTGATTGAATTTGTTGGTATTTTTCAATGTTGAGGTTGTTGTTGAATTTGCTGGCGGTTTTCAATGTTGATTTAGTTGTTGAATTTGTTGGTGTAATTCAATGTTGAGTTTGTTGTAGTTGTTGGTGTTTTTCAAAGCTGAGGTTGTTGTTGAATATGTTGGTGTTTTTCAATCTTGAGGTTGTTGGTGAATTTGTTGTTTTTTTCAATGTTGTGGTTGTTGAATTTGTTGTTATTTTTTAAAAGTCGCAGGCTCGCGGACTGAATGAGTTCCTCCTGTTCCCATGAATGAAGTCCCTGTTAGTGGCTGGCCGGGGCTCCCGGATTGCTTTCCCCAATGCATAATCAACATCTGGGACAGCTGTTATTATGGAGGTACGGCGACGACTCAGTACAATACAGTTTGGTTTCTGTACATGTGCCTGCACCAGAAGGGGATGATTTGACCGATCTACTGCCCCTTTTCCATCCGCTCCTGAGCCTTCACCTCCCCACAAGGGCTCAGCGACTTAGTGGCCCGTGCCGATTGGACGTTTGTGGTTAAATAGACCATTTATTGCCGGGAAACTGTGAACGCCGCTTCTGGGCTATTTTCAGTTGTTTTGATTCTTCAACAAATGAATATATGATGTTAGCGGATATTTCAAAGCATCCTTCAGCTGCTTTCTGAACTTGGACTGAGTCACCCCATAAATAAATGTGTTTGTGCAGCAACTTAAACTCCGCAGCATCATTCCGAATTGTTTACATATATATTCAGAATCTGTGTAATCACTGGGACCTGTTTCCGTAATGGTATAAAATAAGCAATCTATAACATACACCGACCACAGCAGTCCGAAGCTGCCCGAGATGGTAAAGAGTAAAATCACAGACTTCCTCCTGCTCTCCATCTCTGGGTCACTGCGATTCTCACCCTTGCTCTGACCCCTCAGCCCCTTACGGACTCGACTGGCCACTAAAATGTGTCTGACTGTCAGAGCGTTGAGCAGCAGAATTAAAGTGAATGGGAGCAATGGGGTTAAAACCATGTCAAACAAGTCAAATCCCACCCACCCGCGGTTAGTAAAATAGCTTGGCTTTGGATAACAGAACCACGGAACATTGTCGATTATCTCTCCAGGTTCCTGTGTAAAGTGGTGCGGGATGTTTTTTAAACAGTGCAGAATGCCGGTTGATGCCAGAACCACAGCCGCAGTTTTCTCGGTGCAATATTTTGTTTTCAGCTTCTGACAACAAATGGCCACAAATCGGTCAAAGGAGAAAGTGACGGTGAACCAGACTGAACAGTCTGTGGCTGCACGAGTCAGGACACCGAGAACACTATACACTGGGGTGATGAGCAGGAAACTCTGTCCAAAATAATAATAAGTTACCCTCCACTTGATGACCTCAGTGATAATGACCAGTAGGTCCGCCGTTGCCATGGCCACCAGATAACGGGTGGTGCAGTTGGAGAGGCCACACTTGCCCCGGGTTAATATCACAGTCGCCAGTGAATTAACTGTAAGAGGGAGAAGGGTAAAGAGACTGGAAATTAACTGATCAAACATTCATGCTCAATAAGGCCAATATTCAACCAACAAAATAGATCATTTTGGACCCTGTCAGAGGCTAAACTTTGAAATTAAAACTCCAAATCCCTCCCCAACCCATCCCCACCCTGTGAAATCCCGAGTTCAGACGGGGAAGCATTAAACATGATTGGTCGGATATAAAGAACAGAAACAGGCCATTCGACCTAAGCAGCTCATTTCAAAGTTGATGATCCACTGGAGCCTCGGCCCAGATTTTATCAGTTGAATCTGACAACGTAACACTCTATTCCTTTTTCCCTCACTTCCTTGTTCATATTCCCTTAACTGAATCTAAAGGATTCACAACACACTCTGCGTGGTAGCGAGTTGCACATTCTCACCGCTCTTTGGATGAAACAGTTCCCTCTGAACTCCCTATCAGCTTTATTGGTAATTCTCTCAAAACGATGGCCTCCATTTATGCCCCTCCTCACAGGAACAAATATTCTTTCTGTGTCCACCCTATCAAATCCTTTCTTCATTTTACATTTCTAATTAGCTCACCCCTCAGCCTTCCATTTTCAAGAGATAAAGTCACAGCCTGTCAATCCGTTCCTGGTATTTATACCCACGTATATCTGATATGACCGATGTGCACAGTCTCTCCACCCTCGGCAGTGTCTCCGTACCCTTGGCTCTATAATACCGGAACTGAACTTTATCCAGTATTCAATATGTGCTCTGGCTAAGGTCTGATGCAGATTTATCATAAATGATCTACTTTTGCAATCCTCCTCAGTATTGACCACACCCTGTCTCAAGCAGGTCTCATCTGTAATAATCGACATTGTGTTTTGATTACAAAATTCAACTCATTAATGCATTTTGAAGAGCACTGATCACAGTACTGATCCTTCTGGAACACCACTTCCCACCTTCTTCCACTCTGAATAAAGACCCTTTATTCCTCCTGTCTGCTTTCTGTCCTCAATACAGCGAGCAATCCATTCGGCCACTTCTCCCTTGACGCCACATTTTATGACCTTATTCATTAGTCTGTTTTGCTCTCCTGTTAAACTGACAGTAAATATCTCTTTCTCGTGGAGCAATTGAATCGGCGACCGACCCACATCAATAATTTTCACTGTATACACTTACACTTACACAAGACACAACAATAATCCACCCATCGTTTAAAGGTGACATCCGTAAAGACAAAAGCGACAGCTATATGAAATGGAGAGACCCGTCACCCTAAACAAGCATTCACAACCAAAGCAGTTTGTTTCATGCCGGTTATTGAACCAATTTCAGCATATGTCTACCCTAACAGTTACTCCCGGTAATACATGGTCACTGGGTATCCCTTCCTCAGCTCCTCATTCCACGGGTTAGTGACCCACAGCCTCTGTAGTTTTGCACTATCACATATTCCCAGACACCCATAGGCACTGTGGCTGGGTGTTCCATTTCAGCTAGTTACCCACACTCAGTACAACTGTACACTTACAGATAATAGAACATTATGTTCCACTGGAGAATATAGCTTGATATTACCGTTTCTATGCAAGTTATAAGCAGAACTTGATCTTCAGTTGGTGCAATATAATGAATCGGTAGAGATAATTCAGGGTATTTGACTGTAGAAAATGCTACGACTGATCGACTGCCCATATAGATCCACTATATATGTAATATTATGAGTAGCAGAATAAAATCACAAATGAGCTCACGTACATCTTCACAGACATTAAATGTTTATATTCACTTACCGGGTACACCAATTATTGCCAAGATCAGGTAATATATTTTTCTAAAACTGTTAATCTGTTCAATCATATTCTCACTGAAGTGATTTGTCCCTTCGTCTCGTGACAATCTCGCTGTATTAAACTGTGGGGCGATACATTCGCAAAGCCTTTAATCAATACTCTGTATGAACACCTCCGGGAATTTGAAGTTGCAGCTTATTTGTTTTAAACTTGAACAAACAGGTTTTCGAAAGTGAGTTAATTCCCTGCTGTACAGTCTATATTTAGCGCTGGGATTTCACTGGATAATTCTGAACACATCATGAGCTAACAAGTTTCGTTCGCCCAGCATTGACTCTGTTCACTCAAAAATAGGAAACATCAGTCCAAACACAACTTCTAAAATTGTCTCCTAACTGCTGATCCCAATGCTGTGGTTATTAAATCATTGAATTGCAATTAATCGAGTCTCTCTCTCTCCCTCTCTCTCCTCTTGTCTCACTCTTCTTGTCTCTCTCTCTCAGTACCTCCATTCCTCTCTCTATCTCTCTCTCATTGTTTCAATCTCTGCCTTCCTCTTCTTGTCTCTCACTCTTCTCTCTCTCACTCCACTCTCTCTCCTCTCGCTCCCATTCTCTATTTCTCTTTCTCTCTCATTGCCTCACTCTGTCTCTCACTCTCCATATCTCTCGGTCCTTCTCTCTCTCTCACTCACTCTCCCACACCATCCCTCCTTTCTCTCTCTCCTGCCTTTCTTGTCTCACTTTCTCTCTCTTGCTTTTGTCTCTTCCTCTTTGTATCTCACTCTCTCATTCTCTCAGGGGCGTGACTGCCCTCTTTAACTGCCATTATCCTATCTAAGGAACAGAGATTTATGCATTCGAACGTTGAATCATTCACTTAGACTTGGAAAGGAATTAGGGCAGATAGAGGGATTTAAAATGGGGATAATAAATGAATCAAATTAAGAATAAATAAAACTAAGTGGGTAAAAAAAAGAATCGAGAGAAAGGGTTTAAAATGTGGTGAGGATAGAGGAGAGAGCTCATGGTCTGAAGTTGTTGAACTCAATCTAATGTCCGGAAGGCTGTAAAGTTCCCAGTCGGAAGATGAGGTGCTGTTCCTCCTGTTTGCATTGGGCTTCACTGAAACATTGCAGCAGGTCAAAGAGTGACATGTAGGCAGAGATCAGGATGGAGTGTTGAAATGGCAAGCGGCAAGGAGGTCTGGGTCATGCTTGCAGACAGACCCAATGTGCTCCAAAAAGAGGTCACCCAATTCTCCTTTAGTCTCCCAATCATAGAGGAGTCCGAACTTGGAGCAGCGAATGCTGAGGACAAAATTGAAGGAAGTGCAAGTGAAGCACTGGTTCACCTGAAAGGATTGTTTGAGCCCTAGGACGGTGAGGAAGGATGAGGTAAATGGGCAGGTGTTGCACCTTCTGTGATTGCATGTGAAGGTGCCGTGGGAAGGGGATGAGGTGTTGGGGGTCATGGAGGCGTGGAGGGAGCGGTTACGACGGAATTCTGATGGAGGGGTTGAGAGGAAGATGTGTTTGGTGGTGGCATCATGTTGGAATAGACGGAAATGGTAGTGGATGATGGGTTGAATGCAGAGGTTGTTGGGGTGTAAAATTAGGTCAAGGGGGGCCCAATCATTCTTCAGGGTGGGAGGGAAACCGTTGAGGGCCGAGGCGGGGGAGATTGGTCAGACACAGTTGAGGACCTTGGCAAGCATTGTGGGGGAGGGGAGAACCTCGGTTAAGGAAGATGGAAGACATGTCAGAAGCGATTTGGAAAATGGCGTCATCCGAACACATGCAAACTGAGAGAATGAGATGGAGTCCTTACAGGAAGCGGGGTGTGAGGAGATGTAGTCGAGGTAGCTGTATGGCCTGGTGAACTTGTAATGAACATTACTGGGCAATCCATCAACAGAATTGGAAGCAGAGACGTCAAGGATGGTAAGGGAACTGTCGGAGATATACCATATGAAGCTGATAGAGGGGCCGAAATTTGAAGCAGAATTGATACATCTTTCCCGGTCCAGACAAGAGCATGCAGCACCACCAATTCAGTCATCGATATACCTAAAAAAGCTTTCTCAGTAGGGTGTGGAGTGAGTAGGACAGCAACAAGGACTGTTCCACATTACTCATGAATAAACAGGCATAACTAGTGACCGTGTTGTCGCCCGTAGCCATACCTTTTGTTTGGTGGGCGAGGGATAAGTTAAAGGAGAATTTTTTCAGTGATAGAACACGTTCAGCCAGGGGGAGGAGAGAGGTGGTGGATGTTGATTTTTTGGGCCTCTGTTCATGGAAGAAGCGGAGATCCCTCAGACCATCCTGGTGGGGAAATGATGTGTAGAGGGATTGGGCGCTCATGGTTACGAGGAGGCGTCATATCAATGTCAACAATTTCCAGTTGCCTGGCCCTAAGCGGCTGGGAAAGGGCTTTGGTGAGATCCCACCTGGATTAGTCTATTGACCCTCGAGTTTAGAACTGTTCTGAAAACAGGCTCATGCTGAACTGTATCAATGTCATCATGTAAAAATATTACATGCAGAAAGCCACCACAGGACTCTGTAAATTTCAGCATACCATGTGGGAGGTGTTAGCAAAGAGGCGTCGTCGCCAGACGAGTCATCCAGAGACCCAGGGTAATGATCTGGAGACACGGATTCGGATTCCACTCGTATTTGAATTTATTATAAATCTGGAAATAAAAGTCTACAGATCACTGTTGAAGCCATCGTCGATTGTGGTACAAATCCATCTGGTTAACTAATCCCCTTTTGGTCAAAGGAATACGAGGTTCTTACCTGTGGGAAATTATCGAACTCCAGATCCACAGCGATGGCACTAAGTTGCTTCAAAACACGAAAAATTACAAAAGGAATGAGACCGGAGAAATCACCAGGCATCGACCAAGGCACTGGAAATGACAATAAGGAATGTAATTCTGTCGACCCTGCAAAATCCTCTTTACTAACATGGAGGCCGGGGAGGAGCTGTCTCACAGGCAGGTCAAGCAACAGCCTGACATATTTATCCTACCGGAATCATACAGAGAGAAAGTGTCCCAGACACCACCAACACCATCCCTGAGTATCCCCTGTTCCACTGGCATGACAGTCCCACCGCAGAGGCAGGGCCACAGAGTAAATAGTTAGGAGGGAGTTGCGGTGGGTGAGCACCACATGAAGTCCGGGCCCCATGAAATCTCATGGCATCAGATGAAACACGGGCAAGGAAACATCCTGCTGATTACCACGGAGCGCCGTCCCTCAGCTGATGAGAGTAAAAGGGCGAAGAATTTACTCTGGGTGGGGGACTTCAATGTCCATCACAAAGAGTGACTCGTTAGTACCTCTACTGACTGAGCTGGCCGAATACTAAAGGACATAGCGGTGTCTGCGTTAGGTGGTGAGGGAACCAACAGGAGGAAGAAAACATGCTCCACCTCATCCTCACCAATCTGACTGCCGCAGATGCATCTGTCCATGACAGTATTGGTAGGAGTCACCACCGCACAGTCATTTTGGTGACCAAGTTCCACCTTCATATTGAGGATACCCTCCGTCGTGCTGTGTGGCACTACCAACGTGCTGAATGGGATAGGTTTCGAACAGATCCAGCAACTTGAGGCTGGGCGTCCATGAGGCACTGAGGGTCATGAGCAGCAGCGGATTTGTCCTCGAACACAATCTGTAACCTCACGGCCCGGCATCTACCCAACTCTACCATTACCATCAAGCCAGGGGGTCAACCATGGTACAATGAAGTGTGCAGAAGGACATGCCAGGAGCAGCGGCAGGCATATCTGAAAAAAGGTGTCAGCCTGTTGATGCTATAACGCAGGACTACTTGCATGTCAAACTTGCATAAGCAGCAAGATCTCACAACCAAAGAATTAGATCTAATCTCTGCAGTCATGCCACAAGCATTCGTGAATGGCGGTGGATGAGGGGGCTCCAGTAATATCCCCATCCACAATGAAGGAGGAGCCCAGCACATCAGTGCAAAACATAAAGCTGAAACATAAGCAACAATCTTCAGCCAGAAGTGCCAAGTGAATGACCTATCTCGACCTCCTCCGGGGTTCCACAGCGTCAGAGATGCCAGTTTTCAGCCAAATCCATTTACTCCACGTGTTATGAAGAACTGGCTGAAGGCATAGATAATGAAAAGATTATGCACCGTGACGATATTCTGACAATTACACTGAAGACATGAGCTCCAGAATATTCTGCGGCACTAGCCGAACTGTTCCAGTAGATGTAAAACACTCGCAACTTACTGCCAATGTGGAAATATGCCCAGGCATTTTCTGTGCACAAAAAACAGGATAAATCCATCCTGGCCAATTACTTCCCCATCAGCCTATTCTCGATATTCATTAAAGTAACGGAAGGGGCTATCAACAGCGCTATCATGCGGCACCTACTTAGCATTAACCTGCTCACTGTCGCCCATTTGGGGTCCTGCCAGGTCCGCTCTGCTTCTGACGTCATTACACTCTTGGTTCAAACATGGACACAAGAACGTAATTCAAAATGTGAGGTGAGAGTGAATGTCCTTGACATCAAGGCAGCGTTTGACTGAGTGTGACATCAAGGGGCCCTAACATATCTGGAATCAATGGGAATCAGTGGGGAATTCGCTACGCTGGTTGGAGTCATAAATAGCACAAAGGAAGATGGTTGTGACTGTTAGAGGTCCAACATCTCAGTCCCAGGGCATCATTGCAGCAGATGTTCAGGGTAGAGTCCTCAGCCTAGCATCTTCAGCTGCTCATCAATGACCTTCCCTCCATCATAAGGTCATAAGTTGCGATGTTCGCTGATGATTGCACAATGTTCAGCACCATTCGCGACTCCTCAGGCACTGAAGCAGCCCATGTCCAAATGCAGCAACACCTGGACAATATCCAAGCTTGAGCAGATGTTAGGAACGAGGGAGTTTAAGTAAGTTATATTTACATTTGTTGGTTTAGGCAATATTTTTTGCTTTAATTTTCAAGGAAGATTTTTGTTTCTCGATGTGAGGGTTAAAATGGTGAAACCTGGGATGTCGTTACATTTTCGAGAGGCGATTGTAAGTGTAAGCTCGGTTTGTGTGCCTGCATTTTCAAAGATGTTTATGATCCTTGAGGTGCAGAGCTGTGTTATCAAGTGGGGTAGTAGTTTAGGGAAGGTTAAGTACAAAACTTTGCTGTTTCCTTACAACCGGATTCCAGATAGGGTGGCCACAAACACACACATACACACAGACACACACACACATATGTACACGCACGCGCACACAAACACATAAACACAGGTCTAAACCGAAAGCAGTTTGAGTTCATTTGGTGTGGGTGTTCTAAGGCTGAAAGGACTTGCCAGGAGAAGGAGCCTTGGAGAGGGGCTGGTAGCAAGTCCGAAACTAAATTTGAAACCAGCTGGCAGGAGAAGCTGTACAGGAGGGAACTTCAGAAAGAGAAGATGAGTGGTCTGATGAAGATCTACTAATCAAAAGAAGCAAACAGGAATCTGGACAAGGTCCTGTTAGGTAGTTTTGGGAGTGAGAAGCAGAGAAAGGTTTCACATTTCAAGGGAGATGTTTCAGCATGCAGATTTAAAGCAAGTTTGGCTTGCAATAATGCAGAAGGTCCAAGGAGACAGCTCGAATTCTGTAACGCCTTGCTATGGGCGTGTGAAGCAATGGTGTTCTTTTGGCATGGCTGAAACAGGGAGAGCGAATGCATGGCAGGAAGCTTGAATGCACGTGGCGATCCAGGAGAGCTCGGAGCCCTGTAGATGGACCGTTAATGGAAGGCGTTTGAGAGAAAGCATGGTTTGCGAGAATATTCCAAATGTGTTCTTGGAGAGTGGAGGTTGGGAAGCCTCGTGTGAAAGACGGAGCTCAATGAGACCGGTTGGCTCAATATTTGAAAAGCGATTGGGGGGAGATGTCAGGTATCCATAGCATCTGTTCGGAATGGAACCAGACACTTGGTTTCAGGGTGTTGTATGCATTACCACAAGTTGCAGATTGCTTTGCATGGACTGTGTAACGACTGTGAATATTATTGTATAAGATAGATGTTCTAACATCTGCTTTCTTTGTAAATCTGTATATATCTGGAAAGGCACACTTATGGTGAAGGACCTATCATCTTTTCAAGTTTAATAAATGTTTTATTCATTGTTAAAAACCGATCAGCTGTCTCCTGTAACTCTGTTCAGTCGACACTCTCCACGCATCTAAACAAAAAATCAAACTTAAGATCTCTCAAGCTGGGTACCACCCTGGGATCAGACTTTTCCCGTAGGAACATCATCACGGATCATACCACTGACAACTGGCAAGTGACATTCACGCAACGCATGTGCCAGGCATTGCCAATCTCCAAGAAGAGCGAATACAACCATTGCCTCTTGTCATTCAAAGGCGTCTAACACTATCAACATCCTGGGGTTACCATTGACCAGAAACTGAACTGGACAAGCCATATAAATGCTGTAGCTATAACAGCATGTCATAGTTCAGAATTCTGCGGATTGTAACTCAGCTCTTGTCTACAGAAGGCCTGTCCACCATCTACAAGGCACAATTCAGGAGTGTGATGGAATACTCTCCACTTGCCAACATAAGTAGAGCTCCAACAACAGTCAGGAAGCTTGAGCAAATCTAGGACATAGCAGCGCTCTTGATTGGCACCACATCCACAAACATTAACTTCCTCTACCACCGACCCACAGTAGCAGCAGTGTGTACGATGTACAAGGTGCACTGCAGGAATTCACTGAGCCTCCTTAGTCAACACCTTCCAAGCCCACGGCCATTATCATGTCGAGGGACAATTGGAGCAGACACATTGGAACACCACCACCTGGAAGTTCCCCTCAAGTCACTCACAATCCCGTTTTGGAAACTTATCGCTGTTCCTTCCCTGTCGCTGAGTCAAAATCCGGGAACTTGCTCCGTAACAGCACTTTGGGTGCCTCTGTACCTCAGGGACTCCGGCGGTTCGAGAAGGCTGCTCAGCACCACCTCCTCAAGTGCAATTAGAGTTGGGCAAAAAATGTTGACCAAGAAAGCGACGCCAACATCCAATTAACCAATGTAAACAATAATCTAAAAGGAAACAGTGGATTGGCAGAAATGGGTCTTCTTCTAATTGGCCAGATCTAATGAGTGGTCTGCCAAAGCGATCAGTGTAGGGCGCTAATTTTTTAAAATTTATATAAACGATTAAATGAAGGTATTTAGTAAATTTGCTGATGACACAAAGATTGGGAGAATAGTAAGTTGTGAAGAGGACATAAGGAGGCTACAAGGCATGTAGATATGTTAAGTGAGTCGTCAAATGCGTGGCTAAAGGAGAATAACATGGGAAAATGTGAAATTGTCAATGTTTTCAGGAAAATGTATTTAAACAAGAATCTTATGATCCAAATGGTGAGGGATTGCAGAGCTCTGAGATGCAGAGGTGTCGCGGTGTTCTAGTGCAGGAATCACTAAAGTCTAGTATTTAGATACCGCAGGTAAATAGGAAACTTAATAGAAGTTTATCATTTATTGCGAGGGGTTTTGAATGCAATAGTAGGGAGGTTATATTTGAGTTGCACAGAGCACTGGTGAGAAAACAAGTGGGGTGTTGTGTACAGTATTGGTCTCGTTATTTAAGGAAGGATGTAGTGCGTTGGAAGCCATTCAGAGAAGGTTTAACAGACTAATATCTTGAATGGGCGTGTTTTCTGATGAGGAAAGATTGGGCAGGCTAATCTTGTATCCACTGGAGTTTAGAAGAGTGAATGAAAGATAAAAGATTCTGAGGGATCATGGCAGGGTCAATCTGCAGAGGATCCTTCCTGCTGTGAGAGAAATTAGAACTGGGGCCCACTGTTTAATAATAAGGCGTCACCCATTGAGGACAGAGATGAGGAGAGTTTTTCTTTCTCTCAGAGGGTCATGAGCCTTTGGAACTCTGTTTCTCAAAAGGTGGTTGGTGAAGATTCTTTGAATTCTTTTAAGGCAGAGGTGGATCGGTCTTTGATAAGCAATGGAGGTAAGAGATTTTCAAGGATAGGCAGGGCTGTGGAGTTGAGTTTACAATCAGATCATACACGATCTGCTGCAGCAGTCTCCAAGTCTTCTGGCTCATGAGATATGGACTAAATCAAGTGAGTCTCAGATCCTAGGTTAGACATGTATAAGTGGCGCCTGCTTTCACTGCCTGTCACACCTTCCATCACATTGTTGATGACTGAGATAGATCCCGCTTTTCCATACTTTGTGTGTGTTCGTGTGTACAGGACATAACAGGCCAATTACCCTCTTCTCCCAGAAGGTGCCTGCCACGTAGTTGTCCTACAGCAGCTTGGCTGGAGCTGCGGCTAATTCTGGGGCACAAGTCCTCAATGTTCAGGCTGTGATGCAGTCAGCCCCTGGGCCTTTGCTGTGCTCAGAGACTTCACAAGTACCTTGATATTACCGAAGTGAATCGAGTGTCTTCAGTCTGGCATCTGCGATTCAGAGGAATTGAGGTGGAGGCCGGGATGGATCATCCACTCGGGCCTTCTGGCGAATATGGTTTCAAATCTTGCAGCCGAGTCTTTTGTGCTGACCTGCTGTGCGCCCAGATCATTGAGGATGTGGGTGTTTGCAGATCCTCCTCCCCCGGTCTTAATATTATGTTTTATTGGAACCAACATTACATTTTGCAGAAATGCAGTGCTTTAATCTGATCGTTTGATTGAGGGCTGGCTTATTTCATCCAGTCGCATTGGACTCCGCTGTTTGAGTTCCAGTATATTAATGTCGTTTTGCCACGTTCTTAACTCATTTTGAGGTGCGACTTGTGCTGATGGATTAACCCATTGCGGATATTAATAAACATTGAGTGGTCTACATTATTTAAAAAGAAAAGCTTTCTGCAGATGATAGCGGTGTCATGGGCAGAAGCATTTGCAGATATAACTGGGTACAACGAGGCATTTAAAAAATGCAACCATATTCTGTTAAACTGGTAACTCGTCCCAGCCTGAAGATTAATTTATCTGTTTGTCTCCCTTCCTCACATTTAATGTTCTGACGATAGTGGTTATTTCTCGGGGAAAGTGCGGTCTCTCGAAATGTGCCACTTACTATCTTGTGGCCATGCAAGGAGCAGATAAATTGGTCGTTATCATCGATCTGATTCTGAAGCATCTTCCAATTCGTTATACTATCGAGTTTATGTTCCTGTTTTTTTATTCCCGTGTGTAATATCCATGCTGTTCTGCTTTACACAGTCACAGACTGTTCTGTCTGGTTCACTGTCACTTTTACATTCGATCGATTTGTGGCTATTTGTTGCAGTAAGTTAAGAGCAAAATATTGCGACATAAATACTGCATCTGTGGTTCTGGGAACAGTCAGTTTGTTGGGCTGTTTGAAGAATGTGTTCTGGTATTTTATGTATACGGCTCGGTATTGGGGCATGAATTTCCCCTGGTTTTGTTTTGTGTCATTGGATGTTCAGAATTCACGGACATGGGCAGCAATCGAGATTCTTCATTACATTGTAACGCCGGGAGTCCAATTTTTCCTGGTTTTAGTGTTCAATGCTTCAACGGTCAGGTATAGTTTAGTGCGGAGCAGAGGCCGCAGGAGACTCCGGGCTCAGAGCAGTGGGGAGAGTCCCAGAGACCCAGAGATGGAGAGTCGAAGGAAATCCTTAATTTTACTGTTTATTATCTCAGGAAATTTCATCCTGTTATGTGCTGTCTTCACGATTTTTTCCCTATGGTGGCGAATGGTAGTTTTGGGCTACATTTATGTAAGACCACAACTTTATATTCGGGAAATAGGCTTCATGCTGTAGCTCCTGACCTGCTGCACAAAGGCTAGTTTGGATGCAGTCACCCAGACTAAGTTCAAAGAGCAGCTGAAGGCTGGGCTGAAATTCCCCTTTACTCCAATTCTAAAACTCATTCAATGCTGAGCTGAACTGAATGATTTCACAAACAGAACACGCTCACTCCTCATGCTCTGCCCGACCCAGATCTCCACAGGAGGTCCAGTGAGAGAGGTTAACCAGAAGTCTCTGACTGACACAGGGTGAGACATCCTCAGCCCCTGTCAGAGACATACGGAGGACTGGGAAAAGACTCCGGCTACCACCTAGATTAGATATTGGGCTTCGGGAAAGTGTAGGGTGGGATTATTCTACCTGGAGCCTCTGTTTGAAAAGCCCGTACATCAGCATCTCACAAAAAGTACCATGTAACTGCCCCCCAGACCAATCAGAAAGTGGCTCCCATCACCCCCAGCACAAAGTCTCCCTCCACAGCAAAACACAAATTGATTCCTGTGGACACAACACCCAATAACAAGCTGGACCTCCACTTCCGAGCACAATAATTCAAATCAAATTAATTCCCTCCAGTCAGACTGATCATGCCCAATAGAAGCCTCCGCAATCATGTTAGTCTGTATCATTATTTCATCAACGTGTATTCAGACATCAATGTCACTTCACATGGGCTATAAAAGGCTTCCATCCCAATTCGATAATGACTGCCTCAGCCTGGACTCGCATCTATTGTCAGAGTTTTTGTCTCTTTGGATCGTTTGATCAAGGAATGAATTTGAAAAGGGTGAAATTCTCTTGTCAAACCCGTTTCATCGTCTTCAGATTAAAGTGATACAACCCTACCCTCTGCTGGCGGCTCACCGCCACTACAGGCACAGCTCTTTTCCAGTCTTAGAGAAGTTCTGTTACTGCATGGCAGCATCTTGAAACAGATTGAAGAATTCTGAATATTGAACAGTACTGTAAGGGATTGAAGATTGCAGAAGGGTGCACAGTATCACAGTATCACATATCACAACCACTCTGCAGCTGCCTCTTTACCCCATGGGTTTCTGTTTCCATTACATTTCTAACTAATGACGTCTGACCGCACGCCGATGGCAACACTATCTATATGACAATAAACGGACTATCATCATCACTTTCAGCTATTCTGGAAGCGGCCCCGATCCAATTCATCAGACACGTTTGCTTTGCTATTAATATTCCCATTTCCCTTGTATTCTATGAACCTATACATTGTTTACAGAACGGCCTCGATTTTTGCCCTTCATCATTGCCTGTAGAAATTGAGCCACCAGCGTCATTCGACTGCCAGGCTGCAGTTAGAGTTTCTGTTCTATATTCAAAGCAGGGTGGAACATTTACAAGCTTCCAATCATCGGGCGTCACTCACGTATACAAGGAAGAATGAAAGATTATGATCAGTGCCTTCGCTAAAACAATCACCCTTCACTCAGCAAAACTCGTACATCTCTGTTCGGACACAAGAGTGCTGGAATGAAATGGGTTAACTGAAACTGTTTGTTCGGTGGCTGTAATTAATGTCACTCTCCATGGAATTTAACTGTGCCTCTGACAGTTTGCCCTCTTCTATTTATAAGCTGCGCGTTTCAATGCGTTATCCCACAGTATTATCAGGAGCATTCCATCCGCAACAAGCCGGGATCATCGGCTTAATAGGGAGGCAAAGGAGAGGAGAGTACAGACTCTGAGAACAATAGATTGGAATATTACAACAATGGATCAGAACCTGAGAAGAATAGATTGGAATGTTACAACAATGGATCAGGACCTGAGAATAATAGATTGGAATGTTACAACAATGGATCAGGACCTGAGAATAATAGATTGGAATGTTAAAACAATGAGCAAGAGCTTCACCACGGCGCTAAACTTACTTTCTGCAGAAGATCATTGGATAACATTAAAATGGCGCATTTTATGTGCGCTTTTGGTTATTCAAGGAGTTTACTATCCCATCCTCGCTATTCTCGGTGTCCCTGGTAAGTCTTTACATTCTGACATTAACTTGTGAAGCATGTTTAACTTCATTACAGTGCATGTCGTCTAAATTCTGGTAAGACAAGTGTCATTGTGTGAAGTTCTGATCAATAACTCTATTCCTGATCCACGGACACCAGACTTCTTATCTGCTCATTTCTAACGTTGCGGGTTATGGCTGAACTTGAGGGCTCAGTTGGCCCTCCCTTCTTGCATTGTCAAGGGGGTTGTCAGGCTTCGCACCCGGCGGGGAGAATTGAAATTGAGTCACACGCAAACTGCCAGCCAACATCCCCAATTCGGGCCCACGGATGAGCAGTTCTGTGCCACAATTTAGTCTCCTCAGTTTCTTCCCTAGACTGAATTTTGCCAACAGCCTCCAGCAGACCAGAACGCAAGGCCCACTCCCTTTCCACTTTCCATGTCCCTATCTCCAGGGCACCCACTGCCCCGGCGCTGTCTCATCCCTGCTTGCGCCCAGCATCCATGGCAAGCTGGAGTTGTGGTAAGAGGTGGGGTGCAGTTGGGACAAGAACAACTGCAGCTTCTCTTGTCTGTCCATGTATCCTACATCACTGGATCCACTCTGGTAAATAGCACCTGTACTCCCTCCCAAACCTTTACATCTTTCTGAAAGTGTGGCGCCCGATGTTGGAAACAACATACAGAGCGGGATCAAAATAGTGCTTTACGTAGATTTATTATAAAACCGTGCATTGTGTTCCCTCTGCCGCTATTCACATTGTGGTGGAGAATCATATATCATAAGCTGTATGCAGAGCGTTCTTATCCTGCCCTGCCCCCGGCAGAGGTTTGTGCAAAAACATGTCCAGGTCTCTCTGTTCTTGCACTGCTTCTGATTTGGACAATTGAGTTTGTATTGATTACATTATACTGGATTGTATCCTCTCCAATATTCTCCCATCCCCGCCTCTCTTTCTTCCTTTTAAAACGTTTTTGTTAAATGTAACTCTGTGTTCCAGCCCTGGTTTAATGGGGCCAATGTCTTCTCCTTCAGCTCGTTGTAATATTTGGTCCGATATTGCTCCTGTCAAACGCCTAGAAATGTTTGGTAAAACTAAAGGTGCTTTAATTATGTTAGTTGGTTTTGTTGTTGTTGTTTAAATGCTCCATATGTCAGGGAGAAACTGCAGCGTGGAAGCAAATGTGATGTTTCAGGTCGATGAGCCTTGATCATGGAGGCGTTGTGGACCTGTCAGGAACAGCCCTCCCTCGGAATCCGAAACCCGGGGTTTGTGATCCACTCCCAAAACTGTTGGCCCACGGAGAACCCAGTATGTAACCCAGGCAAACCAGCCTGTGCGTTACCAGCACCTGGGCGGATTAAGGAGGAGGACAGCTTGTATCGTAGGAAGGTCGAGAAGTTTGCTTAGATCTGGTTGAATGTAAGGGGTCAAATGATATTAAGCCATGCAGGGAAAGGATATCAGAATTTGCAATAGATTTGAATTCAAATATTGCTGTAAAAACCTTTTATTGCTTTAATCTCTCCAGCCTTCCAGATCATCACTGGCTTTTCCTTTATTCGTTCCGGCACAATCATATTCACACAGCTCAGGAAAGAAGAGCACAATTCATCATTTGAAGACTTGCTTAATCAAACTGGTCACTTTTGTCCCAAGCTAATTTCCATGCTTATCTTTCTTCCACACAGTTAATTTATTGTCAATTGTCATCCTGTCTCGGGGAAACTGCGGTCTATCAAAATGTGTCTCTCGCTACCTGGTCGCCATGTCAGCGGCAGATCTACTGGTCGTTATCCTCGACCTGATATTGAGACACATTCCAATCGTTTTTGCGGAACAGTTTCGTTTCCTGTATTCTATCCCTGTGTGTAATATCCATGCTGTCTTCCTATATGCCGCCACTGACTGTTCCATCTGGTTCACTGTCACTTTCACCTTTGATCGATTTGTGGCTATTTGTCTCCACAATCTGAAAATTAAATATTGTACCGAGAAAACAGCGGCTGTTGTTCTGGGAACAGTGACTGTGCTGAGCTGTTTAAAGAACATCATCTGGTACTTAATGCTCAGAGGTGGGTATTTTCTGAGGAACGCGCCCTGGTTTTGCGATATATCATTTGCTGTTCAGCTCTCTACGGTCTGGATGACTATAGAATTTCTCCATCACATCCTTACCCCCTGTGTCCCATTTTCCTTGATTCTACTGCTCAATCTTCTCACCGTCAGACACATTTTAGTCAGCAGCAGAGCCCGCAGGAGACTCCGGGCTCAAAGCAGTGGGGAGAGTCCCAGAGACCCAGAGATGGAGAGTAGGAGGAAATCCATCATTTTACTGTTCGTTATCTCGGCTAATTTCATCCTGTTGTGGTCATTGTTAATATTGTATTCTATATGGAGCCGGATATCGTTCTTGAGGAATGTGCAAGTTGACCTAGATTATATTGTGATGGAATTGGGCTTCATGTTGCAGCTCCTGAGCTGCTGCACAAACACTGGGATTTACGCCGTGACCCAGACTAAGTTCAGGGAGCAGTTGAAGAATGTGCTGAAATATCCCTTTACTCCAATTCTTAAATCCATTGAATGACTTAAACACTGATTGACTGACAATGTCCATTTAATTTTGTATTTCTATTCCTGGAGGGTCGGTTACTGTGCCGACAGCAGGCAAAGAGCAGGGTTGTGCTGTTATCTTTATGGTGACAGAGCAAATGGACAGAGTCTGTTCCACATGATGTTGTTTTCAAGCCCTGCACAGAGGCCCATACTGACTGGAGCACAGAGAAATAAAGGGTCGTGTCAGTAATGAGCCCGCCCACTCCTGGTTTTCAAAGGAAACAGGGCATCAACAAAAGCAGCAACAGCAAGGAGGGATGGCATCTGTCATTGGCCGGGGGAGGGATAAGACAGGTACATGGGGTTGGCGGGTGTTCCAGGCACACCAGGGCAGGAGGGTAATATAGCAGCAACAGTGGGTGTGGCGCCCATTACAGGTGCACCGAGGAAGTAGGGTGATACATCAGGAGCTGCGTGGGGTGGTGTGTGGTATTCCATGTTCTCGAACGAGGAAAGGTAATACAACGGGTACACCAGCTGTGGGGGTACGGCGATGTGATAATCCAGGTATACCGCGGGAGGAAGAATGTAATATCTGGTGCACTAGATGTGGCGGTGTTGCGATGTGATATCTCAATTATAGAGTGCGAGGAGGGGTGATATAACGGGCTTTTATCTAAGTGCTGACACTCTGAAAGGGCAGCGGTACCTCAGTATCGACCCATGACACTGATCAGTACTGTGATTCTCCGACAATGTATCTCTCCCTCAGTGCTCACCCTCCCTCAGTGCTGCATTCCATCAACGATGCCTCTCTTACAGTGCACTGATCCCTCAGTATTGACCCTCTGACAATTCTGCTCTGTGACTGTACTGAGCATACATCAATGCAGCAGTCCCTCAGTTCTGACCCTCTATCAGTGCTGCACTGCCGCAGTTCTGACCCGCTAACAGTGCGGCGCTCCTTCCGTGCTGAACCAATGACAGTGCCACACTCGCTCTGCATTGAAACTGTGATAGTGCGGCCATACCTCAGTACTGACCATCCGACAATGTAGCACTGCCTAGTATTGAACTTTCAACAGTGCAGCAATCCCTCACTACTGACTCTCTGGCAGTGAAGCACTCCATAAACACTGAGCCTCCAGCAGTGCAGCACTCCCTCATTACTAACCATTTGATCGTAGAGCACTCCCTCAATATTGACCCTCCAAGAGTGCAGCACTCCCTCAATGCTGACCATCTGATAGTGCACCATTCCCTCAGTGATACCCCTATAAAACTGTGGAGCTTCCTCAGTATTGACCCTCTGGCAGCTCAACACTGTCTCATTATAAACCACGCAAAAGTGCAGCACTCCATCAGTACTCTCCTTCTGACAGTGTTACACTCGCTTTCTACTAACCTTCCAGCAGTACAACAATCCCTCAGCAGTTTCCGTCTGATAGTACAACACTCCCTCAATACTGACCCTCCAGCAATCCAGCAATCCCTCAGTACTTACAATATGATCGTGCAGCGCTCCCTCTGTGCTCCTCCCGCGGACATTCCGTCGCTCCCTCAGTATTCATCCTCTGCCAGTTCAGCACGCTCTCAGTACTGGCCATCGAACAGTGCAGCACTCCATCAGCATTGAACCACTCACCGTGTGCCGCACCCTCAGACTGACCCTCCGATAGTACAGTGCTCCTCTCTGCCCACCCTCTGACAGTGCAGCACTCCCTCTACACAGCACCCTTTGACAGCACAGCTTTCCAACAGTACGGCCTCTCCCATAAAGCAGAACTCCATCAGTACTGACCGTCTCACTGTGCAGCACTCCGGAAATGTTGACGCTCCAACACTGCAGATTCCCCTCTTTACGGACCCACCTTTTCTATCAGCTCGCACTGTCTATGTCCTCCTAATCACTGCATCAATGTCTAAATATTGACCCTTCCACAGTGGAGCAGTACCTCAATACTGAACCACTGACAGTGCAGCACCAGATTAATGCATACCATACGACATTGCAGCACTGCCTCATTACTGATTCTCTGACAATGCGGCACTCCCTAAGCACTGACCCTCCGACAGGGCAGCACTCCATCTGTCCTAACCCACCGACTGTGCAGCACTCTCTACTTTTGCCGCTTCCAATAGTGCATCATTCTCCCACCACTGACCCTGCAGCCTGTGATGGAAGATAGAAATAGTGAGGTTGAATATGATTAGGACAATTTACTTTAGAATTGAATCAGCGGTCACTCTTTGTTAATGCGTAAAAAACGGTTAAATGCTTCATACAGGTTACTTCGCACATACAGTTACATCAGAGGACCATTGGAACATGCCCTGATCGTGTGAGAATTCACTGACATTTCAGATGCCCTTTTCGGAATCAAGTACCAGATATGGGCAATCTCCAGAAAAAAATAAACATCAGAATATGTAAATTCTGTCTATGTGATAAAGTTTCACCCTTTAGCAAAGACATGTTAAAACGACAGTAATATTCATTAATGATAAGTTAGAGTGTAATTTAGAGTTATTGAGGTTTTAAGAAAGAATCCTAATAACCTGGTCCAGTGTATCACTTAGCTCTAGTGGACTATATTCCATTCGAAGTGAACATTATCAGAGACCCTTATGAATGGCCGATGCGGCGGGGATATAGCCTTTCAATGACCTAATTGGAATATATATATATAATAAGAGCATTCTGTGAAAAGTCTATCAACTAGTTCACACAAATACAGATGATGAGAATCCTAAAACAAGGTAAACTGGTTCTAAGAGTTGTTATTAGAACATATTACAAAAAAAAATTGACATTATAAACACTCACAGTGACCATATAATGAGACAGTCCAAAGCAATTAAACCATTATCAAAAACAGTGAAAAATAGAACCTTAAGAGGATGAATAAAAAGAAAGCAGCTTAGACAAAGAAGGAACACCACAGATGCTAAGGGCGATCAGAATTGACAGATAGAGAGGAAATCATACCACTGAAAAGCCAACAGTGTTGAAATCCTCAAGTTACCGCTTCTCACTAGAGCTCTCTGCATGACTAGACATTTCCAACTTCATTGCGCTGACCATAATCAGCTCACTCTTCTTGGTACTTAATGTAACAATTTGCTTTAAAGCTTGATGGACGATTATAAGATATTTCTGACTGTAGCATTGAATAGTTTTATGTTATGGATTCTATATTAGAACTAAGATTATGCTTTCCATCTTTGTATATCTTTAAAATTTCATGTACTTACTTATTTAAAGTGTCTTGCATTTTCTGTCTCTTGAATAAATGTTTAAATAAAGAAGGAAACATAATGTCTCACTCAGTATTATGTATACGACTTCACGGAGCTCAACACTGCACAATCCTAAAGAGGGAAACATTTATTATAACGAGTGCCACGGACCATTATAATGTCCGTGTATTTGTAACATAGCTGATCATTATATTGTTTTCAAAGGATAGTCTTGATGAAGGGTACGATCGCTGTTGGAATCCTTCACTCAGGGTGTGGGGAATCACTTCTTAAGTCCCCAAGCAAGAGTATTTTAGAGGTGTATATTTCAAACTCAGGTAAGGGTTATTATCAGAGAAGAGGTCGTTATCTGGAACAGCCCCTGAAGGATAAAGGTTATAATCCACTTCAGACCCTGCGACATTGCAGCACCTCCTCAGCAAAGAGCCTTCGATAGTTCACTGCCCCTCAGTAAAGACCCTTTGATAGTGCGTCACTCCCTCAGTATTGAGACACCGATTGTGCAGCACTCTCTCATTACTGACCCTCTGACATTCCCCGCCCCCCTCAATTGGCACTCACCCCCACCTCCACCGCTATTATACAATAAGGTAGTCGTGCATTCAATGGACCGACATGTTCTCACTGTCAAAGATTTGGACTCCTGTAACAATAAGAGAATCACAGAATTGCAGAATCGCGCCTGAGCAGAGAGAGGCCATTCGGCCCATCGTGTCTAAACCTGCCACCCGATTGAGCATCATGGCTCAGTGCCATCCTCCTGACTTTTCCCTTTAACTTTACACATTGTGTCCATATAAATAATCATGTAATGGCCTCTTGAATGCCTCGATTGAACCTGCACCCACCGCACTTCCAGTTAGTCCTCTCCAGTCCAGAACCACTTGCTATGTGAATAAGACTTTCATTCCCCTCAACCTAGATTTAACAGGCCGATTAGAAAAGTAAGAGTCACAAGGCAACGGCACTGAAACAATGGATGATCTCTCTATGAGCTTCCATGTGTAGAGATGGCGGTTGCAATCATTTCACTCAGGGCCGGCGGTCAAAATACTTTTTTTTAAAGTATTGGGGCTACATTAGTTCAAGCGTCATCAATGAGCACTGAGGCTCTGTAAGGTCCATATGTTTCTTCATATCAGTGAAATATTTTCAATATAAGGATGCGTAAACTAAAGGTTTATTTGACAAGATACCAGAAGATGCCAGGTCACCGTGGAGATGGTTGGAGTTTTGGGAGATTCTTTGGTGTCAATTGATCTGAAGTTTGTTGAGATTGTTTAGCAGCAACAGGGACAGGCGCAGTGAGGCAATCGCCAACCAGATTGTGACACAAGTATATTATGCCTTTAATGTGGGGGCCACACAGCACCCAATGGAACAGGTGTCTCTTTCCTGAGTGCTGCTATGACTCTAAATATGTATTTTAGAACAATCTTATCAAGGTGCATGTCTCAGTTCATAGCACCCTCGCCTTTGAATCAGAGGGTTGTGGGTTCATGTCCCACTCCCGGAAAAACCAAGAACTGTGATTGTACTCGAAAGGGTTGCAATCTGTGACTGTTGATAACTCGAAAGAGTTTGAATACTACTTAAAGCCATACTTACCTTTGTTCAACAAATTTATTTGAGGTGTCAGCTGTGGCTCAGTCCAAAGCACCCTCGCCTTTGACTCAGAGGGTTGTGTGTTCATGTCTCACTCCCGGAAACCAAGAACTGTGATTGTACTTGAAAGAATTGCAATCTGTGACTGTTGATAACTCGAAAGAGTTTCACCTTTACAGGCCTGAAACATGGTCAGGTTCTGTTTCGGCAACGTTAGGTCGTGTATGTGTTGGCATTAATTTTCCCAAATTTGCTAGATTCTGGAAAGGTCCCATCAGACCGGAAAGCAATAAATTTAACCCCTCTGTTCAAGAAGGGAGGGAGCGGAATCAGGGAACGAGAGGCCAGTTAGCTTAACGCCTGTCGTGGGGAAGGTGTTAGAATTCATCGTTAACGGGGTTCTAGCTGGGCAGTTGGAAAAACTCAAGGTAATGGACGAGAGTCAGAATGGTTTTGTGCAAGAGGAATCATGGTTAACCGATTGATTTGATTTGTTTGATGGTGCAACTTGCGCCGTGGATAAAGGGGGACCTGTAGATGTGCTGTGCTTGGGCTTCTAGAAGGCATTTGATAAGCTGCCACATGAAAGATTATTGCAGAAAACAGAAGCTCAGTATATAGCGGGTAACACAGTAACACGGATAGAACATTGGCTGGTAAGAACATTGGCAGGGGCGGGGCATGATGCTCTTTTGTCTGAGCGGGGACGGAACATGTTGATCCACTGTGAGAGCGGGAGCAAGGCCTGTTTCGCCATTGTCAGAGCGGCGGCGGGGCCTTTTGCACTTTTGCCATACCTGGGTGGGGCCCGTTGGTCAATTGTCAGATCGGAGGCGTGGCCTGCTGCTCCATGGTCGGAGAGGAGAGGGGGCCTTTCCTTTTTGTCAGAGCGGAGGCGGGGCCAGTTGCTCCATTGTCAGAGCAGAGGCGGGGCCTGTTGCTCCATTGTCAGACCGGAGGCGGGGCATTTTGCTCCATTTTTGAAGCGGATGGGGGGCCTGTTGATCCATTGTCACAGAGAGGGCGGGTCCTCTAGCTCTAATGACAGGGCGGGGGCGAGGACAGTTTATCAAATGTCAGAGCGTGGGCGGGGCCTGTTACTCCATTGTCAGTGCGCTGCATGGCCTGTTCATGCATTGTCAGCGCTGGAGCTGCGCCCGATGCTCTTTTGTCATAGCAGGGGCGGGGACAGTTGCTACGTTGTCAGAGCGGGAATGGGACCTGTTGCTCGATTGTCAGAGCATGGGCGGGTCATGTTACTCCAATGTCCGAGCGGAGGCGGGGCCTGTTAATCCATTGTCTGAGCACTGGCGGGGACTGTTACTTGATTGTCAGAGCGGGGGCGAGGCCTGTTACTTCATTCGCAGAGCGGAGACGGGGCCTGTTGATCAATTGTCAGAGCGCGGGCGGAGCCTGTTACTTCATTGTCTGAGCGCGGGCGGGGCCTGTTACTTCATTGTCTGAGCGGGGGCGGGGCCTGTTACTTCATTGTCTGAGCGGGGGCGGAGCCTATTACTTCATTGCCAGAGGCAGGGCTCCACCCGATGCTATTTTGTCAGAGCATGGGGAGAACCAATTGCTCTTTTGTCAGTGCGGAGGGCGGCCTGTTGCTCCATTGTCAGAGGAGAGGTGGCGCCTTTTGCTCCATTGTACGAGCTGAGCCGGGGTCTGTTACTGCATGGTCAGCCCGGGGAAGTCGCCTGTTTTCTCCGTTGACATATCGGGGCGGGGCCTGTTTCACTGTTTTCAGAGCGGGGGATGGGACTGTTTCCGCATTGTCAGAGTGGAAGCGGAGCCGGTTGATCGAATTTCAGAACCGGGGCTGCGCCCGAAGCTCTTTTGTCAGAGCAGGAGAGGGGCATGATGCTCGTCTGTTAGTGCGGAGGGTGGTCTGTTGCTCCATTGTCAGAGCAGAGGCGTGGTCTGTTGCTCCATTGTCAGAGCGGAGGCGCGGCCTGTTGCTCCATTGTCAGTGCGGAGGAGCGGCCTGTTTCTACAGCGTCAGAGTAGAGGCGGGACCTGTTTCTTCAGCGTCAGAGGGGAGGTGAGTCCGGTTGCTCTGTTGTCAGAGCGGAGGCGAGGCCTGTTTCTTCAGCGTCAGATGGGAGGCGAGGATTGTTGCTTCATTGTCAGCACGGGGGCGGGGCGTCTTGCTGTATTTTCAGAGTAGGGACAGGGCCTGTTACTCCATTCTCAGAGCGGGGCTATGGCATGGTATTTCATTGCCACACCGGGTGCGGGGCAAGGTAAACTGTCTTCAGAGTGGGGGCAGGATTGTTTCTACATTGTCAGGGAGGGGGCGGGAGAGTTGCCCCGTTGTTAGAGCGGGGGCGGGTCTTGTTGCTCCGTTGTCAGATCAGAAGAGGGGTCTGTTACTCCGTTGTCATCACGGAGGCAGGATCTATTGATCCATTGTTAGAGTCGGGGCTGCGACCTATGCTCTTTTCTCAGAGCGGGGGCGGGACACGTTGATCCGGTGAGAGAGCTTGGGCGAGGCCTGTTGCTACATTGTTAGAGCCGGCATGGGGCCTTTTCCTCCATTGTCAGGGCGGCGGCGGGGCCTGTTGCTCTTTTGCCAGAGCGGGACGGGGCGTGTTGCTCCATTGTCAGAGCGGGGGAGGGGCCTGTTGCTCCATTCTCGGTTGGGCATGATGCTCCATGGTAGGAGCGGAGGTGGAGCCTGTTCCTTTTTTGTCAGAGCGGAGGCGGGGCCTGTTGCTCCATTGTCGAAGCGGAGGCGGGGCCTGTTCCTGTATTGTCAGATGGGAGACGGGACCTGTTACTGTGTTGTCAGAGAGGGGGCGTTGCCTGTTACTCCATTGTCAGAGCAGAGGTGGGGCCTGTTGATCAATTGTCAGAGCGGGGGCGGGACCTGTTACTCCATTATCAGAGCAGGGTCGGGGCCTGTTGCCCCATTGACAGAGCACGGGGCGGGGCCTTTCTATCCATTGTCAGAGCGCAGGCGGGGCCTATTCGTTCATTGTCAGAGCGGGGGCTGGGCCTCTTGATACATTGTCAGAGGCGGGGCTGCGTCCGATGCTCTTTTGTCAAAGCTTGGGCGGGGCATGATGCTCTTTTGTCAGAGCAGAGGAAGGCCTGTTGCTCCATTGTCGAGCAGAGGCGAGGCCTTTCGCTCCATTGTCGGAGCGCAGGCGGGGCCTGTTACTGCATTGTCATGACGGGTGCGGGGCCTGTTGCTGTATGGTCAGAGTTGGGACAGGGTGTGTTACTCCATTGACAGAGCGGGGGCGTGGCATGTTTCTCGGTTGCCATACCGGGGGGCGGGGCCTATTACACTGTTTTCAGAGGGTGGGTGAGGACTGTTTCTCTATTGTCAGAGCGGAAGCGGGATTGTTGATCCATTGTCAGAGCGGTGGCTGCGCCCGATGCTCTTTTATCAGAACAGGAGCGGGGCATGATGCTCTTCTGTCACAGCGGAGGAAGGTCTGTTGCTCCATTGTCAGAGCGGAGGCATGGGCCTGTTTCTGCATTGTCAGAGCAGAGGCGGGACCTGTTGCTCCATTGTTAGAGCGGAGGCGCGGCCTGTTTCTTCAGCGTCAGAGCGGATGCTGGGCCTGTTGCTCCATTGTCAGCACGGGGGCGGGGCGTGTTGCTGTGTTGTCAGAGCGGGGACGGGGCCTGTTACTCCATTGCCATGCTGGGGGCGGGGCCTGTTACACTGTTTTCAGAGCGGGGCCGGGGCCTGTTTGTTTGTTGTCAGAGAGGGGGCGTGGACTGGCACTCCATTGTCAGAACAGGGCTGGGGCCTGTTACTCCAATGTCAGAGCAGAGGCGGAGTCTATTGATCCATTGTCAGAGCAGGGGCTGCGCCCCATTCTCTTTTGTCAGGGCAGGGGCGGGGCTTGACGATCCATTGTCGGAGCGGAGGCGGGGCCTGTTCCTTTTTGTCCGATCGGAGGCGTGTCCTGTTGCTCCATTCTTTCAACGCGCAGCGGTGACTTTTGCTTCATTGTCTTATCGAACCGGGCATTTTGCTCCATTGTCTTAGCGGGGGCGGGGTCTGTTGCTCCATTTTCTTAGCGCGGGCGGGGCCTGTTGCACCGTTGTCTTGGCGGGGGCGGAGACTGCTTGCGTCATTGTCAGAGCCTGGCCGGGTCCTGTTGCTTCATTGTCAGAGAGGGGCCGGGTCCTGTTGCTTCATTGTCAGAGCGTGGCCGGTTCCTGTTGCTTCATTGTGAGAGCGGGGCCGGGTCCTGTTGCTTCATTGTCAGAGCGTTGCCGGGTCCTGTTGCTTCATGGTCAGAGCGGGGCCGGGTCCTGTTGCTTCATTGTCAGAGCGTGGCCGGGTCCTGTTGCTTCATTGCCAGAGTGTGGCCGGGTCCTGTTGCTTCATTGTCAGAGCGTCGCCGGGGCCTGTTGCCTCATTGCCATAAAGGGGCCGGGTCCTGTTGCTTCATTGTCAGAGCGTGGCCGGGTCCTGTTGCCTCATTGTCATAAAGGGGCCGGGTCCTGTTGCTTCATTGTCAGAGTCTGGCCGGGTCCTGTTGCTTCTTTGTCAGAAAGGGGCCGGGTCCTATTGCTTCATTGTCAGAGCGTGGCCGGGTCCTGTTGCTTCATTGCCGGAGTGTGGCCGGGTCCTATTGCCTCATTGTCAGAGCGGTGCCGTGTCCTGTTGCTTCATTGTGAGAGCGGGGCCGGGTTCTGTTGCTTCACTGTTAGAGCGTCGCCGGGGCCTGTTGCCTCATTGCCAGAGTGGGGCCGGGGCCTGTTGCTTCACTGTGAGAGCGAGGCTGGGTCCTGTTGCCTCATTGTCAGAAAGGGGCCGCGTCCTGTTGTTTCATTGTGAGAGCGGGGCCGGGTCCTGTTACTTCATTGTCAGAGCGGGGCCGGGTCCTGTTGCTTCATTGTCAGAGCGTGACCGGGTCCTGTTGCTTCATTGTGAGAGCGGGGCCGGGTCCCGTTGCCTCATTGTCAGAGCGTGACCGGGTCCTGTTGCTTCATTGTGAGAGCGGGGCCGGGTCCTGTTGCCTCATTGTCAGAGCGGGGCCGGGTCCTGTTGCTTCATTTTGAGAGCGGGGCCAGGTCCTGTTGCCTCAATGTCAGAAAGGGGCCGGGTCCTGTTGCTTCATTGTCAGAGCGGGGCCGGGTTCTGTTGCTTCATTGTCAGAGCGGGGCCGGGTCCTGTTGCTTCATTCTCATAGAGGGGCCGGGTCCTGTTGCTTCATTCTCATAGAGGGGCCGGGTCCTGTTGCTTCATTGTCAGAGCGTGACCCGACCCTGTTCCTGGATTGACAGAACGGGGCGGAGCCTGTTGATCAATTGGCAGAGCGGGGTGGGGGGTGCGGGGGTCGGCCTTGTTGCGCCGTTGTCAGAGCGCGGCCAGGCCAGTTGATCCATTGCCAGAGTGGTGGCTAGGCCTGTTGCTCCATTGACAGAGTGGGCGAGGCCTGTTGATCTATTGTCAAAAGCGGGGCGGGGCCTGTTGCTGCTTTGTCGTAGCGGGGGCGGGGCCTGTTGCTCCATTGTTAGGTTGCGTGCGGGTGCTGCCATTGTGATGTCAGCGTTGGGTGGGGTCTGTCGGTTCAGTGACTTAGTGGGTGTGGCTATGGGGAGAGTGCTCACCTTTTCAAGTTGAGCGGACAAGCCCCTCTCGAATACATGGGTCACAAGTGACCGCTCCCATTGCTGCCGCCGTAGCAACTAGGAAAGTTGTCCAAACAGAACACGCACAGTTAGGGGCTGGTATCTCAGTGACATTGGAGGGGTGATGATATCACAGGTATCCGTTGTTAAGGGGAGATATACCAGCTGCTCCGGGTGGGTGGGGGTCTATGTCCACCAGTGAGAAAGGAGATATACATGCTGCACATTGCGCGTGGGGTGGGGGGTTATATCCTGTACACTGGGGCAGGGAGTTTGATAGAAGAGGTACACGCATCGTTAGAGATAGACTTGACTGACCGAGTTAGCATCAGGTTTTCTAGTCACCCTTGGAGACGGAGATAATGCAGATGCATCTTGGAAAGGGAGATTCATAAAAGCTGCAGAGATGGAACACTGTGATATATATGTTACAGGAGGGGACAGATTTACAGGGTGAATGTCTGATAGATCAGGTACACAGGAGGAAGGGGGAGGGCCATTTTGTTTGGTAGCCTGTTGAAAGCAGGATAATGTAGCAGGCACTCAGGGGCTGGGCTAAATATATCAGCTACACCAGGGCAGGAATTGATAAACGTTGTGCACTGGGGAGGGGATTGATGTAACTGCTACAATGGGTGAGAGGGAAGGTTTACCAGGTGCACCATCCTATTTCAGGGATTGTTACAGTTACAGGGTCTCTTTCAGGCTCAGGTTCTGCGCTGGTGTCAGAGTCTGTATTAGAATCTGTTTTAGATTCAGGTTCTGATTTAGTTACGCCTGGTCTTCATGTCAGATTGTACGTTATTTTAAGACTAAGTGGCTTTATTAGATGCATGGATTGTAAAAAAAATCAGTGTCTGAGGGAGACAAAGATAGTGTCTGTGTGTGTGAGAGAGATAGAGATAAGGATAGCGTGTGTGAGACAAAGAGAGAGATTGAGACAGAGTCATGGGGAGATGGTGCGAGAGAGAGAGAGGGATACAAAAAGTGAAATAGAAACAGAGTTACCAAGGCAGCTTGAGTAAACCAGACAGACACAGTGAGAGAGCACAGGACAGAAATAAAGAAGTAAAACAGGCAGAAAAAACATTTTTCTAAGGAACAGACAGAGATTACTGGAAGGGACAGAGTGGGAGAGAGACAGACAGAGGAGGTGACTGAAAGCAGAAAGAAAGAGTGACAGAGAGAATAAGGTAGAGGTACAGCGGAGAAACAGGGAGTCAAGGGGATGCAGGGAGACAGATAGAAAGAAACTGACAGGTAAAAATAGAGAGATCAGCAGGGAGTGAGAGAGACAGAAAGAGGGAGTGACTGGCAGGTAGAAATTGAGACAGAGAGAGGGGGAGATGTTGCCACACACAGAGAGTCAGGGTGAGACATCAAATGATGAGAAAACAGTGAAAGGAAGAAATAGGCTTGGAGAGTAATTGATATTGAAATGGAAAGAGTGGCACAGAGAGGAAGGGGTAGGGAAAGAGACAGGGTGAGATGAACTGGACAGGGCATGGAGAGAGGAAACGGAAGGAGAGTGATTGGACAGGACTCAGAGGCTCCGAGGGAGATGCATAGAGAGCGTGTTTAGAGATACAGAGATTGATACATGGACAGAAATATAGGCAACATGTGGGACTCTGATACTACGATGGATGGGATCCTCTATATGCTTTATGGAAATGCCACACCCCCAGCCTGGTCCTGTTTTCTGATCTCCCAAATGATCACATATGAAGGCGATGACAAAGGAAACTAGAAAGATGCTCTGAAGTTCCCTGCAAAGCGCGCCAGCATTGCAGGCACTGAGTGGCAGGAGCTTGTTCCCAATCGATCAGAATGGCGACATCTTGTCCATCAAGCTACATTGCGCTTCATGTCTTACCGGCTTAATGATGAAGCAGAGCGGCAGCAGAGAAGGGAAGGCAGGGAAACAACGTAGTGCCCTAGGGTAGTGCCTCGCGTGTCATCCTGCCTCATGCGCCCAGAGATCTGCAAGTCAAAAATCGGCCTCTTCACCCACACGTTGACCATGGAAGACACTATGGAGTCCGAGCAGATGTCATCCTAGAATCCAGGGACAGTCGGCGATGACCAATTAGTTTCAGAGGCTGTGTTAAATTCAAGGCCTGGTGTAGTTTGAGGTCCTGCAATACTCACAGGGTCTGTATTCGACTCACAGCCTGGATCATTACCGGGGCCTGTAATGGTTTCATTTCTGCATTATTTTCAGGGCCTTCATTAGATTCGGGGCCTGTGTTTGTTTTATGGGTTTGATCATTTTGAGAGGCTGCAGTTGTTGCTGGGTGTATTTGCTTCTGCTCTTTATTCATTACCGTACAAGGAAGATCAGCCTCTGGCACAATGAAACTGTTCAACACAAGTGTACCTATGACATAAGGGCCTCTGGCCTCTGTTAGGCCTCTGGCTTCCGATGGCCTCTGTAGGCACACAGTCATAGAATCATACAGCAGCAGGAGAGGCAACATGTCCATCGTGTCTGTACTAAATTAATGGCCTCTTTCAGTATTTATTCGTCTCAGGGCCCATGTTGGTCTTAGTGTTCAATATTAAGTTCCAGGCTTCTAACAGCTTCAGTGATTGTATGAGTTTAGGGGTCTGCATTTTTCCTGGGCTAATTGTAATTTCAGGGGCCATGTTCATTTTCGGCTCAGTAATAGTTTCAGGCGCTGCATTATGCTCAGGGCCCATATTAGTTTCACCGCCAATCCTACTGTCAGGGGCTTCATGAGTTTCAAAGCATTTAATAAACTCTGGGCCCATATTTTTTACTCAGTGTCTGCTTTTGTTTCAGAGTCTCTATTAATTCAGTACCTGAATCAGTTTCAGGAGTTGTATTAGTTACAGGGTCTGTATTAGTTTCAGGAGATGTATTAGTTTCAGGGATTTCATTAGTTCCTGCCTGTTTTCGGTTCCACTCTTCCATTCATGCACATGCAGCTATGATCAGCCTCTTTCTCAATGAATCTGTTCAACAAAAACAGTAAACATAATGTACGGACCCAAAGGGCTCTGTTAGAACATAGTTGTAGAATCATTGGCTTGAGCAAGAAGCCATTTGGCCCGTCGTGTCTGTTCCCACATTTTCCAATGCCATTGTATTCAATCGTTCTCTCCTCCCCTCCATTAGATGTGCAAATTTCCACTGTCTGTACACATGCAATTCTATTTTGAAGGTTATGTGTCTATCTGCCTCCGCCAGACTTTCAGTCTGAACATTCCAGGCTTCTCTGAGCCAACAATTGTTTATCCCATCTCTGCTTCTTTGTCAATCATTTTAAAACTCTGCCCGTCACAGACACAGATTCTAGGTTCACCAGGTACTCGTTATTTACTCCAATAAAGCACATCATGAATTTTAATGTATCTTTTAAACCTCCCCTTATTTTTCCCCACCTAATTCAAGACCCTCACCCCTTCTCCACTTCCAGTAAAATTCCGTTGCACCCTCTCCAACGCCCTGACATCCTTCCTGAAATGGGCTCCCCAGAAAGATACACAATACTTTAGCTAAGGCTTGACCAAGACCTAAAGACTTACACATCTTTTGGTCTGAATTTCTATCTTTTGTAAACTCTGAATCTCTATTAATGAAAATATATTGTTATTTTAATACTCTAGAAAGGGTGCCCTGGCATATTTGATGAATTGTGTATCTCCACGTCATCTTTCTTATTGAAAAACGCCTACATTAGCCCTTTTTCCTACTTCTTAATCCTCTCTTTACACTATCCCACCCCTCAAAAACCCTCATACATTGGAATATTACAACAATGGATGGAAATCTGAGAACAATAGATTGGGATGTTACAGCAATGGATGAGAATCTGAGAACAATAGATTAGAATGTTACAACAATGGATCAGATGCTGAGAATAATAGATTGGAAAGTGACAACAATGGATCAGAATCGGAGAATAATAGATTGGAATGTTACAGAAATGAGCAGGAGCTTATCACCGGCGTTTTATGAACTTTCTACATATTATGATTGGATGCTATTGAAACGCCGGGTCTATTGGGAACTCACGGTTATTCACGCGGGTTGCTATCGCATCCACGCTATTAATGGCGTCCCTGATAAGTCTCACTATGTATGGTCATTAATTCAACACACCATGTTTAACTGAATTACTCTTCTCCATCAAATATAGAAGTGTTTTGCGGTTGCGAATAGTTCCAACCAGTTTAGGAAAGCAGAGACAAAAGGATTATGATTATCATCGAGTTCCGCAATTTCAGCATCATATTTCATCTCTTTTGTCTTCCGCCATAAAACATACATTTCAGTTTATTAGTGCATCTACAGTAGTTTCAAGAGTTCACTAGGTGCAGCAACATAGTGGAACATTTCAGCGCCATCAGGCAAACAGATTTTATTTAAAAAAAATTAAGCTTTTACATAATTCCATTGTTTTCTCTATTCCTTGCAGTAAACGTATTGACGATTGTTCTCTTAACTCGGAGAAATTGTGGCCTCTCCATATGTGTCATTCGAAGCCTGGTGTCCATGGCAGCAGCGGATCTACCGGTCATTATTGTCGACCTGATATAGAGATACATCCCAATTGTTTATTGGCAATTTATTAAATTTCCTGCAGGGAATGCGTGTTTGTAATATAATGCTTTATGCAGCCACTGAGTTTTCTGTCTGGTTCACCGTCTCTTTCACCTTTGAACTGTTCGTGGCCAT